>NW_026555124.1:0-600000 GCF_021234165.1 Pteronotus mesoamericanus
GGGAGGGAGGGGCAGCCGAGTGAGTCCCTGCTCCTGCGGGGAAACTCAAAAATCTTGAGGGTTTTTTCTTTTCTTTTTCCCTTTTTTTTTTTCCTCAGTAGGATTAGAAGAAGAAAAGGTTAGTTGATTTTTCAAGGATATGGCAAATGGGGTTACGTGCTGTAGTTTGTTTTCAGCGGCCTGAGAGTTGTGATCGAATTTTTACTGCTAGTACTGTATAGTGGATGATGCCCTGATTCTCCTTTATTCCGATGTGTCTGGAGTTTGGCGTGGGTGGGAGGAAGTGGTGTAGTAGAGGAAGCATTAAAGATTTGTCCAGCCGGGACCTCTTCAGATCACGCAGAGGCCATGCTGCATGGAGAATGGGGCGGTGAACTTCGGGCGCCTGGTTTTGCCTCCTCCGAGTATGGGCGGGGTGAGTGCGGGCTCCTATATGCTATAGTTAGAAGTGCTGCAAATCGGTTCTGGTGGGTAGGGGAGGGCGGGCCTTAGTGAGGTGTGTTTCTACTGAATGAAGCAAGTAATTGCCCACACACCCTAAGGTAGCAGTCTTTCTCCTTGTAGCTACTTAAAAAAAATTTTTTTTAAATTAATACGTAGTTATTAACCAACGATTGTTTTTCTTGTTTTTGGATGGGAGCTGGCGGTAGGTAGCTAGCCTGCCTATTGAGTTTGAAGTGGCAGTTGAAGGTATTTTGGTAGTCACTTGTGGAGTCACCACCACATAGCTGGATAATCCCTTGTGTATGCTATCCAGTGAGTGGATTTTAGGATTGAGTGTTCCAAGAGAAAAGGAAAGCCTTTGTGGTTTCACCTCTTGCTATGGCTGTTTATCTGCCTGGTTGTATATTGTAAGGGTGTGGGACACTACTGTTAGTGGAAAGAATGTTTGGGACGCTATTTGATTTGGGGGACTAAATGTGCTTGGCATTGGCCAGAAAGCCGCCATTTCTGTACTATGTCCAGTTCAGGAATAGGTAGGTCATTTCGAAGATAGCCGCTAGTTCTAAAGATGAGAAAACTCTTATGTATGTAACGCAAGTTTGTATTCTAAGTCTGATTTTTCGCAATAGTTTAGCTCGAAAAACTCAGTGGACAAAGTACTTGAAAATGAAACTTTAGAGTCACTTTATTTTTTGATTTGGCTATCAAATGATACATAGGGCTAAATAGGAGAGTTCGTTCAATCTTTAACCAAAAAAATCGAAAACTCGATATGTAGATCTTGGTGCTTTGTGGACATTGCTTTTCAGCTTCAACTTTGTATTAGTATTTAGATCAAAGGTTTTTGTTGTGTATACCACGTTTAATAACTGCTACGAAAGTTTTTGAAATCTCAACAGTTTTACTCTCGTTGATGATCAAGACTTAAGGGAAATAAAAATTCAAATTTTCATATCTTGATTTTTACATTATGTCTAACTTTACCGACTCATCTTTCAGCTTCTAATTTTAACTGACATCATTAAATAAAACTTTTGCGTTAAAATCGAATTTGCTGCTATTATCGTTAAGATAATTTTTAAATGCTATAAAATAGCTAAGAAATACAGCCTTTTTCCTATCCAGCTAGTTTGTCCAAACGTAATCAAATTAGTCACCCATTTCCTGATCCTGGAAGGTTTTTATGAGGGGGAGAAGTGGAGATGACCATCTGACCTTGTTGGGTCTAAATATAGTGAGCTAGGAGTTCATAACCTGAGGTTTCATGCCTGGATTTCAGTGTCCAGAATCTTTTGTAATTGTATACAAAATTGTGAGCTTTTTAATTTGGCAGTAGCCATCATCCTCTGTAAGACATCTGGACCCAAAAACGTTAAGGAGTACTGGCTTAGCCAGTCAGACTTAAATGGCACTGGCTTTGAAGAAAAAGCAAAAGAAAGATTTTTATAATGGCTGGGTATCTAAAATGTGGATGTGTGCCAATCTTGGAGTGAATTCCTCTTAAAAGGATAGATAATATTGCATATGAACCAGTAGGTTTTAACCAGTACATTTTTGAGGTGAAGAGGCTTGTTCTCTTTTGTGATAGAATTTGTTTTTATTTGGGAAATAGTTGGCAAGCTTTGCAGTTTCTACCTTGTCAATGAATACCTGGAAATTTGGCAGGGGGGGCGGGGCTGGGGGGGTTCCTGATTGGCATATTACCATAACTTTTTTTTCCCCAGACCATATATTCAGGGAGTTTGTATACTTGTAATTTTAATCCCCAAACTCACTGAGGGTTGAAAGAAATAAATATAGCTGGGATAATTGAGTGTAGAAACTTAAGTTCTTTATTTTAGAGGTTAAGGGTACCAAATTTGTTAGACAGGTAGTTCCTGCTAATCATTGATACATACAATAGCAAAACTTAATGTACCACTTTTAATTTTTAGCATCTTCTTGCCTTTTAAGCATACCTTAAAAATGAGGGTAATGTGAAATGAGGGGAAGTGAAATTTTACTGAACTAGAACACCCTGCTTATGAAAGGGGGGACACGTCCCCTTAACTGTATCAGTCTTTAACAGATTCATTTTTTAATAACCTTAGGGTAATTTTAAATAAATGTTAGTAAAGAACAGTACAATTTCTCTGAGAAAAGTTGAATAAACCCTAATAATAATATGGTTCTGGAGTAGCTAAGTAACTTCAGCTTTTATTTACTTTTACTATCTCAGTTTTTAGGTAAGTTCTATAAAACACTCATTATTTGTGTGGACAAGGTTGAAGTAAAATAAGGAGTAGAAAGTTTTGACTGGTATACAAATTTCATAGATCTTACCCTTTTTTTCTTTTATTTTCAGTTATCTATGCCAGCAATTATGACAATGTTAGCAGACCATGCAGCTCGTCAGCTGCTCGATTTCAGCCAAAAACTGGATATCAACCTTTTAGACAATGTGGTGAATTGCTTATACCATGGAGAAGGAGCCCAGGTAAAGTAGCTGATCAAAACTTTACAACATTGCAGTGTAACAAAGTTGTTGGATTTTTAATATAATTTTATTTTTAAATTACTGCCATTTGAAAAGTATTCCATAGTTTGTATTATTTCAGAATTATATATTCTAATGAGAAATGTCTAGAGAAAGAAATTTTTTGACATAGCGGGATAATACTATTCTTACACTTGTTCTATTACTCTTAAACATTTACTCCATTTAATAAAAGAACACAATGTACTGAAATGTGTAGATAGGAAAGATTGTGTGCCTTATGTATATTTAATATATTTGGAGTTAACATGATTTTTTTTATCTTTGAAATGTTTAAATTACACATGTACTTCACAGATACAAACATGTTTTAAAAATCCAAGGATACCAAACATCTTTGTTATTTGAACTTTAGCATTTATGAAAATGGTACTGTTAATGTAGAGAATTATCTTACACATAATCTGTTTTTGATCATTGTAAGGGGTTCCGCCCAGTTGAAAGATAGATGAGGCAGGAATGTTGTAAGTTGTCTTAAATGTATATGTTACAAGAAACTGGACAATCTTGAAACTTTAACCTATGAAGCTAATCTCAAGGCTTTTAAATGAGTAAGTTTCTTTTCTGTTAGATAAAAATTCTTGTTAATAAAAAAAAGAATTTTAAATGAAAGGGAACTGTGGAAGTTGTATGAGTGAGGAAAAATTACTCTGCAGTGATTTTTGTAAGCTCGTTGTTCGTTTTATAGTCCTAGGAGCTATTGATCAGAGTTCTTGTTTCCAAAAGCATTCCTGAAAGGGTTTATATGTATTTATCACACATACCATGTAGTTGTTTCCTCGTGCTATACATTCAACATGGAGCTTTAAGCTTCATTTTAACGTGTGTATACAAAGCAGCTGCTTTTGAAGAAAGTATAAAAGGGTGAAATATGAAGTAAAGTTGGGCTCAGCTTTGAATATATTAGAGGCATAAATCTCTAGCCATTAGGAAAGTTGACATTTAATTTTTTCACATCATGCAGTTACTGCTGTTTAATTCTTCTTTAACTTGGTTTACAATATCAAAGTATTATGAATAAATGAAGAGACTGGTGTTCTTTAGGCGTATAACAGAAGTAGCGGTAATTTTTATAATGAAAACTATAATACTATACTTTTAGTAATGTTTCATAGTATTGAACTATTTTTTATTTGCTTTAAATTTGATTTTCTAATAAATAGTAAGTTTAGAAAAGTATAAATATTTTTTACTTGCAAAAGCAAAATTAACTTTCCCAGAAAGATTTTTGTTTAGATGTCATGTGACAAATCAGTTGCATAAACATAATCAATAAACTGAAGTTCGTTATAGATAAGGAAACTGAGGTTTAGAGCTTAAAGTCAGTTAAGAACTCTTTTTCTAAGAATCATGTCCTTAAACTTCTAGTTCAGTCTTATTTTTCATAACCACCTTTTTTGGGGTTCTTGGTTTTGAATACAGAGAAGTGGAAAACATGTTTTTAGTGTTAGCTATCTTAATTTTATTCCCAGTAAGTTTTCTAGTCATTTAGTATCTAATCTACAAACTATTACCTACTTTGCAAGAGATTGGAGGGTTAATGATGAGGTTTTTTAGGACCTGTTAATAGTGTCTGATACTTAGAAGGAATTCTGTTTAAAGAGTACATTTGGAAGTGTGAAGATTCAGGCATATGTGATGTAAACTCGTCGTTTATGTAAAAAGGACAGCGTAACTTTGGAGGAGAGGGATGGCTTTTTAATAAAATCTATAGGCAGAACTTCCACCTCTATGGGGGAGGTATAGTACGATATTTAGTGCTGTAACAGTAGGACTATCTTCTGTTAAAGCATTTTTCTATTTTTAGCCAAGTAGGCAGTGGGGTGGGGGGAGCAAGATAGGAAAGAGTTGGGTATTTTCTCCAATATTATGTTAAGTGTCTTGAACTCTCTTAAGCTATTGCTTAGCAACTAGAATGCTTTCAATGTTCAGTTAGTAACACAGGGAGATGCCAGATATTTCTCCCTCTTTATTTTCCTTTTGTGTCTTGTTAACCTCTCTGGAGTTTTAAGTTAATACAAGAAGATTTTATAAGGATAGTGGGATTAGGGAAAAATAAAGACACTAGTGTGGAAATACTAGCATTAACTTTGGAGAGTAAAACCACAACTACGAGAAAAACTAAAGGGAAACATACATGATTTTTGCAGAGATTGAAATGGTGATAGTGTGGAAAGCATTCACTTATGTAGAATGCTTATCACTTCAAAGGATGTGACAGTATCTTGACCAAATAACTTCATTAAGCCTGGATTTTTTAAAAATATATCCTGTTCTCCTGATACTTGTTACTATTTTATAGTCAAGTGTATGTCTAGTTAGAAATGAATATTTAGAGATTCAGTGACAGAATCAAAACTGCTAAAATGTGCTTTAGCCCTAGATAACTCATGTCACTACTCTTCCTACCTTTTGTTTTCTGCCTTTTGTCAGTTATTATATAGTACAAGTGTTGCCCCTTAAGTTATCAGTCTCTTAATGAAATCAAGTAAAAAATACATGTACAATTGTATTTTCCAAACTTAAAACTGTAGCTTTAGCCCCAGACCCTCAGGTGAAACCCAGGCAGCTGATATTTCTAAGCTCCATGATGGTTCTGGTGGTGTTGTCAAGGTACAGAACCACTCTAACTTTAGTTTTACTTAATGTTTTAAAGAAAACAATAAAGGTATGTTGCTGGCGATTAATGGGGGAAATCATGAATGTGATATTATAACTGCAACTTAGGAAAATCTCAACATCAAAGCTGAAGTAGGAATAAGTTTTGTGTGGGCTTTTTTGGGGTAAACTTAAATAAAAGCTAAATTTGAGATTATGAGATGTCTGTCAGAGATGAAAATAAGTATGTTTCTTTTACCCCCTTTTTGATGTTTTATAACCATAGATTTATGCACTTGAACAAGTAAATATAGTCTAATGGAAGGGTAATTGACACATTTAAAAACCATTAAATTTTTTGGCACACAACATGTGATAGAAATATGTGAAAAAAATAATTAAGGAGGATCCAGTTGAGCTACCAAACAGCCAATAAAGGTGGAAAAGATTAAGCTGTTACATCTTGGGGGGAAAACATTAATGGAAATACATCCTTTGCTCATACATGGCAAACTATACTGATTTTTAAAAAAACTAGATAAATGTCAACTTGGCTACATTTTTATAACTGTCCATTTCGGTCATACCTCAGTAAAGTAGGGGGTGTGGGGCTATATCAAATGGAAGTAGCAAATTGCAGAAAGAATTCTATATAATATACTATTTATATAAAATTTAGTAACTTCACAATTATATTTTTATGAAATTCATACACATACTCTGAAAATATGAGCAGGAAAAGAACAAATTCAAGAAAGTGATTATCTCTAAAGAAGGAACAAAGGAAGGAAATGACACTCGAGAAACTTATAAAAAGGGTGAACTCCATAAGTTTTAGATGTTAATGTTTAAAAGAAAAACAAATATGCTCTAGATAATGGCTGCATGGGTTTAATATTTCTTGATTTTGCATTTTTAAAAATTGAAAAGAGTTTTCAAAATGAGCTAGGATTTAATACACGAAATTAGAGGACATTCAAAAAATGGGAACAGGTAAGTTTAGGAGATGATACTTAAAGTCTACGAGTCTTAATCTTAATGATCTATATGTAGCTGTGGTATTTGATATTTATAGTGTTACTTAGAGCTAGTTTATATTTGTCTTCCAGTGCAATACATTTTTACAGATAAATTTTGTTAGAGATAGCTTTGTGGCTCTTGTAAAGCAGAGCTCTACCATTATGTAATTTGTCTAATTAGATGAATTTTTCTATGTTGCTTTTGGTTGATTGCAAGTGCTGAGAACTTATGTCAGAGTAGATCTTTGTTAACATTGGTTGAAATTTATTTCAATTTTGAGAATACCAAATAAAGCATATTACCCCAAAAAGACTATTTTGTTTTAAATGAATGAATATTCCCATTTTTAATTGAAGTTTGAGGGATAACGAACACAGCTTTATTTCCATGAAGACTAATTACTTGAGTGTTCCTGAAAGTTGGTAGAATCACTGTCTTGTTAGGATTTGTGCCTTGCTCAATACCATTTTAATAAATGATTCAACAGAACAAGTAAGCTGAAAAATTCTTTTTGTATAATATTTTAGCAAAGAATGGCTCAAGAAGTACTGACACATTTAAAGGAGCATCCTGATGCATGGACAAGAGTTGACACAATTTTGGAATTTTCACAGAATATGAACACGAAAGTAAGCAAGTGGTGGTTTTAAAATCCATTTATTTCTTCTTTTCTTCCAGTCATAAACTTTGAGGAAGGTATCTCATTTTTAGTATGAGCATTTGTTATCTCAAATCATTTAATATTGTTAACTTATTTCGAAATTTAGTCTTAAACAGAATTCTTGCAAATAGTCCTAAGAATTATGAAGCTTTGTAGCTGGGACTAGTATGCAAGGTGGCTTTTTTGTTTTTTGGGGGTTTTTTTCTTTTCTTTTTAGACTACGTATATAGTTCTAAGTAGCATTAATTCTGAATGTTATTCAGAGATGAAACATAACACCAGGAATTTTGGGCAAGTAATCAATATAATACAGGCTAGGCACCTCCAACACCAAGTTGTATGGGCAGTGTAAAACCCTACTCTGTAGTACCAATGCTTTTAATGGGACAGCACTCAGTTTTTATTTGCGATTGAAAATGTTATAATTGGGTCCTTTTTTCTTAAGTTTGAACAGAAGGGTTGATCAAAATGTGTTTTGACTGTTTTAGGCTTGATGATTCACACTTCTCTTTAAACTGCATTAACGTAATAAAATAACCATGCATGGCATTCTGTTTAATACACACAAGGTTTCTCCACTTGGTATACATCGTGTTAAAACAGAAAATAGCCATGTTCGCATCTGTTTCTGAAATCAGACTGTGTTAATTGACAGTTTTTAAATATTAATTAGTTTTGACATCTTGTAAATTTTAGGGCAAAAATACAGTTCAGAACTTCCTCAAAGTGCTAACCTTAAGTAACATAACAGTGTTTGCCTGTTTGCTTGCCTGGTAAATTTTGCTTTTTATACTGACAGACATTACTAATGTTTAAGTTGATTTATCAACAGTATTTTTAAAAACTCAAATTTGTCTTGTGAAAAATGAGATGATTAGAGGAACAGAAAGAAAGCAACAGGTAAAGAATTCTTCAATTTACATAAATTGCAAATGATTTGGTGCTAAATTTATGCACTATGACATTTGGCTTTTATGCAATCATTTTTTTTTTCTTTAAAGATGTTAACACTACCTGATATTAATCATAATGTTCCATTATGTTGATTGCTTGTAATAGGAAGAAAAGGGGTGTCTTCCTGTGCAACTGACACAGCTAGGCTTTGACGGCAGGCCTCCACAAGGTCTACCCTTTTGATTCCCTTTAACTGAATTCTGTTCATCAATTGTTTTTGTTTCATGGGCGGTGGGAGGGGAAAGGGGAAGTCAATGCATAAAATAAGCATTTCTAAGGGCTCAGTAGAAATTTCTACCATAGGGATCATTTCATGTATTTTTTTCATTTAGTCTTTGCTGTTATCTGTCCCTCTTCATAACTCAGCAGTCGATTTCTCGAATCCTGAGATGTTAAAGCAGAAATACAATTCTTTAAAGTGATTAGATTATTTCGATATTTTCAAAGTAGTCATTTATCATTGGCCTTCAGGGTTTGGCTGTCACTAGAGATTTTTGAATCAAGACTTTTTTTTCCCCCCTCCACAAAGAAATGTGAATTCTCTTCATGTGTACAGCCTTGATGTCTAGGAGAGATTGGATTTTAGGATAACGATGCTGATCTATGTATTCCTTTGGCCTAATTAGTGAAAAGCTAATATGGGCTTCTGCCTCAGGCCCCTTGGCAGAAAGAAGCAAAAATGAGTTTATCTTCTGCAAGCTTATGCTACCTTTTTACAGTTGGAGAAAGGACTAGAGGTTAGTAATTTATGTAACAAAGTGTCACATAAAGGAAGTAAATAAATATAATGAAGAGTGTATCTTTCAATTAAGTGTAAGATAAAACATTGGTTAAAATATGGTAATGTTATAAAAATTAATTTTTAGTGGTACATTTATGGCTAGTTTCATAATTTTTTCAAGGTCTTTTTAATCTGTTGAGAATTAGCAAGAGGATATTCCATGTAGTAACATACATTGTTTTGACTTCTTAAAACTGGACAGACTGATTTCATGTCTATCCAATTAAAGTTTTTAGAGCAGTATGTTTTCTAAAGTTAGTTTAGAATTTCAGTCTATCGGAAACTTCCGTTTTTGCTTTTATTTACATTTTCCTGAGACCTAGACCTAAGAGAAGTATAGATAAAGAGGATAGAAAGCTTCACTATTTACTGCTGGTTATGAAACTTCACTGACATCAAATTTGTATTTTCAGAAATTTGCTTTGGCCTTGTTTTTATTTTGGAAGTCTTTTTAAGGAATGTTACGCAAATGTAGGATTTCAGTTGAAATTTTTCCTGAAAAGTATGAAATGTTAAAAGAAAGAAAACAGCAAAAACATTTACTGTTTGAGCACAGTGTAGTTTGGGACAGTCTATATTGTGCTTTGAATAAAATGAGCATTCATTCACATGATCCCTTTGGTTGAAATACTAATGCTCCTATTTTATTGTGTGATGACTAACCATTTTAAAGATGAACTCTTATTCTCAGCCAAAATTTGCAATCTGAGGTTACTATGTCTATATGTGAGTGAGTTTACCTTTCAGGTATTGTAGCTGATTCTTCCCTAATTCAAACGGTAGAAACATACCACAACAATTTTGTCCTTTTTCTTCCTCCTGTGTATCCACACTAATTGGTCATGATAATAATTTTGGGTTTTAACCCCTGTAGTATTATAAATTGTCATAAACATTCTTGACTATTTAGAGTGAGTAATCAGCAGGAGGGAAAAAATGGCTTGAAAGTGGTATCTATTTATTAAGTTTCCTACATTTTTAGTTGTAACTTTTATATTTAGGAATACCTGAAAGGTAGATACAGATTGCAACAGGCATTTGTATATTATTTTTGACTGTGCACAAAAGTTTATCTTTAAATTAGTAGAAATAGCAACTATAAGGGTGGGGTTAAAATTTAAAATAAAACCCATGGGCTGTCTTGCTGCTCCTTAAGTTAACACACCAGTGATGTTTGTTATCACTTTCTATAGAAAGTATATGTGACAGTACTTTAAGCTTGGCCAAGAGCTTACAACTCCTAGAAGATGGTAGGAAGCTTGAGAGCAAGCATCCAAGCTGCTAAATTCTTAGGAGCCTGGTCGTGTTAAAAAGTACTTGAGCCTTTGAGCAGTCATTTATGCTGTGAATTCATATCTGGCTGATATTTTTCCTTCTACAGATAAGCCCATTTGGCTGCAAAAGGGCTTTTTATTTGGTTCTTCTTCCTGGTGTGAGCATGTATAAACAGCAGGACGTTAAATAGAGTAATGAACAATAAAATGAGGAAAATGCATGAAAACTCAGTATATGGGTGAATAGATCCTTGTTTAATATATGTAATTAAACTTGGTAGCATAATGTTTTTGAAACTTTAGATGTAAATGTGAATGTCTGTCCATTTGTGAATCCTGAAAGTTGCTAGTCTTATAGCAGTATATTCACATACTTCTGTTATCCAATTTTCAGTATTATGGACTACAAATTTTGGAAAATGTGATAAAAACAAGGTGGAAGATTCTTCCGAGGAACCAGTGTGAAGGTAGGAAAAGGTTTTACAGAATTGTAGATTCTGAGCAATTTTATTAATCCTGGCAGTTTTATTACAGTTGAGTATTTGCGTGGCAGGTGTATTGAATATAGTTTATGCGCTAATGGAGATGACTTATTTTATCATGTGGCAAGGCAGGTTGTTCATAAGGTTGTCTTTTGGGAAGAGGAGACCAAACTGTTCAAACTTTTTACAATTAATATTGTGATGGAAAATATGTATCAACTCATATTGGAACCATGCCTGAAGCAAATGATATTTGAGTATGTGCCCTTACACATTATTTTAAATTTACCAGACAGTAACTGACAGGTAATGAATATTTTAACACATGGAATAATACACAAATTTGAAAGAACAAAGAAAAAAACCTTTTCTTTAAAAAATATAACAAACCTTTACCTTTTGAATTATAAGAGGTTGACATCTAAAATAAGGAAACAGAACATGAAGATGTATTGATGGCTGGTGTTAATACAGGGTGGGGCAAAAAGGTACGTTTATAGTTGTATGAAACTGAAATAATTTTTTATTATGGGTGGGGGGGGTTTGTTTTTAAGATTCTATGTATTTAGAAAGAGAGAGAGCAGGTACATCAGTGTGAGAGAAACATTGATTTGTTGCCTCTCCCATGTCCCCAAATGGGGACCTGGCCCACCACCCAGACATGTGCCCTGACTGGGAACCAGTGACCTTTCAGTTTGCAGGCCAGTGCTCAATCCACTGAGCCACACCGTCCAGGGCTAATTATTATATTATTTTCCACACAAATAATTGTAAAGCTCCTTTTACCCTACCCTGCATTTAACTTTTCCCTCTAGTATTTTGGTAAAAATAGTCGTAGTTCAAGAAACCCTGGGGTAAAGTTAGTCTGTTGGAATTCTTTGCATTTACTTCCATTTTTCACATACTGCCTTTATTGCCTACTTTATATCACTTTTTAATCTCTGAAAAATATAAATAGATGTCTGGACTTTATAATGGGGTATGCTACATTTTCTTCTATGTAAAATAGTCCCCTTTCTTTGACTATTGATCTTTAAGATGTTGTCTTTCGCCTACTTTCTCATGTCACCTTTATAGTGGAATAGTGACCCAGATTTATTCAGCTAGTCTAACTTAAATCTTGACATCTATCTTGCATGTTTAGAGGTAAATAAGACAGGCTTTAATGCCAATATTTTTAATATGCCAGAAAGCAAAGATTAAGGATGATAGTGTAGGCCCTGAATGGCGTGGCTCATTTCGTTGAGCATCATCTTGCAGAATGGAAGGTCAGTTGTTCAGTTCCAGGTCATTGCACTTGCCTGGATTGTGGAACATGTCACTGGTTGGTTGGGTATGTTCGAAAGGTAACCAGTTAGTGTTTTTCTCTCACATCAGTGTTTCTCTCCCTCTCTTTCTCCCTCCCTTCCCCTCTCTCTACAAATAAATATGTAAATAATTTTATTTTTTTAATAACGATAGAGCAAGAGGAAATTGTCCCTCCCAAAAGAGAGACTCCTATTTCTTTTATTTTGGGTTGAAACCATTTTAGATCATGTTCTGTCACTGTGGAAGTTAAGTGCAGTTTGACTATGTGGTCCAAGTAGATCCTTTGTACTTACCCATCACTCTTTAGGGACTTCGATGCTGTCCATGTTCCTTTTATTTATGGTGTTTGATACCCCTGGTGTAAGCTTCAAATTTAACTTTGGCCATGGCCTATGAAACCAAAAGAAAATGTTTACTTTTTACTTTTTATAGTACCATTTTACTACAGTGTAATTCCCACTTGCTTCTAATAGAAACACCTAGATCCTTGCTTCTTACCACATAAGGATTATGCTAGATGATCTTCCATAACCTTTTCCACATTTACATTTAAATGATTGAAAGTTAACTAGCTTAACAAAGTCATGGTTATATTTGTTATTGAAAAACTGAGAGGCTAGTGGTCTCCCTGAGGATTTGACATTTTTAGCTTTCTACATGAATAGGAATGGTATGAATGGTTATTCTGAAATCATGAGAGTTCCCATATATTAATATGTAAGTATTCAATATAAAATACTTCGATGGGGCATAAGACTGTTTACTTTTGCAAACTTATCATAGTTTGAAAAAACTGACAGTCAAGGGGTGGTGATTTATTCTGCCTGACTTAAACTTCTGTATAATTCGTGTGTTCCTATTCTGTGTTGGTGAGAAGCTTCTTTATTTCTCTGCAAGCTATATTTATTTTAAAAATATTTATTAGAATCACATTTTTCTGTGCATTTTCCTTCAGCAGTAGTGTTAAGATTAAGTGTGGTGTAAACTTTCTAAAAGTACCTGAAGTTACTTTATCACCCGTTTATGGTTGCCATTGTCAGTGAAAACATTCCATGGAGGAAAATGTGTGGTATAATTTCTAGGGGTATTTTGAGAGGTTCATTGTTGGAAGACCATGCAAAATGGTTCCCAGAGAATGTTAGTGAACCCTAGATTTACATACGCAACAGCAACCTTGCACGATGGATTTAATGATGCATGTTTTGAGGTAATTGCTCTCATAAAACATTGGAAAATAAATTCAGTACTATATTTTATAATTTTTTTAAGGTTTTATTTATTTATTTTTAGAGAGGGGAAGGGAGAGAGAAAAACAAGGAGAGAAACTTAGATGCACAAGAAACATCAGTCAGTTGCTTCTAGTCTGGCATGCCCCCAACCCGGGGTACCTGGCCAGCGACCCAGGCATGTGCCCTGACCAGGAATAGAACTGGCAGCATTTTAGTTGCAGGATGATGACCAACCCACTGAGCTACACCAGTCAAGGCATAAAACTCTTTTTAAAATTGATTTGGGGTAGGGGGGGTGTGGAGAAAACACCTATTTGTTGTTTCACATATTTATGCATTCACAGGTTGATCTTGCATGTGCCCTGAGCAGGTAATGAAATGGGCAATGTTGGCGTATTGGGATGATGCTCTGACTGGCTGAGCTACCTAGCCAGAACCTGTAAATCTTCTTACTGTTAATCCTGGGGGGCTTCTGCAGGCTTCGGATTTTGTATTTAGCAAAATAGGCTAAATTTCTGAGCATTAATTTTAAGTAACTTTGGTATAGGAAATGAATTCGTGTAATCCCCCAAATATTGTACATTTCTTCTGTCTTTAACTGTCATGTCTTGTGAAGCTGTTACCACCACTTTTTACTATGTACATCTATAGCATATATATTTATTTATCTGGGGCATATATTAATCTGCTTCGTACAAAACACTGTTAGGTATTAAGACTATATAAATGTCCTTCAAACAGAGTGCTATGGGTCAAAAGATAAAATACTATATGAACATTAAATTAGTATATAGTGAGTTCTGAATGTGCTATAAGAAGGGGATACTAACTCAGTTGGGCCCTTTAGACAATCTTATTCACACAAATTGCAATGCTTGTATTTTAAAGAAAAGATTGGTTTGGCTACACAATAACAAACCAGAATAAGTTTTGTACATTCCCCCCCCCCCAATCTAGGTAATTTATTTTTATCTGATTTCAAGTGCTTATCCATAAGCATATTTTAATCTTCACATGTTCTTTTAGGGCAGTGGTATTTTTAATGTGGGCATCTTGTCTAAAGCACTTTGCCAGGACAATCTCTGACAATTCTAGACTGGGTTAGATGTATTTTGCTAGGTGTTCTCTTAGTATATCCTTTACCAGTAGATTACAGATGAATATAATTACAGTCAGCAAAAGACACACAAGTAACAATTACTTACAAGTAACAATTAAGGATATTTTTTAAAACAAGTAACATTTTAGTTTAAAAATGACCAAGGGAGACACAATCTCATAATAAAACATTTTAATAAATTTAGATTTATGTAATAGAAAATTTAGTACATTGCTCTGGCTTTTCTCATTTTCGCTTTAGACCAGAAAAAATTTACTATTTGGAGTCTCCTTCACCCTCCACACTGTAACATTTATCACATTTGGCTGTCATTGTTTTCCTCCTGTCCCCCAGAATGTTAGCTTAATGGTGTCAGGGATCAGAGAATATTTATTGCAGTCTTACCGCTTCGTATATAGGTGTCGGTATATATGTATTCAGTCACTGAATTTTATATTGTTGAGTTACCCAATTTACTTCATTCCTCTATTTTAAGGACCTAAATGAAATTTCCCAATATTTTTGCTCTTTTAAACTACATGTGTATAAAATTAGTATCTTTGCCCTGGCTGATGTGGCTAAGTGGATTCAGCACCAGCTTGCGAACCAAAGGGTTGCCAGTTCGATTCCCAGTCTAGGGCACATGACTGGGTTGTGGGCCTGGTCAGGTCCCCATAGAGGGCATGCAAGAAGCAACCACACACTGATATTTCGCTCTCTTTCTCTTTCCCCCTCTCTAAAAATAAATAAATATATTTTTAAAAATTAGTATCTTTGAGGTTAAGGGGTTTGGGGTTTTTTTTTACATTTTTTTTTATTATTTTAATTTATAAATCATGTTAATTCTATTACAGTTGTCTCAGTTTTTACCCCTTTACCCCACTTCACCCATCCCACTCCGCCCCCCTCTACCATAGTCAATTCCCACTCTGTTGTCCATGTCCATGGATCATTCATACATGTTCTTTGTCTAGTCCCTTCCCCTTCTTCCCACCACTGTCCTCTTTCCCCCTCCCCTCTGGTCACTTTCAGTCTGCTCCATGTTTTCATGCCTGTGGTTTATTTCATTCATTAGTTTATTTTGTTGAATAGAGTCCGCTTATAGGTGAGATGGTATTTGTCTTTCATCAACTGGCTTATTTCACTTAGCTTAATATTCTCCAATTCCATTTGTCACAAAAGATAGGAGTTCTGCCTCTCTCTTTCTTAAACGCAGATTTATTTTATTTTTTTAAATGTCAAAGTTAATTATAAAATACCTAGAAAATTTAAAACCCATTATAAAGTCTCAGCAATTAAACCAACATGACACCAGCACAGAAATAATCAGTCAGATCAGTGAAATATAATGAGCATTCTAGAGACAAAGGTATGTATCTAACTATAATATATAATTAAGTTGATATTTCAAATCAATGGGGAAAATAAGGTTTATTGAACAAATAAGGTGCATAGACCACTATTACTTGAAGTAAAACAAATATAGAGCCCTATTTCACACATTATACAAGAAATACTGAGGTGAGTTAAAAATCTACAGAATCTAAGGAATTTTAGAAGAAAATAGAACTAATATTTTTCATGAACTGAAGTAAAATATTCAACCCCAGAAGCTATAAAGTAAATATTGACAATAAGACTATATTAAACATTTAAGACTATATATTAATATACATACTTTAAAAAGTTAAAGGGTAAGGAATAGAATAGGAAAGTATTTGCAACACATAAAATGTGGTTAATAGGGGGATTTTTTTGTTTTATTTTTTTAGGGAAAAAAGTTCTGCAAACCTTTAATCAATAAATGGATAAAGAATACCAAGAAGTCAAAGTTTTTTAAAAAATAATAGAAATAGGAAAGATATATACAAAAACAGGTTTAGTTTCAACAAATAATGCAGGAATAATTTTAAAAAAATCATTGTCACAATCAGATTATGAGTGTTGGAATTATTGGTAGTATCAAGTATTGGCAACTCTGAAAGGAACTAGGTATTCATAAAAACCGTTTCTTCATCTTAAAGCAGTCCCTTTAGCATACTTTGCAGTGCTGGTTTGGTGGAGATGTATTCTTTTAGCCTTCTTTTGTCTGGGAAACTCCCTATTTCACCTTCCATTTTAATTGAGAGCCTTGCTGGGTAGAGCAGTCTTGGTTTCAGACCTTTGCTTTTCACGACTTGGAATATTTCTTGCCATTCCCTTCTGGCTCACAGGGTTTCTCTTGAGAAGTCAGCTGATAGTATTGGGGGCGGCCTTCTATGTTACTTCCTGTTTCCCCCTCACTGCCTTTAGGATTCTCTGTTTGTCTTTGATATTTGCCATTTTAATGATGATGTGTCTTGGAGTGGGCCTCATTGGGTTCCTCTTGAATGGGACCCTCTGCTTCCTGGACCTGTGTGACTTTCTCTCTCCTCCAGTTAGGGAACTTTTTCATGATTAACTTTTCAAACAGGTTCTCTATGCCTTCCTCATCCTCTTCTCCTTCTGGTATCCCTATTATACTGAAGATATTAGGTTTCAGGTTGTCCTGCATTTCCCTAAATGCCTCTTCATTATTTTTGGGTCTTTTTTCGTTTTCTTGCTCTTTCTGGGAGCTTTTCTCTACCTTGTGTTCCAGCTTGCTCATTCGGTACTCAGCTTCATTGAGCCTGCTTTTGATTCCCTCTACTGTGTTCTTCAATTCAGAAATTGCATTCTTCATTTCCTCTTGTCTCTTGTTGATAGTTTGTGTGTCATTTTTCATGCTGATAGAGTTTGCAGTAAGTTCCTCATAGTTTCCCTGTAGTTTTTTGTAATTCTCTCTGAGCTCACTGAGCTTCTTTAGAACCATTGTTTGGAACTCAGTATCTGATGGTTTACTTGCCTCTATTTCATTTAGTTCAGTTTGTGGGGATTCCTCCTTTCCCTTCGAGTGGGGAGTATTTTTTTGTCTTCCCATTATTTGTGAGACTCTTCTTTTTTGCTCTTGATTCTTAAGTTGATCTGTCTTGATTTCCTGATTTCGTGGTGTGCTGAGGTTAAGTTTTGAAGTGAGTATTTACATGGTTGAGTTACAAAGGAACTCAGTATTTTTGACATAAATTGAAGTGGAAATTTTTACTTTATTTTTTTTATTTTAGAGAAGGATAGGGAGGTAAAGAAACTGATATGAGAGAGGTACATTGATGGTTGTCTCTCCTGTGCCCTGATTGGGATTGAAGCCTGCAACTTAAGCATGTGCCCTGACCAGAACTCAAACTGGCCAGACTTTAGCTTTATAGGAGGGCGCCTGACCAACTTGAGCCACACATGTCAGGGCTGAAGGGGAAATTTTAATATGTGAAGTGGAATAGTTTCCAGATAGGGAGTGTTTGCTAGTCACTGAAGTAATTAATGGCATACCAGGATTGGCAGTGATGCTCAATCTCGTGTCTTGACTGCACATCAAATTTATTTAAGTAACTTACCCCTGCCTTTTTAAAAATAATTTTTGTGCCCTGACAGGCATGGTTCAATGGGTTGGGTGTTGTACCACAAGCTGAAAGGTCACTGGTTCAGTTCCTAGTCAGGGCAATGCCTGGGTTGCCCCACATCCCTAGTTGGGGGGCATGTGACAGCAATTGAAATGTTGCTCCCACATCGATGTTTCTCTCCTCTTTTTCTTCCTCTCTTCCCCCTCCCTAAAATAAGAAAGGGAGTGAATTTTTAAAATCTCTTTTAAAATTTTTGTGCTTGTTTAGGACATTCAAACCATAAAGAGGTAAGGGTGGGGAGACAAATTAAAGACTCCTTTATTCCTCCTCGAAATTATAATCTATCTGCTTAAAGGTATCTCTCTCTTTAAAATTCATACCAAAGGCTGTTTTATCTATTAAGATATATGGCTTACAGATCATTTTATGAGATAGATGTGAATTTGCTGACATTGAAAAGAGAAGTGATAAAACTATAGTCGGCCATTTTGGAAATTTGGTGACTTACAGGTAGATGGACAAAATTTCTGAGTTATTCATTTCTTTGTTGTAATTTGGGAAGTTGACAGACCACAGCCCTTAACCCGTGAGATTTTATGTAGTGCTTTTCCTATGGAATGAGGCACATGTTAATTTATTATATGAGCTATGTAATTTATAAACTCCTTGAATCTGGAGTGTTTCACTGGGTTATTGGGATACAAAGAGGTGTAATGTTTGTAAAGTCCTCTGTGCATCTACTTTCTCAGTATGAATAAACTACAGCATGTGTGTGGCAATCTTTTTTCCACAAAAATACCTCCATTTCTTTTCATATTTCCAGATAACCATATACTAGGCTCAAGGTATCTTTTTAAAATTTCTGCAATAGCTTCCTAACTAGGCCCCTTAGTACCCATTTTTGTGTGTTACAATATAGTCACCACAAAGGATTTAGCATGATATTTTTAAAACAGAACTAATTGGGTCACTCCCATGCATAAGATCTCCCATTGTACTAAAGATCACGTGTTCAGTATGTTGCTTTTAAGTAATACTGGCTATTAAAAATTAGTTGCAATTGCACTTTTTTGTTTTATTGAGGTAAAATTTTACATACAATAAACTGTGTTAAAGTATGTGATTTGTAAATTTTGAGTTATGAATGAATATACCCATGAAACCACCAGTATAATCAAGATCTTCATCTTGTGATTACTTCATATCCTGAAGAACAAGGCAGTAATTTAAATACTATATTACATTTTAGATTCATACATATTTGACAGAAAATAATTTCCTACCACTTCTTGTTAAGGTAGTAGTTTTGTCCTTCCAAAGTTTCCTATTTATGTGGAACTTCCGTAAGAGATGTTTACTTGAAACCTAGCAAAGCCTAATACTGTACTTAGCTTGTATCGACATAGCAATAGGAAACACAAACAAATTTTATTAAAGCAGGGTGGATTTTAATAAATGTGGGGGCTTTATGGTTATTGGAAAAATATTAAATCTTTAATAAAATAAAATTGTTCTCTTATGATAAAATATGTATGTCAGTATTTGCCATTTTAAGTGTATAATTCAGTGTTGGTAACTACATTCACAATACTGCACAATCATTTAGTTCAGTGTCTGAGGCCATAAAACCCTTTTAAGAAAGATAACAGTTACTATAGATCTGTTCCTCTTAAAACTACTAAATCTGTAGGCAATAAGTTAGTCTGATTCTAACCTATCTGTGGGAGCCCTCTGTTAAGAACCCCTGCTTTTGAATTGTTTTTAGCTGTTTTGCTGTTGGTTCTCAAAACCATTCCACTGAGTGACTATGGAACAGTATTTGGTATTACTTCATACAATAAGGGAAAGAGGCTAGCTATTTAAGAGCACTATGTGGGGTGGGTCAAAAGTAGGTTTAGAGCTGTTTGTATGGAAAATAATGCAATAATTAAGTCTGCCATGACAAAGTAACCAATTGAGCTAAAGCTGACCCTCTCACCCTGTATTTTAGTGACTGTCTTTCTGATGATAGGTGTAGGTAGTTCAAATGGGCAGATGTTTGTAATAAATCTATGACACAGGAAAAGAGCCTATCATTTTTGCTTGGCTTTGATGGAGAGATTTACCATTTTACATTTTTAAAGCTTGTAAACAAGTATTTTAAATGAATAAAGTATTGCACAATGGTCAAAACCAGATTGAACTCAATTTGCCTGTTTGTAGTTGTACTTTTGTAATAGTGTATTAAGATGTTCCATTTTCAGTCGTATGTGAGTATTAGCCACTGTGAATAAGAGTAATCAGAATGTGTGTCTTACTTAATGTGTTTTACAGTTTGTCAGTGGAATGCAGTTTTCTATTAATAAGTAGGATCCTGTATTAGGGTGAAAACTTACTGCATGGCAATATTACCATGTAGCTAGATAAAGATGCCAGTGTATAATTCTTATGATTTAAATCTTGAAAGTACGGCTTTTGCTTCCATGAGAGTGTCACCGTCAATATATTGTCACAGTAAGTTCTCAGTTTTAGAGGGGTTTAGTGAATCCTCTTTATGAAAATTCGGTGCATCAATGCATTTTTTTTTTTTTTTTTTTTTACCGTATCAAGTATATAATTAAAAGATGTTCCTGAGGAATCAGATTGTTGATACTGCTTATTGCTGTGTAAAAAAACTTGAAAGATAAATGTAGCTTCTAGGTCAGGATGGAATTTATTTAAAACTCAAACTGTTTAGCTAGCTGACGTTGACACTGTCCACTTACTATTTTATATTGACTACTAGACATTGCTCTTCGTATTTGCAATGAGACTGTCAACATTTTCCTTGGCTTTGAGAAAATAGTTGGATTATACAAGGGGAGACCCAGAAAAACCCGGAATTTACTCCTGGAGGGCCCCTTGTTATACAGACTTCCCCACTCTATGTGAGTGTTCAAGGAACCCATCTGTGGCATTGTTGTGAGAGGCTGCTTTCGACTTCAGTGAATTTTTTTTTTTAAGACACTTTAAATGCATTTGCCCATTTAATGATGGGTAATTTATAAGCACACTTGGCCACACCGTGCTGCATGTTCAGCAGTTTCTGACCAAAACCAGCATGACCCCCATGCCCCACCTGAATGACTTTTTTTGTTTCTTCGATGGAAAAATGTCCTCAAAGGGAAAGACTTTGCTCACGTGGGAGAGAGGAAACAAAAATACAGCAGAGGCACTATGAAAGGCTTCAAAATCAGTGGGTTCAAAAAATGTTTTGAGCAGTGGGGGGAAAGGTCTTGATAATGTATTGCATCACATGGGGAGTACTTTGAAGGTGACTGAAATTTTAAGCGTAAGAATAAATACACGATTTAAAAAAAAATTTTATTACAGTTGTCCCCATTTCTCCCATTACTCTCCCCTGCCCTACCCACTCCCCACCTTCCACTTTTAATCCCCCCCTTCCCCCTCCCTTTTGGTCACTGTCAGTTTGTTCTTTATTTCCATGTTTCTGGTTCTTTTTTGCTCACTTGTTTGTTTGTTTTTTTTTATTAGGTTCTACTTAATAGGTGAAGATCGTAAGGTATTGGTCCTTCACCTCCTGGCTTATTTCACTTAGCGTAATACTCATGCTGTTGCTCTTGATGGATTCTTCCACTGAGTATTATGAAGTGTCCTTCTGTGTCTCTTTTTATGACCTTTGTTTTGAAGTCTCTTGTCTGATACAAATATTGCTACCCTGGCTTGTTTTTCCTGTCCTGTTTGCTTGGAGTAATATTTTTCCAACCCTTCACTTTCAGTCTATGTAGGTCTTTTGTTCTGAGCTGGGCCTCTTACAGGTAGCATTGTGCTGGTCATGTTTTCTTATCCATTCGTCTACCCTTTGTCTTTTGATTGGAGCATTTAATCCATTTATATTTAAGGTTATTATTGATAGGTACTTACTCATGTTTCCCGTTTTTACCTGTGTTCCTCGCTCTCTTCATCTTAAAGCAGTCCCTTTATTACCCGGCTGCATGTGTTTCTGTTGGATATCATAATTGCAATTGAAAATTGAATATACAATTTTTTATAATGAAAATCTGGGTGTTTTAGGGTCTCCTCTTACAAAAAATACATGCATAAACTGTTCGGTTTGGAAAAATTTTCATGTTATAAGCTGCCTTCCAGTGATCCTGTTTTGAAGAAATTAAAAGTGGCTAGTCTTTAAAAAAGTAACACCTTTCAATAAATTGAGGGTTAAGTTTAAAAACTTAGGTGAATATTTTTATTCATTGAGAAGAACAGTATAGGAGGCCGATGGATATACATATGGTGAGTCATTGTATGAATTCTTTGAAAAATTTGATGACATAATGACCATGTAAGAACATAGTTGAACTTGTCAGACATAAAAATTAAAATTCATTGAGAAAATGTGATTTTTTTTTTTTTTTTTTTTTTTTTAATTTTCCTGATTCCCAAGGAAGAGCTTGGGAAGCTGCTGGAATAAAAACCTTCTTAACACCCAGTCACTTTACACTTCACATACACATAATTGGAAATGGATGATTTCAGATTAATAATGGTTCTTACTGAATATGAATTCTTCATGGTTCTTGGAGGAGACAAGTGTCATTTCCACCTACTCTGCCACTAGGTTGAATATGAATATGAGGTCTTTAAAGGGGAGTACCTTGTTTGAAGAATTTGTTTTAGCCCTGGCCAGATAACTCAATTGGTTAGAGTGTCGTCCTTATACCTTAAGATTACAGGTCGATGCCTCACAGGGCACGTACAAAAAGCAACCAGTGAATGCAAAAATAAATACAACAACACATTGATATTTCTCTCTCTAAAATCAATAAAGTTAAAAAGTAATACATTTAATAAATTGTACAAACTGTCATTTATGCAACTGACAGACACTAAGTACTTTGGCACAAAGAAAAAGACACTGGGAATATGTCTTTTTCTGTTAAATCTTAGATGTTTTCTGTTATATCTCAGAAACAGCTTTTTCTGCTGCTTATAAACATTGGGCCTTTCTATCTTGATATGCATGACATTGCAGATTTTTTAAGGTGCAGTTCACAGCTGTAAAGCTGTTCATAATGGAGCTGCGTTTTTAAAAAATTGGGGTAAATAATAGGAAGGGATTTGGGGAAGGAGTTACGGTGCTTGATCAAGTAAGTTCTGGTACCCAGTAGTAGGAAATTCTGGACAGGTAATTAAAAAGTCAGTAGTACTTGATCAAAAAGGTGTTGTTTATATATAGTTATAGTCTTTTGAAGGGATAGAAGTGCTGATTGTGGTAAAGTGACATTAAACTGAGACTTCATTGTCTGTGGGAATCTTCCACTTTTTGAGCTTTGCCTTTTTCCTGTTTTCATCTTTTACCCTTTGCTCCATTTACAGTGAATTTTAGAAGCCCCTGAAAAGAGGGTGAGAATAATTAATGATTTAATCAATAACAGAAAAGTGGAAAGATCTGTCTGATCTTGTTTTGTATTGTCTGAGGCTGAGAAAAGCCTCCAAATCTTACACATTCCAAATAGAGGTAGTAGTTTTGGACATTGTCTTGTTTCTTGTGGCAGATTTAGAAGAAAACTACTAAATTTCTTATTACATGGTATTGTCAGTCATGTAATCAGAGAACAGGCTGTATTTTTGTTTCTATTTTTAAAGTTGTGTAACCTGGATTAAGAGGTTTCAGAGGAATGTTTACTCTATTTTTTTTTTTTTTTTTAAGAATTGCCCTTTATTTTCAGAGGGCCCTAATGATAGTAATTTAAGTGTAAAGAACAGAAAGGTTAACAATACCAGAATTATGTTTTGATTAGATCTTACAGATATTGAGGACACGAGATTATTGTGTGAGTTACCCTAAATGGTATAATTTAGTGCTCATTTAAAAGTAAATTGGATTCCCCTAATTGTTTCATTTTAAAAATTACCTTATTAAAACTAGACCTGGTTTTGTGTTTACTAAGCATCTAAATATTTTGAAATAATTTTAGACTGTAGAAACAATGCAAACGAATGTACAGAATGCACTTGTACCTTTTAGTTTGTCCTGATACAACTTAAATAACCATAATAAAATGGCGAAACCCAAAATTAACATAGGTTCAGTAATATATTAACTGTGGACCCTAATTTGAACTTCACAAATATTCTGTTTAATGGTCTTTCTCTGTTCTATAATTCATTTACTTGTGTCTCTTAATCTGTGACAGTTCTTAATTCCTGATTCTATGCCTTTGACACTTGAGTTCTGGTCAATTATTTTGTATAGTGTATATTAGTTTAGGTTCATGTTTTTTAAGGCAAAAATGCCACACATGTGATGTTGTGTCCTCAGTCCACAAAACCAGGGGATACATGATATCGATGTGTTTGCTTGCTTGTTATTAACCTTTATCATTTGGTTATGGTGGTGCCTGCTGGTGATAAGTATATTGGGGAGAAAATATGAGGCTATGCAGATAAACACTCATTTTTCCTGAAGGTAATGCCCCATTCGTTTCAGCATTCATTGGTGGGTCTTGTCTGCAGCAGTTTGTATTGTGTCTTTGCCTAATGTGGAAGAGACTTAACAATGTAAATAGCATAGTTTTCATTACATTGTATGTGTATGTAACAATCAGTGAAGAAATTTTTTAAAAAACTTCCCCACCCCCAAATCCTCACCGTGTTTATTGGTTTGTTTTTTGTTTTTGTTTGTTCCCAGTATGAGAGTGAAACATGGATCGATTTCCTCCAATACAGGAATCAGTCTCACAGGGGTTTCTATTGGTGTATGGGATGATGCTCCAACTAACTGAGCCACCCAGCCAGGGAATTGGGCAGGCAGTATTTTTAAATGTTACACCATAATGTTGATACTACTTAAAATTATATTTTTATTACCATGTTTGACTTTTTTTTATACTAACAATTTTCTCACAGTTTGGAAAATGATTTTCATGATTAAAGTTTGGGTTGTTTGTTTTTTTTTAAGATCTTATTTATTTACTTCTTAGAGGGAAAAGGAGGGAGAGAAACATGAATGTGTGAGAAATAGGTTGATCCATTGTCTCTAGCGTTCCCCCAGCTGGGGCACCTGGCTCACAACCCACGCATGGACCCTGACTGAGAATAGAACCGGTGACCTTTTGATTCGCAGGCTGTTGCTCAGTCCACTGAGCCACAACAGCAAGGGCTGATTAGTGTTGTTTTCCTTTTTTTTTTTTTTAAGATTGTTTTTATAGGGACATTAAAGGAAATGGCCAGTTTACATAACATAATTAATAAAAAAAATTGTTTTCAAGTACCATTGAAATGGAACCATAGGTATAAAACAGTGAATTTAATACTTAAACTCATAAAGATTATGACATTAAGACATTTGTTGTCTTGAGGTTGTCTATATTTGATACTAATTCTTACAGGTAAATTTGTAAGCAAATTCCTTCTTAACAAAAGTTTGAGTGCAGTGTTCCAGTTTGTTAGATGAGGGTTTGGACACATGGTTTCACGAACTCTTATCTGTACTTCCAAAGTTAGATAGGTTTGAAAATGGAAAATGTGTATAAATCATTTGGCAGCAAAGTCTATATTAAAAAGATGTGAAAACAGTCTTTATTTTATGTAGTGGGAAATAAAGATGTCTTCAATTAGGGATCCTGCTTCAGACCCTTTGTGTATGTTAATGCAGGTGCACAGCATTACTTTAAAATTTAAGTGGACCTATAGTAGATGCTCTGTAAATTCATAATGATGTAAATTAAAATCAAAGGTACAGAGTCTTGACTATTTAAAGAATAGTATGTACTATTATGGGGTTCTTGAGTAAAAAACACTACAACTTCCTCCTTAACTCTTTTTCTACATTGTAGTGTGGGGAAAGTTAAAATTACATTTCCAGGATTAGCTTAATGTATAATTAAAATAAATTGGGAAAGGATAAAAATACCAAGTCTCTATTGATAAATATTTTACGTAAACTTCTTCATAATACTTACAAAGTTACATCCTCAGGATGTTTGCAGTTTCAACCTGCAAAAATAAGTTGCTGTTTGTATTTATTTCCATGAACAACACATTAGTCCTTTATATTTTTTTTATTTCAAAATCACAGGTTTGGTGTACTTAGGTGGTATAGAATTAAAGACTATCTTAAGAGATAATTTGTAACTTTTAAATCCATATTTTGTAAAGATTAATAATAAAACCTCAAAATTTAAAGTAGTGCACTAAATTTTTCCCAAACACCATCATTGGTGGTGGGTTTAGGCATATTATCTGACTGTAGTTTGCCCCCTTCCTCCCCCAATTTTTTTCCCCCCTGAAGATTTATTAGCATGCTATAAAAGGGTTTTTTTGTTGTTGTTGTTGTTTTTTAATAGGGATAAAAAAATACGTTGTTGGCCTCATTATCAAGACGTCATCTGATCCAACTTGTGTAGAGGTAAGAGCTTTTTTGGAGATTATGGTGGCATTGTAAAATCATTTAAATATTGAATCTTCACATAAAACCTACCTCTGTCACAGACCCACAAACACATAAGCATAATTATTTTCAATAGGTAGGCAATTATTTTTTTTCTCAGGGGTTTCCTATGCTTACGTTTTTATTATGCCTATTTTAGGCCCTCGTTTAACCTAAACTTTTTCTTTTTTTAGAAGGAAAAGGTGTATATCGGGAAACTGAATATGATTCTTGTTCAGGTAAACTTGTACTTGATTCACTGTTTTCCTTAGAAGAGTTAAATGCTTCAGTTAGGCTGATTACATGAACAAAACATTTGAACCTACTTCGTTGAATAAATTAGTATCTTGCCGTGGTGGTAGTGATTAATCTTTATAATAACTATAATAGTTAACCCATCTAGTGTTTGAAATTGCTGTTATAGGAAACATCAAATACTGTCAACTCATTGCTTCTATGCCTCCAATATAGATTGGGCTTGTTTAAAATTTTCTCATTTGTTTGATACTGTACGTGTTTTCTTTCCCTGTCATCTGTATCAATCTCATTCATAAATCATTGCCTTTGAATTTAGCATCCCTTTCATTAGTCTACTTAGTTGGCTTTTCAAACATTTTGTATAATCTAAATTTAGAAATTTTAATATTTACTTATTTTTTATAAATGTCAAAAATTTTTTCCTGGGATTAATTATGTGTGAGAGAAAAATAACTTTTATTTATTAAGTTTTGGAAGCTTGGTTTTTTAAAACATTTGGGTTTTCACTATGTTAAACTGACTTTTAAACTAAGGGCTTAAATTTGGTGGCCTCTCTCTGAATGGGGAGAGGGAAGAATACAGAGAAGATAGCCACTTACCTCTTACTCACATGTGCTATTACAGAATATCTGGTTGGGAGATCCCTAGTGTGCAGTAGTACATACTTAAAAAATCAAACACAGTTCATCATTAGGGTTTTGGTCAAAGATGATTTCATCCCCAATAGTAATGCCTCCTTTCAAATTTATATATGTCCAAACCGGACTGTATTTTCAAGGGCCAGATTCCAACATAAAAGTTTTTCCCTGCCCATCACCTTTTTTATTGCTTAGTCTCCAAGGATTATCTGCACATATTTATGTGGCAAATGTTAATATGCATACATACTAGAGCCAGATTAGATCAGTTGGGATAATTGAGAGGAAGGAATCACAGGACATTTGAGACAGGACTTTATCTGTTATACTTCCCATCCAGTGTATTCTATTGAGGGTGGTACATTTCCTGTTTTATTAAGGGGGTAGAAAATACAAAGTTTTGGCATATTCCTTTCAGTATGATTTACTGTCATTGACAAATGAAGTAAAATTAATTATTATTTTTTCTCATTATAGATACTGAAACAAGAATGGCCAAAACACTGGCCAACTTTTATCAGTGATATTGTTGGAGCAAGTAGGACCAGTGAAAGTCTCTGTCAAAATAATATGGTGATTCTTAAACTCTTGAGTGAAGAAGTCTTTGATTTTTCTAGTGGACAGATAACTCAAGTGAAAGCTAAGCATTTAAAAGACAGGCAAGTATTTTTTAGAAGTTTTAAGTAATTTTCTCAAACTATTTAAAAGAATTTGCAGGTAGATTGTAAATTTTTAAGGCAGTGTGATTGTAAATAATATTAAATTACTTTTCATTTTTTTTGAGTACAAATTTAAGTAGTCCCTAATATTAAGTAGTGGGCCTAATATTCTAAATCTGGAGATAACATAAATCGCATGATAAATGATTATAGGTTGAGAGTTCCCAGAAACCCCTTTGGCATCTGTTTTATATAGTTACTTAATTGGCTACTTAATTGGAGCTTCCAAGGAAAATGACTTGTGTCCAAATGTCACCTGAATTCTTAATAGTCCTGCAGCTTGGCAGTTCCCTACTGTTAACACCAGGATCGTTCCAGACTTTATTTTCTTCCTTCTTAAAATTAAAAATTTATTCAAGTCACTGTATTACCTTTATACCTTTATGTATTCAAACTAACTTCAGAATTTACAATTTTCCATCTGGTTCGGTGTGTAAGCACATTTTAGGATTTGGGATATACAGGGTAGGAAAAAACTAGGTTTACAGTTGTTTGTGTGGAAATTAATATAATAATAAATAATAAGAATAAACTTGTCTACTCACAGCTGTAAACCTACTTTTGTCCCATCCTGTATGTAATGCCACTTCTCGTACTCTGGAGAATTTTGTTTTAATTACATTGATTAAAAAGACTAGATTGATATTGTTAGAGCAAGGATGACATAAAACCAAACCTCGAAGAAACACATAGTATTTAAATAACTTTTTAGCTTTTGATAAAGTGGTTGGCATATGTGTTCAAATGGAAGTAACTCAAGGTTTTAATGAGCAGGTTGCTGAAATTTTTAATATTTGTTAGCATGTAAATAATTTCTGTTTGTCTTCTAAACTGATCGTTTTTTGGTTTTTGGGGGGGTTTTTTTAGCATGTGCAATGAGTTCTCACAGATCTTTCAGCTGTGTCAGTTTGTGATGGTAAGTGCTTTTAATTTCATTTTTTTTAAATGACCATTATGAGAAGATTATTATTTATAGGTATGTTTTTGTTGCAGGAAAACTCCCAAAATGCGCCGCTTGTACATGCAACATTGGAAACATTGCTCAGATTTCTAAACTGGATTCCACTGGGATATATTTTTGAGACCAAGTTAATCAGCACATTAATTTATAAGGTAGAGTGAATACATTTCAGTTATTTGTCACTGAGTAATTGCATGTATTATTCATTTGTAATGCTCTTTCATATAGAAACACTATTCTGCATTTATAGCCATAAGTAACTTTGTTTTGAGATATGGAACGTACTCAGAGGAATTCTTCCATAGTATCAGCGAGTAAGTCATTGAATTACTATTAAAATATGATTGATTGTTCCGTTTATATCATGTAATTTCACAAATTCCATATAAACAACTGTTCAAGGATATGTTTTGGATATAAGTGATTATATAGGTCACAATGAGGTGAGTTAAAGGGATGTTTCTACAACATGGAGAGTTTGTGTTTTTTTCTGAAAATTTAAAAGCAACATATAATAGTTATATGAAGTCTTATAACTATTCATCCAGAGATAAACAATTATGATTTCTTTTATTTTCAAATGTTTTCTTGACAGATGTCTGAATAAATTATCACTTTTTAAAAACAGGTGATTATAATTTATATTTTGGGCTTTGTAGTTCAGGGTTTGAGAAGGTAGTAATTCTGACCATGAGTTTATAATATTGGAGATGTCATTTTATTATTATATAATTTATGTAAAATTGCCTTGCTATTGTGAACAGTACTGCAGGTAACATTCTTAAACATAAGACGTTACGCACTTGTCCGAATATTTATTTTGTACAAATTTGTGTATCACATCAGGAGTTATGTCCATTTCTAAGGCATTTTGATGCTTCCCAAATTACCATCCACAAATGGTATGCCATTTCTATACCTTTTCAAAATAGAATATGAAAGAGCTGATTTTCCTACACCTTCATTAATCACAGGTGTGCTGCACTTCTCCTAAAATCCTGAGTAGTTACAAATACTGGGTTCTTTTTAGACTACACAGGAAACATGATGTCCTTAAAAGTCCCATAATAGGTCCTGGTTCAGTTACTAAGCAACTTTTGTGTTTTTTAGATGTCCAAGCACACATTAGAAGAAAGCAGTTTGCTCCTAAAATACTGTTTGTTGGGTGGATAGTGAAATTTCTTCAAAAGCCCTACCTGGTGTGGCTCAGTGGGTTGAGCACCAGCCTGCGAACCAAAGGGCCGCTGGTTTGATTCCCAGTGTAGGGCACATGCCTGGGTTGCAGGCCAGGTCCCCAGTAGGGGGCACATGAGATGCAACCACACATTGATGTTTCTCTCCCTCTTCCTCCCTTCTCTAAAAATAAATAAAATCTTTTTTAAAAATTTCCTCAAAGCAAAATAACAAAAATATATTACCCATTTTCCCTGTTTCATGTAAAAATCCTTTATTTTTTTTAATTCTTAATTTCAAGTAAAGTGTTTCACATGATTTAACTTTATGCCTTTTTTTTTTTTAATTAGTTCCTGAATGTTCCAATGTTTCGAAATGTGTCTCTAAAGTGCCTCACTGAGATAGCTGGTGTGAGTGTAAGCCAATATGAGGAACAGTTTGTAACGCTATTTACACTGACAATGATGCAGCTAAAACAGGTAAAACAACACTCTTAAAAACTGACTGAATTTTAGTGCCTTAGGGGAAAAGTTGGATTGGAGTTGCACAGCTTAAATAAACCAGATGTATGGTTGCATATTTTATTAGATAAAATTGTAAACTAGACATTTTAATGAACGTTTTATAGAGTCATTGAAAGATTGCAAATCTCTTAATATCTGGTTTACCTTTTTTTTTTTAAAGTATATTTTATTGATTATACTATTACAGCTGTCCAGATTTTTTCCCCCTTCTCCACCCTGTACCCCTCCATCCTCTAACTTTCACCACCACCACCCTATTAGGTCATGTCCATGGGTGGTGCATGTAAGTTCTTAGGATTCTCCATTTACTATTCTTAACCTCCCCATCTATTTTGTACCTACCAATTATATCTCTTACTTGCCTGTACCTTTTCCCCATTCTCCCCTCACTCCCTCCCAACTCATAACCCTCTATGTGATCTCCCATTTCTGTGATTCTGTTCCTGTTTAGTTGTTGGCCTAGTTTGTGTTTTTTAGGGTCAGTTGTTAATAGTTGTGAGTTTGTTTTTTATAGTTCATAGTTTTGATCATCATTTTTTTCCCTTAGATGATGAGTCCCTTTAATATTTCAAATGATGAGGGCTTGATCATGATGAACTCTTTTAATTTCACATTATCTGGGAGGAACTTTATCTGTCCTTCCATTCTAAATGATAGCTTTGCTGGATAGAGTAATCTTGGATGTAGGTTCTTGCTTTTCATGATTTTGAATACTTCTTTCCAGCCCCTTCTTGCCTGTAAGGTTTCTTCTGAGAAATCAGCTGATAGTCTTACGGGACCTCCTTTGTAGGTAACTGTCTCCTTTGATCTTGCTGCTTTTAAGATGCTCTCCTCACCTTTAATCTTGGGCAACTTAATTATGATGTATCTTAGTGTGTTTCTTCTTGTATCCAACTTCTTTGGAACTCTCTGGACATCCTGGACTTGAATGTCTAGTTCCTTTACCAGATTAGGGAAGTTTTCCATCATTATTTGTTCGAATAAGTATTCAGTTTCTTGCTCTTTTCTTCTCTTTCTGGCACCCTTAAGATTCAGATGTTTGAACGTTTAAATTGTCCCAGAGGTTCTTAAGACTCTCATTTTTTTTTTTTAATTTTATTTACTTTTTAATATTTCTTCATTCTGTCCTGGTTAGATGTTTATTTCTTCTACAAATCATTGCTTTGAGTCCCAGTTTCCTTCCCTTCATGGTTGGTTCTCTCTCTTTTCCTTTATTTCACTTTATATAAACTTCATTTCTTCCTTCATTTTTGAGATCGAACTCTGTCCTGATTTACCAGTGTTTTGAACTGGTACATCTAATAGGTTGGTTATCTCCTTGTTGCTTAGTTCTTTTTCTGGAGTTTGGATGTGTTCTTTCATTTGGGCCATAATTTTTGGTCTCGGCGTACCTGTTGTGTTGTAAGGGGCAAGACAACTCACTTCGCTGGGTTGTGGCGCTGTATGTAGGATGGGGGAGATCAGTGAGGGAACAAAACCATTTGCTTGGCTCTCGTCCCACTTGGAGTCACCCACTACCCACAAGCACATTGTGCCCTTCCAGGTGCTAATTTGCAGGTGGGTAGGCTTGTTTATGTTCTATGCACCTGTGGGTCTCTCCAACAGATGCTCCTGTGAGGCTGGGAGTCTCCTGCTGCCACAATCCCCCACAGATTTTTACAGCTGGAGGTTTTGAGGCTTTGTCCTTGTGCTGAAACCCTGGGTTCTATGGTTTGTGTTGCGCCCCAGTTGGTCATCCTGGTTTACCCACACAGGAAGGGGGGAATCAAACTGCTTTGCTGCTCATCCTTTCCCCCCCAGCTGCCTGTTTTCCTCCTACCAGTCTGCATGAATGTTTAACTCCTTGATTGTCAGACTTCCATGCAGTTTGATTTTCTGGCAGTTCTGGTTGGTTGGTTTGTTTTCAAATTGGCGGTTATCCTTTAGATTGTGCGAGGAAGCAAAGTTTTTCTACTTACGCCTCCATCTTGGCCAGACTCCTCCTCAGCTCTACTTCTGATCCTAAGTTTTGATATGGAGGATTGTCTAGTCCTAGTTTGATTAGATATGTATGAAGTTACCTAGAAGGTTCATCATAATACTACATTACTGTGTATGTGACCTGAATAAATTGACTTTTATGTTTTTAGTAACGTTAAGGGGAAGGAAAGGTTTGATACAGGGAAAAATTCAGAGAATTATGTGAGGAAATCTTACTACTTAAAACATTAAAGGGAAAAAATTTAACCAAAGTTAGGACAGAAGGATAATAAAACAGGACAGGGCAAGGAGTTACAGAAGAATAAACTATTTAACTCTTTGTTTTAGAGTTAATAAAGGGTGATAGGATCTTGGGGCTTAAAGGCATTGTTTTGTTGTTGGTTTTAAAATGTGGACTGACAGTCTTTATTTAAACTTACAGATGCTTCCTTTAAATACCAATATTCGACTTGCGTACTCTAATGGGAAAGATGATGAACAGAACTTTATTCAAAATCTCAGTTTGTTTCTCTGCACGTTTCTTAAGGAACATGGTCAACTTATAGAAAAAAGACTAAATCTCAGGGAAACACTCATGGAGGTAAGCTTTGTGGAACCTTTGGCTTCTGAAATTCTTTACGTAATATTTGTTAAATTACTAAAGATATACAGACGTTATTTCTAAGATTAAGTCTAATGACCTTACTTAAAAATTGAGTTGCAATCCACATAACACAAAACTGTCCAGTTTATTTAAAGTTCATAATTTAGTGGCTTTTAGCACATTCACAGTATTTTCAACCATCTGTCCCAAAATATTTTCATCACCCGCAAAAGAATGATGTACCCAATGAAATCCATTTCATTTTTGTCTGCCTCCATCCCTTATAATACTTCCTTGTGTGCTCTATCATATTTTGTGTACCATTCATCATTTGGTGGACGTTTGGATTGTTTCTACCATTTTTGCTATTGGTAACAACTAACTACTACATACTGTTTTTGAAGTGTTCTAGGACGTGTCGGTAGAAAGCATAATTTGCTCCTAGACAATTTTTAGTCTATTGCACAAATAATGAAACCTCAGAGTTGTGAGAAATAAAACATGAATTTCTTTTTCTAAATAACGAGTGGAAAGCAGTTTTGTTAATGATGTTAAGGATTATTTTAATAGTTTTGGTCTTTGTAGGCCCTTCATTACATGTTGTTGGTATCAGAAGTGGAGGAAACGGAAATCTTTAAGATTTGTCTTGAGTACTGGAATCATTTGGCAGCTGAACTCTATAGAGAGAGTCCATTCTCTACATCTGCCTCTCCATTACTATCTGGGAGTCAGCATTTTGATGTTCCTCCCCGGAGACAGCTGTATTTGCCCGTGTTATCCAAGGTAACACTTCAGTGGGTGGTTGAGTGCTCTTCCTGTTGCTTACTATGATTTTTGACTAGTCTGTCCGAATAAATGATGAGGTACAAAAAAAAAATCCAACTTTTCCATACATGTTGAAAACCAGAACAGGGAAGGGATTGATAGAAGAGCTATGGTTCAAAAAAAAATTGTGGTCCTTTTACAAGCAGTATCAATAACATCTGTGAGTTTGTTAGAAATGCAGATTGAGGTGGCCCCCATCTACCAAATCTGTCTCTCTGAATGAGACCATAGAAACTTAACAGTTGATTTTTATTCATGACAAAGTTTGACGACCACTGTTGTAGAATTACATTTTGAATACGTTCGTTATTTTATATTGTGTGGGTAATATCTTAAAGTGCATATATCTTAATTTTTTTATCACTGCATTTGGTGTGGCTAATTTCAAAGATCTAACATTTTTCTTGTTGAATAGGTTCGTTTATTGATGGTTAGTCGTATGGCTAAACCAGAGGAAGTATTAGTTGTAGAAAATGATCAGGGAGAAGTTGTAAGAGAATTCATGAAGGATACAGATTCCATAAATTTGTATAAGAATATGAGGGAAACATTAGGTAAGTTAAATATTATTTATTCAATTTTTATCAGTGTGATTCTGTTCTGGAGTGGAAATATTTTAGGAAAGGGGGTACACTTAGTTTCTGAATTTTTTAATAGCTGGAACTGTTTTCCTTTGTAGTTTATCTTACTCACCTGGATTATGTAGATACAGAAAGAATAATGACTGAGAAACTTCACAATCAAGTGAATGGTACAGAGTGGTCATGGAAAAATTTAAATACATTGTGTTGGGCAATAGGCTCCATTAGTGGAGCAATGCATGAAGAGGACGAAAAACGATTTCTTGTTACAGTTATAAAGGTATGCACAAGATGGATGTGGATGGACTACAATCATTAGATAACGATGTTATAAATTACTGAAATTTGTTTTATTTTACAGGATCTATTAGGATTATGTGAACAGAAAAGAGGCAAAGATAATAAAGCTATCATCGCATCAAATATCATGTACATAGTAGGTCAATATCCAAGATTTTTAAGAGCTCACTGGAAATTTTTGAAGACAGTAGTTAACAAGCTGTTTGAATTCATGCATGGTAAATCCTCCATATATTTTATTTAGTTTATTTTTGTTGAACAAAAAATTTTTCTTAACTTCTTTTGATAAATGTTTTTCTTTCATTAGAGACCCATGACGGAGTCCAAGACATGGCTTGTGATACTTTCATTAAAATAGCTCAGAAATGTCGCAGGCATTTTGTCCAGGTTCAGGTTGGAGAAGTGATGCCGTTTATTGATGAAATTTTGAACAACATTAACACTATAATTTGTGATCTCCAGCCTCAACAGGTATGGGAGATCTCAGCACATTTTCTTAGAAAGTAATTATCGTTTTAGCCAGAATTTATTAATCGGAACAGAAGGAATGCCACTGTTAGATTCAGTTCAAGTGTCTCTTGTTTTTATAGTGAAGTAGAAATTCAACCAGAAGTTGAGTTGGCTATATTCCTATCTAATATAAATTATTTGACAGTTTAATAAAATTAGTTTTAGTACATATCTGAATTGTTGTGTGTAGTTTTCCTTATTACTATGTAAAAGTAAAATACCTGCCTTTTAACACAGGTCCATACATTTTATGAAGCTGTGGGGTACATGATTGGTGCACAAACAGACCAAACAGTACAAGAACATTTGATAGAAAAATACATGCTACTTCCTAATCAAGTTTGGGATAGCATAATCCAGCAGGCAACCAAAGTAAGTTATATTACATTTGTAAAAGGTTTGTTCCGTTTTTTGCTGGTAAATTGGGAATATTTCACTCAAATCCTAGTTTATAGGTATTAGAAATAGACTTCTGTGTTTGTTACTGTGTTAATGCCATTTGGGATTTAAAAATATGACTGACTTTGGAATAAGGTGGGCAGTGCTTTTTGCTTTAGTAATTACAAAGATAATTCCCATGTGATTATTGGATATTTTTGTGTTTCACAGAATGTGGATATACTTAAAGATCCTGAAACAGTCAAGCAGCTTGGTAGCATATTGAAAACAAATGTGAGAGCCTGCAAAGCTGTTGGACACCCCTTTGTAATTCAGCTTGGAAGAATTTATTTAGATATGCTTAATGTATACAAGTGCCTCAGTGAAAATATTTCTGCAGCTATCCAAGCCAATGGTAAGTGATTTTGAATTTTTATGGAATGTTGTATAACATCAGTTACACTAAGGCAACATTCGCTGCCTTAGTGTTGTAAGCATTGAATGGTTCTAGCAGATTTTTAAATAAACCTCCCTCCAGGTAATCCTAGATAATATTTTAACCAATTATGTTCCCTTTATAAAATTATCTAATTTTTTCAATAAATTTATCTTTAGGTTTTGAATGGTAAATAATATTGGAAGCACATGTAATTACCAATATAGAATTTTAGTTGTCCAAGTTGGTTTCCACTTGATTGTATTTTTTAGGTGAGATGGTTACAAAGCAACCGTTGATTAGAAGTATGCGAACAGTAAAAAGGGAAACTTTAAAGTTAATATCTGGTTGGGTGAGCCGGTCTAATGATCCGCAGATGGTAAGTGAGATGTGCTTTTTATTTAAGTTGATGCTGCATTCTCTGGAATATGCTTTATCTCTGTAAGCATTTGGCTAGCTTAAAGGTAATTTCAGGCCCAGCTGGTGTGGCTCAGTGGATTGCTCAGTGGAAGCAAGAGGTTGCCAGTTCGATTCTTGGTCAGGGAGCAAGCCTGGGTTGCTGGCCAAGTCCCCAGCCACACGAGAAGCAACCATATCGATGTCGATGGCGGGCGCGCCCCCCCCCCCATAAATAAATAAATAAATAAATAAATAAATAAATCCTTTTCAAAAATAAAGGTAATTTCAGTGCCTACGTTTGGGACTATTTTATAGGATTCTGTATATTAGAGTCCTTGAGTACTTAAAAGTAGCAGCAGTTAGAAAACAGTGTTCCAAAGAAATTGCTAGTAATTGGAGTTGGTCGTGCTATGTAACAAGATTGCTGAGAAGAAAAGGTCATTTTTATTTTTCCATTAATAGGTAATAGAGTTCAGGTGAAATATTTGTGTTCATGATTTTCACAGCAATTTACAAAGCTGTCATTAGTTTGCTTCTTCAGTGGAAGTGCTTTCTGAGCAGAAAGTTTGAAAGTCTTTTACTCTGTTAACTGCTTTTAACCTGAAATCATTTCTGGAAAGGAGCATGGTTTTAAGAAACTAAATGACCTCCATGTGCCTCCACTTGGAAAAATGTAAATTATTTTTAGTTACTGTAAAATCTTTTCATTCTCTGAAACATTACAAAAATTCTGTCCTGCTGATACTGCTGTGTGGAAATAGTGGTTGACAAGTGTGCTACTTACATAATTTGGGAATTTTAATATTGTTCCCATTGATAAATAATTTTCAGGAAGCTTGTTCAGAAAAACAGTTGTGGGATACTCAAGATATCAGATTCAAATATTGAAAAGTTTTGAACACGTGCATTACAAGAACAGAGCTAATTAAAATTGGAAAGTAAAGAGGATGAGTTGATGGAATTGCGAAGTTGATAATTTACAAAAGCTTTGGCAAATTTCATACCAGTTGTGATAATAACTAAGACAGCAATATTGAATTTTACAATGAAGATTTATGTAAATGTTTGGGGCAGTGAGTTCAAACTATTCAAAAACACTTCAGTTCTAATTTGTAGTGAAAGAATTATTTCAGTGTCAAGAGATGACAGAGATAAAGTAGGTAACTCGAAATATTTTGTGCTTGTCCATCACATCTTACTAAACCTGTTTTGTATAGTAGGGTACTGCTTACTAGTAATCTTCAATTAACAAAACGGTTGTATTTCTTATACACACATGTCTTGCTAGAAAACCTGTAAAAAGCATAGAAGTTATACATTGAGTGTCTACTTTCTATTAGATATGAATACTTTTGCGGGGGGTGTATATAAATAAAAAACCTTGGTTATTAGTTTACTCATCCTACATGTATAGTATCCCTAGAATCCTGGTTGTGCCACCGTAGCTTGGAGTCAGTTACTTGGTTTTGGGCCTTAGTTTCCTTGGTAATTATAAATTTTGAACTATGTGTGCCTGGCCCTTGCCCCACCCTATTGTGATTTTTTGGTTTGTTTTAAAACCTGGGAAAGGCACAGGATTCCCAGTTTATAGTAGATCAACCTTACAAACAACAGCAACCTAGCTTTTTATAATAGTGACCAAATGCGTAAGTTAAAAGTTAAACGATGTTTGGGGTTTTTTTTAACAGGTTGCCGAAAATTTTGTTCCTCCTCTGTTGGATGCAGTTCTCATTGATTATCAGAGAAATGTCCCAGCTGCTAGAGAACCAGAAGTGCTTAGTACTATGGCTATTATTGTCAACAAGTTGGGAGGACATATAACAGCTGAAATACCTCAGATATTTGATGCTGTTTTTGAATGCACATTGAATATGATAAACAAGGTAATATGACTTACATTTCAGTTAGAAAATGGGAAATTCTGTAAGATAAGTTCTGGAGTTTAATGTTTGAACTTCTAGATCAGGGAAATACTTGTTTTATAAAACAGTAAACAATTGTAATATTCAGGTGGCAGCTTGCATTGAAATCTTGGTGTATTTTAGACATTAAGAATTTAGTTGTATATATTTGTTTAAATAAGTCTACATTTTCAGTTATAAAAGTATAATATATGCTTATAAAGCATGGGAAACTACATTTACCCAAGAAAAGAAATGTTGATGTTAGTGTACAAACTTACACAGTAGCTAACAATTTTTCTAATCTGTATTATGGACTCAAAGTCATTAAAATAAAGTGATAAGAATAGTTTCAGAGTTACCAGAAAAAGCATTCTTCATGTGTCTTTCAATGGGTTCCTTTATAATATGACTTTGTGTTTCCTCATTTTCATAATTCGTTTGATAAATGGTAATTTTATCTCCAATCAGAGGTGAATTCTATTGTCTTTGGATTTGCCTTTCAGGAGGACATACATCTTATGTGTTCCACTAACAAGTATATTAAATTTAGGGTTTGCTTTTCCTATCCCATTTAACATATAATTAAGGTATTTAAACTTGATTTTGTTCCCACCATTTATTTTTAGGACTTCGAAGAATATCCTGAACACAGAACAAACTTTTTCTTACTACTTCAGGCTGTCAATTCTCATTGTTTCCCAGCATTTCTGGCTATTCCACCTGCACAGTTTAAACTCGTTTTGGATTCCATTATTTGGGCATTCAAACATACTATGAGGAATGTTGCAGATACAGGTAAATGCATAGAAATGATGTTTTTAGAAACTTAAAAGTGCATAGAAAATGATGTTTTTAGAAATTCTTTTTGTATACCAATTAGAGAATACAGACACTTATAGATAGATGTGTAATTGTAGATGGGTAGGTATCACTTGTTAACAGTTTTGTCTGAGTTTATCAATTGCATATACAGGTCTGAGTAAATCCTAAAGGCACTTTGTCTATTTCAGACAGAGTGCATAGGCAGGATTAGTTATGGGGAGATGGGCATAAAATTTAAAGTAGAAGAAGACTATCACCCATATAGGAAGATCTACTTAGGTTGTACTGTTTTTGGTGTGGATGTGGAGTGAAGCAACTGATTCCTTCAGACAGAGTAGAATGGTGGTAGTGGTTATTAGAGTATGTAAGTAAATAGACATTATTTTAGTTGAACACCATTACTGATTCAAGATAATTTAGGCAAATAATCATTACCTTAAAAGAAGGGGAGAATGGACTTTGAATCAGAATAGTTTGTTGGTGAAATACTGTTATATGAATGTTGTTTGTCTGTAATTTGTCGGTGTTCTGTGTATTTTAGGCTTACAGATCCTTTTTACACTCTTACAAAATGTTGCACAAGAAGAAGCTGCAGCACAGAGTTTTTATCAAACTTATTTTTGTGATATCCTTCAACATATCTTTTCAGTTGTGACAGACACCTCACATACTGCTGGTAAGAATTTACAGCTATAAAAATGCTAAATGTTTCAGTTGGTATTAAATCTCAGAGTTAATAATGTTCTTTTTATCAACAGGTTTGACAATGCATGCGTCAATCCTTGCGTATATGTTTAATTTGGTTGAAGAGGGAAAAATAAGTACACCATTAAACCCTGGGAATCCAGTTAACAACCAAATGTTTATTCAGGAATATGTGGCTAATCTCCTTAAGTCTGCATTCCCTCATCTACAAGAGTAAATATATATAATTTTAATAAACAAACTTTTCATTTAAAAAAAGGCAATTGTTTAATTACTGTGTTCTGATTTGCAGTGCTCAAGTAAAGCTCTTTGTGACGGGGCTTTTCAGCTTAAATCAGGATATTCCTGCTTTCAAGGAACATCTTAGGGATTTCCTAGTACAAATAAAGGTATGTGTTTTTATTTACATTTGCAGAAATATGGAGACTAATTATTATTACAGAATTAATCGCTTTATTGTGTAAATAAGTGGACTTTTAAAATAATGTACATTCATACTAGTGTGAGATTGATTACAGAAAGAAAAACCAAATCGAGGCCAGGAAGAAGATAATGTGTGAAATGTTGTTTTTTGGAAACTTGCTCTTGATAAAACTCATTTTAGCCCTGTCTTGTGTGGCTCCTCAGTTTGTTGGGCATTGCCCAGCAAGGCAAAAGTCACCGGTTTGATTACTAGTTGTTGAGAGCACATGCCTGGGTGCGGGTTTGGCCCCCAATTTGAGTGGGCAAGAGGCAACCAACTGATGGTTTCTCTCCTCTCTCTAAAATAAATTGAATGAAATGAGTGAATGGGGGAGGGGGAAATGTAGCTAAGTGTAAAAAATGATTCATAAAATAAAAACGCAAAGGAAAATGAGAATTGAAATATAGCTATGAAGACAGTTATATAGCTAAACTTGATTAGTCTTAGGGAAAAAAAACAGTTTTCTTGTTATCTTTGTTTATGAAGAATTTTTCTGTTGCACCAGGACTGGTAACCTTTTTTCGCCACTAACACTTTTGATTTTTAATTCTGCCACATAATACCATAATTTAAACCCAACCAATTATTGGAAAAACTATATCCCTTGTATAAACAGGGATGTGCTTATCTGCCCCTTTTTACCGCCAAAGACTAATTTTTTTAATGCACTTCTGTTGACCTTTTTCACAGGAGTTTGCAGGTGAAGATACATCTGATCTCTTTTTGGAAGAAAGAGAAACAGCCCTTCGACAGGCTCAAGAAGAAAAACATAAACTTCAAATGTCTGTCCCTGGTATCCTTAATCCACATGAAATTCCAGAAGAAATGTGTGATTAAAATCAGAAGTCATGCTGTTTTGGTTTTTGTTTTTTTTGTTTTGGTTTTTTGTTGTTTTTGTTTTTTTTTTTTTAATTTTGTTTTTTCTCTGCAACTCTTGTTAGCAGAAGAAAACAGCATCTGGATATTTGTCGACCAAAATGATGCCAATTTGTAAATTAAAATGTCACCTAGTGGCCCTTTTTCTTAAGTGTTTTTGTATAAGAAATTTTCTGTGAAATACCTTCCATTGTTAAAGCTTTTGTTTGGTCATCTTTATTTAGTTTGCATGAAGTTGAAAATTAAGGCATTTTTTAAAATTCTACTTCATGCCCGTTTTGTGGTAGGGATGGGGGAGGAGGTAAATTGGATTTGAACATATACTTGTAAATTCTAATGCAAAATTACACATTTTTTTTTCTGTAAACAATACCAATTTTTAATTAGGGATCAGTTTCTTTCTGGCCTGTATTTCAGTCTAGAAGAAAAATAATGAGTAAAACAAATTGCATTCTTAAAAGGATTATAGTGCTGCATTATCTGAAGTTAGCACCTCTTGGATTGAATTGTTTGTCTAGGCTATATGTATTACAAGTCTGTATGGCAAGTTTGCAGCAAGATCATGTGCATATCATCCCATTGTAAAGCGACTTCAAAAAATACGTGAACACAGTTAGTTATTTTTACACAGTTCTTTTGGGTTTTTTGTGTGTGTGTGCTGTCGCTTGTCGACAACAGCTTTTTGTTTTCCTCAATGAGGAGTGTTGCTCATTTGTGAGCCTTCATTAACTCAAAGTGAAATGGTTAAAAATATTTATCCTGTTAGAATAGGCTGCATCTTTTTAACAACTCATTAAAAAACAAAACAAAACTGGCTTTTGAGATGACTTATACTAATTTACATTGTTTACCAAGCTGTAGTGCTTTAAGAACACTACTTAAGCAAAATAAACTTGGTTTACATTAATTTTCTCTTTATTGACTCAAAATTATTCCTGTATTAATGGAAGTGGTTATTTGTGTTTAGGTGTTCCATTTTAAAGTGACTGTTGACATACAAATATTTCCAAGTCTGGGAGTAAAAGCAGTCATGTAAAAGGAGTTCGGTACGATCTGTTTCCAAAAAAACATCTTTTATTTGACACATTTTAGCATTATTTGTGATTAAAGAGAGTGACTTCTATAAACTAGGTTAAAGCCTAAGCATTTAAAGGGCCATATTCTTAATTTAGGTCTGTGGCAAAGCTGCCATCTTTTTCAGTACACTATAATCCTGCATTAAGCAGTTTATTTCTAGAACATCAGATGGTAAGAATTTATTCAAAGAGGACTATTGGAAGACTTTGTTTCAAGTTTTAGCTCCGTTAAAAATTTTGATTCAGTCTTACTAATTACTAGTGTATGCCTAATAGGTGTTTTAAGAAATATTCTTGAGTCAGGTAAGAGTTCAGGCCCTGATTGTTTGCTCTGTTTCAAGTAGCTATATAAAGTACGTTTGTTGGTTTATAATATCAGTCACTATTTTCAATGATCATGTGTTAATTTTGTACCTTCCTACAGCCTCACTGGCCTCTTGATATGGTCAGGATGTTGGAAGAAACCAAGCTTTCGCCTGGGATGCAGGGTAGTCCACTTTGAATTAGAAATCATTGGCAACTGGATTCAACCACTGCCAAAAGTAAATTTATACATTTAATGAAGATAATTATGGTTATAAGCAAAAAATAATTTCTTCCAAGTTTAAAATGTATAAACCACACATTCAAGGAAAATTCATAGATTGAACTAGAAACATCAGATTTAAGTCATCTTTTTTTTTTTAAAGTGGACCTCTAGAGAAGTGTATTATACTCTTATCAGGCAAGTGCACATACACCCCAAATTTTGTATATAATTTTAGGTCCCTGACTTCATGGTAACAGTTTTTATACAAACAGTAAGTAACAGTACATTGGGCTTTTCACTTCAGTGATATATCTTGTATGCTGTCACATGTCTAAGAGCTTCATCATTTTCTATAGCTGCAATATATTCCATTGAATGAATATACTATAATGAATTTAACCAGTGTCATGTAGTGATTCAGTCTAGTCCTCTTTTCAGGATTTGAATTACAGCTCCAGCACTAGTTTAGTGACTTTAGGCAAAATCATTCCATCTCTCCAAACCTCAGTTTCCTCTGTAAAATGAGAATAATAATGTACCCATAACTTAAAACAGAGCAAAACACTGCAGACATAGTAGCATGAGCAACATAATTAGTTCCACCTCAGCTGTTACGTTGTATAGCTGCTGATAGAACAGAGGCCTACCAGATTTCCAAAATTGTCATCCTTAACTTGTAACCTACTCAGAAGCCCTTACTCATGCATGAACTTAGGCAAACCACTTAATTCTCCAAACCTCAGTTTATTTGTAAAATGGGAATATCTGTATCCTAAAGCTATGAGTACTAAACATGTTAGCATATGTAAAACATTTAGGACAGTACCTGGCCCAGAGGTAAGTGATAATTTCTTGCTGTTACCCTCAAGAAATTTGTATATGTAAGTATATACAAATGATAAATCTTTGGAAGCAAAACAGTTGGATCAAAGGGTTTTGTGCATTTGTAATTTTAATAAAGACAGGTTGAGATATGACAGTTCTGTGGTGTGATAAAATTGATGTAAAGTCTATAAACTGATTAGTTCAAGCTAATTGTTACATCTTGATCATTGATAAAATGGGTCTCTTGCTATAGTGACATCTGAAAAATACTTGTAGCATTTCTGCTGGTTGAGTTCATATCTATAGGAAAACTGTTCAAAAGGATCCATCTTTATGACTATTCTGTAGTTACATACTTGTACTACTACAAAAAAAATTTTAACTCAATTGTTTAGGTTTTGGGGAGCATGGCTGCCAGTTTCTGCTGACACTGTTGGCCCCTGAATAATTTTCTACTTTGGTTTTATTTTTATTGTGTAAATAAGTATGCAGTTTTTGGTATTGATAAACTAATAATACTAAATACACAGGGTAAAAAGTTTGAAAAAGTTTAACATTCCTTTAAAATAGCTGAAGCTACTGGGTAGCAAAGCAGAAATAATATACTGCAACCCTGGAAAACTGAGAAGTGATTTATTTGAAAACTTGTCACCTGAGACACGTGATTGAACATGCAGGTATTGGCACGAAACGCTTATAAGGTAAAGAATAAAGACTGAAAGTTATTGATAGATAATGGAAGCATTTTTTTCTGTGAACAACTTGGCTGAGAACCAATTTGTTCAAGGTCTGACTATATGGTGGCTTATTGCAGATGATGTGCATTGTGGATACAAATGGTTAAATGTATCATTCAAAGTTGAAGCTTCTAACGTTCATATAAATAGCAATCTGTTTTTAGCTCATGGATTTTAAAAATAGTTACCATGAAATTGTTTTAAGTGAAAATGGTCCTGACCAGTGGCTCAGTTGGTTCAGTGTTGGTCTCACAGAGGGAAAGCTGGTTCAATTCCCAGGCAGGGCACATGCTTGGGTTACAGGTTCAGTCCCTGATGTTTCTCTCCCTTTCCTCCCTAAAAATAAAATCTTAAAAAACAGTAATACCATTTAGGAATAAAAACGGGGGGAAAACTAGTACATGGAACAAGACGGATGCATCTCTGAAACATTGTTAAAGAAGCCAGACTTGGCTCTAGCTGTTGTGATTCAGTGGGTTGAATGTTGGCCTGTGAACCTGACTCACTGGTTCAGTAAAGAGCCCATGCCTGGGCTGCAGGCAGGTCCCCAGTTGGGGGCCTGCAAGAGGCCGCCAATCAATGTTTCACACATCGATGTTTCTCTCCCTCTTTGCCCCCTCACCTCTCTAAAAATGAAATTACCTAGGAAAAAAAGACATAAAGGATTATATAAGTAATGTTGCATTTATATAAAATTCATGAACAGACAATAGAAAGTGATGAGATACATTAAAGCTTTAACAGTTTTTATTGATCATACAATGATGGAAACATCTGAAATAATCAAATTTTGTTAGTATATCAATGGGTTCGATAATGTTCAAATTGTATTTTGTACAGAGCAAGTTTTAGAAAATCTGGACTTTACAGCCACAAGCTTAGGAAATTTCTGGATATTTTAATTCACCATTAATGCGCTGTATTCAACTACTTTTGAATTGTGTAATAAAAATGTAAAACACTTTAAATAGTGGGTAAGTTTGATTTTATACCATAAATATATATATATATTTGAAAAGCAGGGAATCAATAAGAACTGGAAGAACAAACCTTATGGGCAGCCTGTGGTGCAAGAGCTGAAAAAGCAGTTTAAGAATTGAATCAAGCCTTATATGTTGAGTTTATTTAAGTAGAAAATTGGAATAAACCTTTGGGAAAAAATTAAGATTTGGTGTTAATAAGCAATTTGTAACAAGTATTTTTGGTTTTACAAGAATCAGAGCTGACATTAATCCAGTAATTTGATAAAAATGATTAAATGTATAAAACTAAGGAAACTGAAAGACAAATGGAAAATAAATATGAAATACAAAAGACTCAGTTCTAAAAAGAATTATCCAAGAAGTTACATGAATGTGTTTGATCATTACAATAAAAAGAAAAATACAATGAACTTCAAATTACTTCAACATTGAAGTCTGTATTTTGGCCAGATTATAAAGGTGAACAGAAATTAATACTAAGCTAAGTAATTGAGATTTCAAACCATGACTTTATGGCCTAATTTATGGTAGAGGTATATAAATTTCAGTATTACAAAAGTTAGAAAATTTTCAAGGTAACTTAAGGAGCTGAGCTAAAACTTCTCTACTTGAAACTACATTTATTGTCAGTTTAATGGGGAAGTCATAGGAAGAAATCGCTGCATGGCTATATTTAGCTAAGTGACAGTTGTAAAGTTGAGTTGGGAAGGAAGTGGGATATTTAAAAATTACTCATTTTGAGTATCATTCCTGACTTCATAAAGATTGTATCTTTTTAATCAGTTGAATATCAAATAATGCACACACTGAAAGTGAATTCATAGTGTCATGTTACCCTTTAATCAAGTGGACTGCATGCAATTTGCTGCTATCTGTAACTCAAATGTGAGTTGGTTGTCTTGTTATAGCCAGACCACTGGCAGTCTTACGGATCCCTGGGATTCTTGAGGGGGTGAAGTTCAGGAAAATGCTTGGCGGGTAAATTTTTTCAATTCTACAAATGCTTATGGTCTATTATGTACTGGGTTTTGTTAGCTACTGCAGTTGAAACAATGGATAATAACCTGCTGTAACATTTAATCCTCTCAAGAACCCTGTCAGATACTGTCATCCCTGTTATATGGATGGGTAATAGGGTAGGCAGGTTTTCACTTGCCTGTGCTGACAGAATTAAGGAGTGACTGACTAAGAAGGTAGGATGCAAATCCAGGCCTCTGGCCCTATGTATACTTTCTACCATTGTAGGTTAAGCATAATGCAGTTTAATGAAAGGAGGACAAGGATGTGTAAACATTTAAAAGGAACACAGTGTTAAAACTACTTTGCTATCAGAGGGAAAAATTCTGTCTGAAAGTAATGGCATTAGACCTTTTTTCTGTATTAAATTTTTTTTTTCTTTGCCATTAGGTCTTTTAAGAATGATCTATTGCTTAACCTCAGTAGTGCATTTTAAAACAATGAGATAGCATTTCACACAAAGATGATAAAAAGGTCTGATAAGACCAAGTGTGGTAAGGATGTGGAGAAATAGGAAACCTCATGCCTGCTGCTGAGAGTATAAACTAGTGAATCCACTTTGGAGAGTAATTTAGCAATATCTAGAAAAGCTAAAGAGATACATGTCTTCAATCCAGCAATTGTAATTCTAGGTTTATATTCCTGGGTTTCTTGCATACACAGCCAAGAAGACATGTACAGGAATACTGTTTTTAACAGCAAACACTGGAAATAAGCTAAGTATCCAACAGAAGGATGGACAAATTGTGATTTATGATACGGGGATAGCATGCATGAGTTAACATGTATAGATTAAGTTATGTCAATAAGAATACATTTTTAAAATATTCTTTTAAAGTAGGTATTCATTTAAAAAGTATGTTGTGTGAAAATAATTTGTAAAATAGCCATATACACCTACATAAAGTTTGAAAAGCCAAATTGTGTTGTTTTTAATTAATACAATGCTTTATTAATATAAAGACGGGTGTGGAAAATGCAAAATTTAAGAGATTATGGTTACTTGGAAGAGCTGCCATTTATTGAGCACTTAAAATATGCTGTTATTTTTTACATGTATTATCTCACTTAATTCTCACAAGACCTTTTATTTTCCCCATTTCACAGATTTGGGCACTGACACAAATTATATGACTTTAACATGCTCCAACTCACACAGATGAGTGTGTGTTTCAGCTGTATGGAATTCCTACAATATACACCTGATTTTCACAATATTAAAGAAACAATACAATATATTTGCTGTAAAATGTCATTTTGGAGTATACTAGAAGGGAATTTCTAATGAGTACTTAGAAATTATATTCCTTTGATATATTAGAAAGACAATACTATGTAAATTACCCCCAAAGTCCCCATCACTCTTACATACCTGGTTCTCAGTTGAAATTGTCCAAAAAATTTTGATGAGAATTGGGTGGTGGAAGAGAAGAAAGAGCTATTACTCTGTGAAAGCTGTCCTGATTAGAGTGAGAGATAGGGATTCCAGCTTGTCCTCGTTCTCTTCAGTTTGCTCTCTAGCAGTTCTCACCCATTGGCTCTGCTGACAAACAATGACCCCAGTTCTACCGCAGACACAGTGACAACAGCTGCCCCCCACTTCTCCCACATATGGATGGTCTTGTTCCTATAATGGATCCATTAGTTAATTATACTTGTAGTGATTCTGCTCTCCCTAATTGAACTCTGATAGAGCTAAGATACTTTATTTGTGTACTTTAAGTATTAACAAGAATTTTACTGTTTCAGAATTACAATAGTAAGACTTCTTCCTTGTAGAAAGTATACCAAATGCAGATAAAAAGAAAAATAACCATAACCTCTCTAACAAAAGCTGTTAACTCATTGTAAACTAATTGTTTCCCAGTCTTTTTTTTTTAATTAAGTGGAACTGTATAGTACATTTTTTACAATTTATATACCATTACTTATATTTCCAGATTATTAAATACTATGTAACATCTATTTTAGTGACTATGTGATATTTCTTTGCATTATAATTTACTCAATAATATCCTTACTACTAGAATTTAGATGACTGGTGATATTTCACTAAACAAAGCTTTTTCTTTTTATTTTTAAAGAATTTATTTTTTTAATTTTTTTTCTGTTCCTTGACTTGCCCCTTCCCTTCCTTTTCCCCCGCCCACTCCTCCCTCCTTCCCTCTTGTCTCTGTTGGTTTCTTTTCCTTTCAGTGTTGCTGATCTTATTTTCCTTGCATCTTTGTTTCGTTGGTTAGGTTCCACTTATAGGTGAGATCAGATGGAATCTGTCTTTCGCCCCCTGGCTTATTTCGCTTAGCATAATGCTCTCTAGTTCCATCCATGCTGTCGCGAAGTTTAGTAGTTCTTTTTTTCTTTCTGCTGCGTAGTATTCCATTGTGTAAATGTACCATAATTTTTTGATCCAATCACCTACTGATGGGCATTTAGGCTGCTTCCAACACTTGGCTATTGTAAATTGTGCTATGAACATTGGGGTGCATAGGTTCTTTGGAATTGGCGTTTTGGGATTCTGAGGGTATAGTCCCAGCAGGGGATTCACTGGCTCAAAAGGCAGTTCCATTTTCAGCTTTTTGAGGAAATTTCACAATGGCTGCACCAGTCTGCATTCCCACCAACAGTGGACTAGCGTTCCCTTTTCTCCACAGCCTCGCCAGCACCTGTTGTTTGTTGATCCCTTTATGATGGCCATTCTGACCGGTGTGAGGTGGTTCCTCATGGTGGTTTTGATCTGCATTTCTGTGATGGCTAGTGATGCCAAGCATCCTTTCAAAGTTCTCTGGGCCCTCTGTATCTCTTCCGTAGACAAGCGTCTGCCCCGGTCCTTTGCCCATTTTTTGATTGGATCATTTGTCTTCTTGGAGTCGATTCGAGTGAGTTCTTTACATATCTTGGAGATCAAACCTCTATCTGATGTATCGTTAGCAAATATATTTTCCCATAGGGTTGGCTCCCTTTTCATTTTGCTGATGTTTTCTTTTGCCGTGCAGAAGCTTCTTATTTTGATGAGGTCCCACTTGTTTATTCTTTCCTTTACGTCCCTTGCTTTAGGAGACATATTGGTGAAAAAACGGCTGCGTGGGATATCTGAGAGTTTCCTGCCAATGTTCTCCTCTAGGACTTTTACGGTGTTGCGACTTACATTTAAGTCTTTTATCCATCTTGAGTTTATTTTTGTGTATGGTGTCAGCTGATGATCTGATTTCAATTTTTTGCATGTAGCCGTCCAGCTCTCCCAACACCATTTGTTGAAGAGGCTATTATTACTCCATTTTATGCTTCTGCCCCCTTTGTCAAATATTAGTTGCTCATATAGACCTGGGCTTATTTCTGGGCTTTCTCTTCTGTTCCACTGATCTATGGGTCTGTTCTTGTGCCAGTACCAGATTGTTTTGAGTATAGTGGCTTTGTAGTATAGTTTGATGCCCGGTATTGTGATCCCTCCTGCTTTGCTTTTCTTTCTCAATATTGCTGCGGCTCTTCGGGGTCGTTTATGGTTCCATATAAATTTTTGTAATGTCTGTTCTATTTCTGTGAAATACATCATTGGTATCTTAATAGGGATTGCATTGAATCTATAAATTGCTTTGGGTAGTATGGACATTTTGATGATATTAATTCTTCCAGTCCATGAGCACGGTATATGCTTCCATTTATTTGTGTCTTCCTTAATTTCTTTCTTCAATGCTGTATAGTTTTCTGCATACAGGTCTTTTACCTCCTTGGTTAAATTTATTCCTAGGTACTTTATTTTTCTTGCTATATCGAATGGTATTTTTTTTTTTTCTGATTTCTTCTATTTCATTGCTGGTGTGCAAAAATGCCTTTGATTTCTGAATATTGACTTTGTATCCTGCTGTTTTGCCAAATTCGCTTATTAGATTGAGTAGTTTTTTGGTGGAGTCTACAGGGTTTTCTCTTTATTTATTTTTAGAGAGGGGAAGGGGGAGAGAAAGAGAAGGAGAGAAACATCAGTGTGTGGTTGCCTCTTGCCTGCCCCCAACCCCTGGACACCTGGCCCACAACCCAGACATGTGCCCTGACTGGGAATCGAACCAGTGACCCTTTGTTTTGCAGGCCAGTGCTCAATCCACTGAGCCACAACAGCCAGGGCCTAAACAAAGCTTTGATGCGTGTTATTGTAAATAAATCTTAGCTCTCTAATTGGCCTTAAGTTACTAAGGCCAATAAATACTTTTAAAATATTTTTGTGCTGCTTCCCATTTAACTTGCCTTGACTCCTTATACCAAAGAAAAGGAAAAGAAACTTCCAAAAGTATGGTCTTGCTAAGTACATTGACTAAAATTCCCTGCCTCCCTTGCTTCCATTCATTCACCCAACCCCACACAACAAACACAAATAGTTGATGGTATTTAAGAAACTTCTTTTAATCTTAATCCTTTTGAAAGCAGTAGGTTGAAGCAATGTATATTAAGCTCCTAAAGAACAAGAGGAAGAGAAAAAAGGAGAGTCTCATATCTGCAGAAGCAGAAAACATGGATTATGCTCATATGAAAAAAGTATTAATTTAGGCTTCAGTTAAGGAAAAAACAGAGTGATAACCAATAACTCAATTTCTAAGAATTTATCTTAAGAAAAAACTACAGAGATGTATAAAATGCAGTGTTTATAGTGGTGTTGTTTATGAGGGGAAACTTGGAAACAATTTAAATGTTCATCAACTAGGTCTAGTATGAAATTACATATTGTGAGTCTATATAATGAAATGTTATACTATAGACAATAAAAATGATATATATTTTTTACATGTTAACATGAAAAATAATACTTTTCCTATTTAAACATTTTAGTCCCATTTTAATTAAAAAAAGATTTACATGCTTATTAAAGAATCAAAGAACATACTTAAGATGATAGTACCTGCCCTGGCTGGGTAGCCCAGTTAGCTGGAGCATTGTCCTGAGGTGCCAAAGTTGTAGATTTCATCTCTGGTAGGGACACATGCAGGAATTAATCAGTGGGTGCATAAATGGCTAGAATAACAGGTTGTTTCCCTCTCTCCCTCTCTCTGAAAATCAATTAAAAACATTGGTTTTTCTTTTTTTAAAGATTATATTGCCTTTGGGTATAATGGTTAGTATTTAGTTTCTTCACATTTTCCTGTAGTTTTTACAATGAGCAATATTACTTATAAATAGAAAAGAGGGTACAATAATTGCAAAGTACTGGAAGTTGGTTAAAAAAAAAACAATTGAACAAATATATGTTGGGAGAGATTGGCTTACCAGCAGGACATGAAAAAAAAGACCTAAATATTTTAATTAACTATAGGATAGAATAGCCCAACACTATGTTGGTACATTAATTGAAGTATGTTGTCCAGAGCTAGAGATCATAATTTAATGATCTACTCTGTGCTGTCAAACTATATCTCCAGATACCATAGTTTATGAAAATATTCCTATTCTCTGGGTAAAGTTTAATTTCTCACTTAGGATCAGGTATAGAACTGAAACCATACTAACATGACGAAGAGATATAAATGAGCTTTGGATACTTTGAACCAAAGTCAGTCACAATGGAAACCAGACTTTCTGCTTTCAAATACAGAAAGGAGAATGTTGAAGAAATGGGATTAAACATTTCTCATAGGGTCAGATGAGAAACAACTGCATCAGAATTATCTAAAGTGCTTCTTAAAAGACTTGATTTTTGCCCTAGCTGAGTAGCTCAGTTAGTTAGAGAATCCCTATATGCCAAGGTTTCAGGTTCTGTCCCTGGTCAGGGCACGTACAAGAATCAACCAGAGTCCATAAATAAGTGGAATAACAAACTGGTGTTCCTCTCTCTCTCCCTCCCTCCCTCCTTACCTCCCTCCCTCTCTCCCTTTCTCTTTCCCTCCTTCCCTCCCACTTATTCTCTCTCACAAAGCAATAAATAAAAAGAGTTGATTTCTGGTGCCCCGCTACCTTTCTTCCCTCTCAGCCATACATTTCCTAAACTCCAAGAGTTCCCATGAGTCTTGCAAGCAGGGGAGCAATGGGCAGCAGCACCTCGTCCAGGGCTAACGCCCTGAAACAGTCTCCAAGGCCCTCTTTCCTCTGACTTTTCAGTGAGCCAGTAGCAGCCCTACCTTTTCTGTCACTGTGACTTTAATTTCTTACTGAGCCAAAGCAGCTCCACCTAGGCTCTCTCTCTACTGTTGCTTCTATCCTAAGCCCTTTTTTGTTTCACTGTCCCCAGCTGTAATAAACAATCTCAAAATCAAAAGTAAAAAAAGGTGATTTCTGGTCCCAGCGTAGGCCTACGGAATCAGAATCTGTGGGAAATAGCTAAGAAACATGCTTTCTTTTCTTAAAAAATAGTAAAAATAAATACAAAAGACTCCAAGCTATTCTCTTGAGAACCAGAGGTTAAGAATTATCTCCCTCTCAACTAATTCTTTTTTAAAACATTTTATTTGTTGATTTTAGAGATAGAGAAAGGAGAGAGAGAAAGAGAAAACATTGATTTTTCATTCCACTTATTTATGTATTAATTGGTTGTTTCTTGTATGTGCCTGACCAGAGAGAGAACCTGCAACCTTGTTGTATTGGGATGATGCTCTAACCTACTGAGCTACGCAGCCAGGGCTCAAATAATTCTTTAGTTATTCTTAATTCTGTGCTTGTTATGAGTTAGGCACTGTTATACACACTTTATCTGTATTAACTCTATCCTTACAGCTCTAAGGTGGGTATCATTAATCCCCATTTTATAAAGAAACTGAGGCATGGAGATAGTAAGTAACTTTGGTCAAGGTCACATAGTGTAGTTATACAAAAAATTCTTTAGATGTAATGAACCTCCTTTGGTCTTTAAGGATCACACCATGTGAATGTATGGAGAGCGTTTATGCATCAACTAGGCAACATTGCAGAGATTTAAGAGCTGTGGTTTTCAGATTGGGGTACACGTACTGGGTTATATCAGCATGGACCATCAGGATGGATAGCTTTAAGGTCATCAATTTCTAGATCTCCAAATTCCATATTTATTACCAAAGGTATTGACTCAATGTTAAAAATGAGGGATAGTGGGAAACAAAAAGACAATAGAAATTATTGGTTTGGGGAAAATCTCCTTTAAGCTTAATTAAATTACATGCTTTTATAGGAGGATCTTTTCCCCCCATTTTATTTATAGATATATATATATATTTTAAATTTATTTGTTTTTGTTAAGTCAAGCACTGGACTATAATCACCTAATATGTAAATTGGGCTGGTCAGAGTGACTTCTCTCTTTCATTCCCAACAAACATCAAAGGAATGGATAGCTCTTGAGAGAGGGAATCTTGTAAAGCAAAGCAAAGAAAACCTTTTCTGAGTTTTGAGTTCGAGTTCGTCATTTTACTGTTCATAGTTTTTGATCTTCTTCTTTTTCTTAGATAAATCCCTTTAACGTTTCATATAATAAGAGCTTGGTGATGGTGAACTCCTTTAACTTGACCTTATTTGAGAAGCACTTTATCTGCTCTTCCAGTCTAAATGATAGCTTTGCTGGATAGAGTAATCTTGGATGTAGGTCCTTGCCTTCCATGACTTTGAATACTTCTTGCCAGCCCCTTCTTGCCTGCAAGGTTTCTTTTGAGAAATCAGCTGATAGTCTTACGGGAACTCCTTTGTAGGTAACTGTCTCCTTTTCTCTTGCTGATTTTAAGATTTTCTCCTTATCTTTAGTCCTGGGTAATGTAATTATGATGTGCCTTGGTGTGTTTCTCCTTGGGTCTAACTTCTTTGGGACTCTCTGAGCTTCCTGGATCTCCTGGAAGTCTATTTCCTTTGCCAGATTGGGAAAGTTCTCCTTCATTATTTTTTCAAATAAGCTTTCAATATCTTGCTCTTCCTCCTCTCCTTCTGGCACCCCTATGATTGGGATGTTGGAATGTTTAAAGTTGTCGTGGAGGTTCCTAAGCCTCTCCTCACTTTTTTGAATTCTTGTTTCTTCATTCTCTTCTGGTTCAATGTTTATCTCTTCCTTATCCTCCCAATTATTGATTTGAGTCCTGGTTTCCTTCCTTTTACTGTTGGTTCCCTGTATATTTTTCTTTATTTCACTTTGCATAGCCTTCACTTTTTTCTTCATTTTGTGACCATATCAGCCAATTCAGTGAGCATCCAGATTACCAATTTTGAACTTTGTGCACCTGATAGGTTGGCTCTCTGTTCCATCGCTTAGTTCAATTTTGGAGCTTTGATCTGTTCTTTCATTTGGGCCATATTTCTTTGTCTTGGTGCACCTGTTATGTTGGAAGGGGCAGAGCCTTAGGTGTTCACCAGGGTGGGGCAACCCAGGTCACAGCATTGTGATGCTGTATGTGGCAGAGAGGTCCAAGAGAGAACAATGCTGCTTGCTCATCTGTTGGCCAGTTTTCAGTCACTTTCCCCATTAACCACAAGCAAATTGGGCCCTTCTGGTACTGATTCCCAGGTGGGTGGGTTTGTGTACATTCTAGAACCCTGTGGGTCTCTCCAATGAACTCTCCTGTGAGGCTGGGAGTTTCTCCTGCCACCTCAACCCCCACAGGTTTTTACTTTCAGAGGTTTTGAGGCTTTCTTTTCCCACACTAGAACCCTGGATTGCATGGTGTGCCTCACTCCCCAGCTGTTCCTCATGGTTTATTCACCTGCAAATGTGGGACCACCTGGTCTGCCAGCCACTGCCTTGCCCTCCTGGTCCTCCAGCCGCTGCCTTGCCATCCTTGCCATGCGTCCTCTCCACCCTGGCTGCCCATGTCCACACTTCCTACAGATCTGTTTCTTCTTTAGCTCCTTGGTTGTCAGACTTCCATACAGTTTGATTTTCTGGCAGTTCTGGGGATTATTTTGTTTTTAAATTTGTTGTTGTTCTCTTTTGGTTGTGCAAGGAGGCAAAGTATATCTACCTATGACTCCATCTTGGCCAGAAGTCCCCTGAAACCATTTTATTTAAAATGTCAATATTTGTGTCATAAATTACATCTGTTGCAACTTTTTAAGGTTATGATGAAACATGTTGTATACCAAATTAAAAATCTGCAAGAGATAAATACTTTTTCTAAATTACTTTGTGGTATGCAGTGGAAAGGTTTAGGAGGCTCTAGATCTGATTGTTATTTAATATTTCTTCCAAACTCTTAGAGTTTGATGACTATGGAACACTAAAATTGTGCAGTAAATCAAACACTTAAAGGCTTATTTACATTGAACTGTCTAAATTTAGGAAAAAAACCAACCCCCCTCATCCAGTCTTTCTCACACACATCCACATATCTACTCTCATGCCAAGATAAAACCTTTGCACCTTTTAAAATGCTTTAAGAATTTTTATTTTATATGTTGTCCCACCTATTCATGCATTCATTGGTTGATTCTTTTTTTTTTTTAATCTTTCTATTTTCCTACTTTATTTTTTATTGTTTATTCCAGAGGTGCCCAACATTTTGGTGTCTCTGGGCTACACTGAAAGAAGAGTTGTCTTGGGCCACACATTAAATACACAAACACTAACAAAAACAAAAACTCTCATAATGTTTTAAGTAAATTTACAATTTTGTGTTGGGCCACATTCATAGCCTTCCTGGGGCACATGCAGCCCACAGGCTGCAGGTTGGACACCCTTTATTCTATTACAGTTGTCCCAATATGTTTTCCTTTTTCCTCTCTCCACCCAGCCCACCCCTCTCTCCCACAGTCAGTCCCCCTCCGTTGTCATGTCCATGAGTTATTCATACATGTTCTTTGACTAAGCCCTTCCCCTTCCTGCCACCATTCCCCTCTCTCTCCTCCCCTCCTACAGCTATCAGTCTGTTCTATGTTTCCATGTCTCTGGTTCTATTTTTCTCATAGTGTATTTTGTTCATTATATTTCAGTTATAAGTGAGGTCATATGTTATTTATCTTTCACCAGCTGGCTTGTTTCACTTAGCATAGTAGTCTCCAGTTCCATTGACGCTGTCACAAAAGATAAGAGTTCCTTCTTTCTTTCTGCTATGTAATATTCCATTGTGTAAATGTAGCAGTTTTTTAATCCACCCATCTACTGATGGGCACTTAGGCTGTTTCCAGCACTTAGCTATTGGTTGATTCTTGTATGTGTCCTGATCAGGGATTGAACCCACAACCTCGGCATATTGGGACGAAGCTCTAACCAACTGAGCTACCCAGTCAGGGCTGCTGATTTTTAAAAAAATCTTTGAAAAGATTGTATTTATTTGTTTTTTTTAGAGAGGGGAAGGGAAGGAGAAAGAGAGGGAGAGAAACATTAATGTGTGGCTGCCTCTCAAGAGCTCTCTACTGGGGACCTGACCCCCACAACCCAGGCATGTGCCCTGACTGGGAATTGAACCATTGATGCTTTGGTTCTCAGGCTGGCACTCAGTCCACTGAGCCACATTAGTGAAGGAAAAATCTTTCAAGTGTTTTTTAATGGTACAGGGATAGGTTGTAGAAAAGCACTAAATGACAGACAAAGAAGAAAGGAATCAGGAAAGGTAGAGATGTCCACATTTACAGATTTCAGACAAAATTTATTCGGTCTCTCTTGTACATTTTAGTGGAAATTAAGGTAGTGAAGCACTTATTGTCTTTTTATTGCCATTTATTTGGTGTTACCATGCAAAACCTGTGAAGCTGTTGGAGCAGAACAAGGCAAACTCAGCAAGCAATCTCCAATAGACTTTCTATGAATTAGAAAAGGATACCCTTTTCTCAATGCATTTTACTATAACATATTGGAAAACTGTCATAGTATTCTAACTGTTAAAAGATACTTTATTAATATCCTGTTATAGTAAACATGCAAATTTATGATGTTGAAGATGAAGATGGCATTATCTTAAGTTTCTCACTGCACAGGACTAACTGTACATCAAAGACTCTGGGAAGACTGGCATCATGAAGTTCACAAATACCAAAAACCAAGCTCTATCATATATCTTCATCTCTACCTAGAATCATTATCACACTTCTTGGGTTAATTGGTTTACCTGCTTTCCAGAACCTTTACTTCAAACCTTTTATAGTTTAAAAAAAAATTTTTTTTATTGATTTTAAAGAAAGAGCAGAGAGGAGATAGGATCGGGGGAGAGAAACATTGATGTGAGAAACATCGATCAGTTGCCTCTTGTATGTGTCCCAACCTGGGACTGAACCTGCAACCTAGGTGTGTGCCCTGAACAGAAATTAAACCTGCAAACTTTTGTTGTACTGAATGAAGATCCAACCAATTGGGCCTCCCAACCAGGGCTATAGTTCTTTCAGTCTTGTATAATCCTACCTTCTTTTTGACTCCAGGTGACTTTGCCTCTTATTTCAGGAAAAAACCCAAGTCATTTGATGGGAATTCTTTCAACTACTGGTCATCTAATGTACACATATGTGTACCCATATTGTCTTCCCTTTTATCAAAGTTCAAACCTATTACCTATGCAATGGATTCCATCCCCTCTTACCTTAGGAAAATTACAGCAACCACTGTCTCTTGGACAAATTACTTACTTCTTAGTGCTTCTGGGAAACAGGGAGAATAGAACATACCATACAAAGTACATGAGGGAATTAACGAATGCTCAGAACAGTGTTTGTTGCACAGTATGTACAATAAATTACCTTACCTATGATTAATTCCATGTTTCTACTAGTATTTACTCCACCTTCCCTTTAAGAGTCCAAAGTCTTAACACAGTTTTGTTTCTTCTATAAATGGTCTTCAGTCTATGAAACAAGGCTTCAGTGTCCATCTCCCATGACCTCCATGTGCTAAATCTAATGAATAATTTTGTAGATCTCATTTTAGTTGACTTCCCAGCATTCAGCAATTGTCATCTTTTCCCTTGGCTTAAATGGTACAAAAAATCCCTCCCCACTCCCTTACCCTATTCTTTAAACTCTTTGTGGTATCTTCTCTTCCTCTACTCCAATTCTAGTTGTTAACAGTCCCTCAAGTCTCTGTTTTAGGTCCTTTCCTCTTCACCAGTATTACCTCTCCCTATATTATTTCATGACTTCATTTATCATTTGTGGCAGATACTGTAAATAAGCTGTCTTAATACCCATTGCCAGCTAGCTTTTCCTTGAGTATTAAATGTGGCCATGTCACAGAGTTCTGAAAAATGAGACCAAAAGTAGGTGTAGGGCTTTCTGCAAAGTTTTTGCCTCCCTAATGAGAGGACAGTTGAGGGAAGTGGTTCTTTCCTTTTCCTTCATGTATGGAACTTGTAAAGGTGAATGTGTAGCAGTTGTCTCCACCGTCTCCAATTCCACCCATCCCCCAATATAGCAAAGAGCTGGCATACTAAGGATGTGTTCACATTTCCATTTCCTGTCCAGAGCTTGAGTCAAACAACAGCCAGGTCAACCACTCCTTTTGGTTATCTCACAGGCACCTGAAGCTGAGCACTTCTAAAATAGTACTTCTCATTATTTACCCCATCTCCGTCTAGTCTTTCTCTGATCCTTATCTTGGTGAATGGTACCACTATATCCCATTGAGGAAATCACAGGTCTGGATACAACCCTGATACCATTGTCTCCCTGTACCCATAAACCATTTCTTGTTCTTTTCACATTTAAAATATTTGTAGATGGACTCTCTTTTTAATCCATCTCTCTCCTATTACCCTAATCCAAGCTATCGTCATCTTTCTGGATTAATATTAATAACCCTCTGCTGTCTTTACCTCCAGTCCATTCTCCACACATTAGTCATACTATTTTAAAATATAAACATGATGGTATTGCTTCAATACTTCAGTTGCTTTTAGGATCTAGACCAAAATCTTAGTAATATTTATGGTGCTCTGCAAACTCTGGCATGGGCCTTCTCCCATAACCATGTTCTAGATACTTGCTTTATTTTTGTGTCTTAGGGATTTGTGCATATGTTGTTCCCTATATCTGCATGCTACTTATATTAGTTTTTTATTGCTGCTGTAACAAATTACCACACATTTAGTGGCTTAAAACTAATTTTTTGTAGTTTAATGTATTTTAATAGTAAACTTACAGGAACAGCACAGAAAACAAACATTAAAAACATACTTGCATGTAGAACTGTTATAAAAGTATAGTGAATGGATGGAATTTACTATATGAAAAAATGCTACAAACACCATTTAGCTATCATCAATAAAAATTTATTTTAAAAAACTTATTTATTTTTAGAGAGGGGAGGGAGAAAGAGAGGGAGAGAAACATCAATGTGTGGTTGCCTCTTGAGTGCCCCATACTGGAGACCTGGCCCGCAACCAAGGTATGTGCTCTAGACTGGGAATCGAACTGGTGACCCTTTGGTTCTCAGGCCAGTACTCAATCAACTGAGCCACACCAGCCAGAGCTAAATTTACTTGTTTAAAAAAAAAAAATCCAAATGCTAGCACTGTCCAGAAAAATTTAACAGGTTTATTTATATTGTTATAAATTTGAACTGTTGAAACTTGTTCACTGAAACATCTTGACTTGCATTAATATGTCCCTACATTTATATTTAAAAAATTCACACAAATTAAAATGGGAAAATCTGCCAGTACCTGATTTCTGTCCTCTATTTTCCACTTGCAATCATATACTTAGGTATCTTTTGACCCCATGGAAAAAAAATATCTAACATTCAGAACTACCAATAACAGGAAGATTTTTTTTTAAAGAATGAAATGTTTCCCATCATTGTGGATTTTTTTCTTTTAAAAATTTATTTTTAATTATAGTTGAAATACAATATTACATTAGTTCCAGGTTCATCATGGATTCCTAAGCACGTTCTCCACGTATGCGGTGTGCTAGCTGGATGTCTTCTGGAATCATTGTTACACTTTTGGCATGGTTATCACACAGGTTGGTATCTTCAAAAAGACCAACCAGATAGGCTTCACTTACCTTATGCAAAGCACCAATAGCTGCACTCTGGAAGCACAGATCCGTTCTGAAGTCCTGAGCAATCTCTGGCACCAGGCGCTGGAAGGCAAGTCTGCAAATCAGAAGTTCAGTGGACTTCTGATAACGTCTAATTTCTCAAAGTGCCACATTATCAGGCCTGTAATGACGAAGGTTTCCTCACCCCTCCAGTAGAGGGCGCACTCCGGTAAGCAGCTTTGATAGCCAGTAGCTTCCTCGGGGCTTTACCACTGGTCAATTTGCAGGCAGTCTGCTTTGTATGAGCCATGGTACAGAGACCTCTACTTACCTCCTTTTTCCTTCTACTGGAGGTCGGTGAGCTGGAGAAGCTGGTAGAGAGTGATGGCAGCTGCAATCCTCTAAAACTAAGCTTCTTTTAACAAACATTTTATAGTTCTGTAAGTCAGTAGTCTAACATGGGTCTCATAGGACTAAATCAAGGTGTTACCAGGGCCATGTTCCTTTCTGGTGGCTGAAGGTTCGGAGAATGTTTCCTTATCTTTTACAACTTTTTGAGGCCACCCACACTTCTTGGCTCATGACCCCCTTCCTGTCTTAAGTCAGAAACATTGCATCTCTGATCACTCTTGTGTAGTCACAGCTCCCTCTGAATAAAGCTGCATATAATTAACTGAGTCCACGTGAATAATCTAAATCTCCCCATCTCAAGGTCCTTACTCGCAAAGTTCTTTTTGCAATGTAAGGTACCATTTTCAGATTCTGGGGATTACGACACGGACATCTATGGAGGTGTGAGGGGACACTATTCTGCCTACCACACTATTTTTAAATAATTGCACCAGGCTACAAAAACTTCAATAGTGAGCTTAGGGTTTTGTTTTTCTTAGATAACCAAATGTCTTTTATGGCAACAATTAGGCAGTTGCCAGCACTGATCAAACTGCTCAACAATGTCACTAGAGACCCAAGCCTTTTCTCTTTCCATTTGCCATCTTTAAGGCCTTGGCTTTTGATTTTTTGCATGTACATTTCTTGTGTCAAGATGGTTGCTGCTTCTCCAGATATCACATCTGTATCCAAGGCAGATAGAAGAGGGAAGGGCAGTGTACCAGATAATCTGTGCTCAGCTCCTAGTTATCACTTCAGTGCACAGTGACCAGACTTAAAACTGTTAGCACCTGGTTTTTTTTATGCCTCAGGGTTTTCTGTCTGGCTGAGAAGCCTGCTTTGCTGCCTACAACTCCTCCTAGCAACATTAAATCAACAGCTAAAGAGAGGAAATGTAAACACCCAGCTTTCTTGTCCCTGGGGTAGGACAATTCTAAGGCACCAGTGTTATAATGGTTTGTAGAATTTCCCAGTGGGATTAGGTTCCAGTTACCCTCAAGAATAAAAAGCTTAATAATGCATCATTTATTGGATAACTACACCCTCCCTCCCCAATTTCCTATCTCCACTATCCTATCAGTGTTTCTTGGGATAATATAAAAATAAACTATTTCTACCTCTGTCCTTGTTTCAGGACCTGCTTTGGAGAGAATCCAGACTGAAACAGGCGATCATCACATTTCCTCTTTCTGCCTTTCTTTAAAGATGATAGTTGGTGCTGTACTGTCTATATTACAACTAGGAGGTGACAAACCAGTATGTGGGATGGAAAGAACCAACTTTGATTCATATCCTTGAGCTACTGTCAGGCTCCGGACTCTCTAGTACTGCCTGTTGGTCATAAGAGGAAAATAAACCCTATTTGTTCAAGCCATTCTTAATTGCAATTTTTTTTTTGGTGTTGTTGCCTGCAGTCCTATGTGTCTTTGATTCAAATAAACAGAAATAATCACTGATTATAGTAAAAGCTGTGAAGGAAATTAAAGAGTACCGTGATACCTTTAGGATAAGAGATTAGCCATTTCAAAATTATAGTGCATTATCTTAAGAAGAAACAACAGTCATCAAAACCTACAGCAAGGAAAGTTTTTATTTTATAAATCAGATTATTGTGGTCAGATTGCAACAAGAGTAATGTTAAAAACTGGGGATAGATTGGGGGAAAGCCCAAGTAGAGTTTGAGTGTCCTGGCCCCATAGTTCAGCTAGTTGAGCATCATCACCATTGCCAGTGCCAGGATTGTGGGTTTGATCCCTGGTGGGAGCACATGCACAATGCAACCAACGAATGTGTATGTAGGTGGAACGAGAAATTGATGTCTCTCTCTCCTAAAATTAAAAAAAAAAAAAAAAGTTTACTTGAAATGCAGCGAAGCAATTTAATCCAATTTATTTTTAATAAAAACAAGGTTGCTTGACTCAATCCTCAGGGAAGTGATATAATCCAATTTCTTTAAAAAAATAATCACTCTGACAACGTAACAACCAAACAGAAATTTACAGGGCTGGGTAATGTGGAAATAACATAGCATAGCTGCCTTTCTAATAATGGCCCTAAAGTCCACAAAACAGTGATGGGTGTGGGTGTGAGGGAGAGGAGTAAATTAAATTGTTCAGTAACTCTTGCCTCTTAATTTTTTAAAAATTATTTTAGAGAAGGGGGAAGGTGAGAGGAAAAACATGGATGTGTGATTGTCTCCTCCCCCCGCCCCACCAAAATGGGGATCCAGCCTGCAACCCAAGGAATGTTCCCTGACTGAAAATTGAACCAGCAACTCTTCTGGTTCACAGGATGGCACTCAATCCACTGAGCTGCACCAGCTGGGGTTGGCCTCTAATGTTAATACCAGACTTTAACTCCCAAATCCAGAGACTAAAATCCTACGTTCAGTAATAGCAACTAGAATGCTAAGGAGGACAAATGATTTCCATAGCAATATTAATTTTTCAAAGTTGTTTATATTGGGCTGGTTTCCAGGGAAGTACCTAGGAATATACTATAAACTTGAGAATTAGAAATTTCAGATTGTACAATTTTACTCAAAGCACGATTCTACCACTAGATGGTGACATATATACAAAATACTGAAAAGTCACCATCAGTCTTCTACCTATAGGTGTATGGAGATTGCTTATTACTGGTTTTAAAATTGATTTATGAGCTCTGATGGGTGTGGCTTGGTTGGTTGGCCACTGTCCCACAAAATTAAGAGTCTCTGGTTTGACTCCCACTCATGGCACATGCCTGCGTTGCGGGTTCAGTCCCTGGTGGGGGCCCTTATGAGGGGCAGCCAATCAATGTCTCTCCTTCCTCCCTTTTTCTAAAAACAACTAAAATATTCTTAAAAATTAATGTAGAAGAATTTAAAGGATATTAGAGACTCTGTTTTATTATTCTTTTAGAATGAACACCTTTAAGCACATTAAAAAGTCGCTATTAACACATATACTCAGTACAGAAGAGTGGAGTCAGGCAACTTTTTTATTAGCTTCTATTCCTTTATCTATTAATAAGCAGCTGAATATATAAAGGGTTGGTAAACTACATTCCATAGGCCAATATGACTAGTTACAGGTTTTTGTGTGGCCTGTGGGCTAAGAATAATTTTTACATTTTTAAATGGTTTTAAAAAATGAAATAGTATTTTGATACATGAAAACAAATTTCAAATGTGTCCACAAATATTTTTATTGGAGCACCATCATACTCAGTATATATTATCTATGGCTGCTCTTATGCTTATAGTCAAGTAGTTGTGATTAAGAAATTTGGATTGCCTATAAAGCATGAAATATTTTATTTGACTCTTCACAGAAGTTTGTTGAGCCCTGAAGCGATGATTGAAGAGCAGCAATCATATATGGGAATAATTCCCTAGATTCTCAAATCATTTTAAATATTTTAGAGAGAGGGGAAGGGAGGGAGAGGGAGAGAAACGTCACTGCGAGAGAGAAACATTGATTAGTTGCCTCTCGCACACACCCCGACCTAGGTTGGAACGTACAACTCAGGCATGTGCCCTGACCAGGAATTCAATGAGTGACTTTTTTTGCTTTGTGGGATACTCAACTGAGCCACACCAGTTAGGGCTCAAATCACTTTAAACCAAGCATCACTTCACAGAACTTTTTAAAGAAAAAAAACTAGGAAGCAACTGCTTGTTAAAAGTTTCTTTGAAAGTCAAAATATGCAGTAGTAGTTGTCCTACTTTCAAGAACTGTTAGGGGTCCTCTGTGGTCATAAAAGCATAGTTGATAGATACTTACAAGTAATTTATCAAAAGATAACCTGATATCAGTTAGGAATGTGGCTTCAAGTAATGGAAATCTAAGACTGGATTGAGGAGAGATTTTTCTCATATAAGCAAGGTGTTGACAGCTGCTCAAGAGGTATCAGCAACCCACCCATACATTATTACTCTGTATGATCAACTTTATGGTGGGCATTTATCTTGTTTGTAGTTTTATTGTTTAAAAAAATTAGAATGGCTGCTGTATTACTTTGTGTATTAAGACGCTGCAGGCAGAAATAATGAAGGGTTAAGGGGCACATCTGTTAAATTTGTCCCTTTTTAATTAGGAATGGGCAGTTCTTCCCAAAAGACCCATTCTGCAGATTTCTGCTTACATTTCATTGGCAAGAACTCAACCCTATGGCCAACCCTAGAGAAACCACACCATGATTTGTTCTAAATCTATAACTGGGAGACCCTCAAAACACTGGATTTATAAAAAATTGTGTATTTATTCTTATAGGTTTAAACTTCAGTCACTTTCAAAGTACTCTCCATTTGATGCAATACACTTTTCAAGATGTTTTTTTCCACTGCTCAAAATAGTTTCTGAACTTGTTGATTTTGATGCTGTTTTAGTGCTTCTGCTGTTTTTTGTTTCATCTCTTCCACACTGGCAAATCGGTTCCCTTTGAGGACTTTTTTCATCTGGAGAAAACAAAAAAAGTTGCTTGGGGCAAGACTGGGTGAATAGGGAGGGTGGGCATGGGGGTCTGCCTTTTTTGGTCAAAAACTGAACACTCAGTTCAGTGTGGAAAGGTGCATCATCACAGTGAAAGAACCAGTTACCTGTTTCCCACAGGGGCATTTCCTGCAAATTGAGATGCAACCTTCTCAAAACTTCCAGATAAAATTTTGGTTGACTGTTTCACTAATCCAAGGAATTCCAAGTGCATAACCCCTTTCACATCAAAGAAACATGATGATTTTCATGGTTGGCTTCACCTGTGTGGGGAAGTGGCAGTTTTCCATTGGCTACTTGGAGATTCCTGTTTCATTTCGGGGTCATAACCATAGAACCAAGATTCATCTCTGGTTATGACTTTGGAAAAAAAAAATCAGCGCCAGCCTCCACTTGTTCCATCAAAGTACAGCTCATAGCTAAGCAATTGTCTCTTTGTTCAGGCCTGAGCAAGTGAGATACAAATTTTGCTAAAACTCATTTCATGCCCAAATCTTCAGATAAAGTTTGCTTACAGGAATTCCACAACACCCCAGTCAACTCTACAAGTCCATCAATAGTCCAGTGGTGGTCTTCCAAGATGGTTTGATGAATTCTTACCACATTTTCTCCAGTTTTGTTGAAGGATGCCTGAAACAAGGTTTATCATCAACTCATTTCATGCCTAAATCTTCAGATAAAGTTTGCTTACAGGAATTCCACAACACCCCAGTCAACTCTACAAGTTCATCAATAGTCCTGTGGTGGTCTTCCAAGATGGTTTGATGAATTCTTACCACATTTTCTTCAGTTGGTTGAAGGATGCCTGAAAAAAGGTTGATCATCAATTGACATTTCACCTCGTTTAAATGAGAAAACAATTTGTAAACTTGTCTTACTCAAAACAGCTTCTTTGTAAACTGTCTGTAACAACCATTTCCACCTCATTCTCCCCCAAAAGAACAAAATTTTACTGCTGAATGTTGTTCATATAAATCACCCACCATGAAATGGGCAAATGCACTGAGTCTTAAAAAAAATTCACTGAAACCGAACGCAGCCTCTCACGTGAAGGCCAGCTGGTACACTGATAGAGACAGGTTCCTAGAATGCTCACATAGTGGGGGGAAGCCTGTCCTACAAGGGGTCCACCCTCCAGAATATAATTCCGGTTTTTGGGGAGGACTTCCTTCCTGAGACCAGGTCTCTCCCTTTGCCATGTGAAAAACAGACAAAAGCCACTTGGGTTTGGCAAGTTTTCCTGTTGAAAGGGACGAAGCCTGGGTGGGCATGGATATTGGATGGATGATGCCAGCCACAGGACTCAAAGTCCACAGAAACCCAAGTTTTGTGAGAAAGATGGGGAAGATGATGTCAGAATAGCTCTACAGTTCTTAATGAGCACCTGCTCATACCGAGCCACTTAAAACAGGATAGGCAAAAACTTTATAGTATGAACTTCAAGTGGCAGAAAGGCAAACTCCAGGGTAGTGGCCCTTGCATGGCAAGGTGATGGTGTGACAAAACTTCGACAAAAATTTATGAAAGAATTACTACTTACTAGCTGCTCTGGTTACAGTTCTAAAAATATTATGCACCCCGCCTTTCGGACTTCTCAGTCACATCTTTATGTAACCACACTGGATACAAAAATTAGTGAGGAAGGTGTCAAGTGCAGGTGTGAGGAAAATTTTCCCAAAGTTAACAGCAAGCAAACTTCAGCCGAGTGCCCACCTTCCCTTCACCTGTTCTTCCTTCTCCGTTTTCCATCTTAATACCCTTTTACAATTCCTCTTCGCTGAGAAACCTAATAGTGCCGTTTCAGGTGAACCATAGATGGGCAATTCGTGAGGGGCCCTCTGGCGTACAAAGAAGGAGATTCCAACGTAAACACTTCACTCCGCCATTTCTAGTCACATTTACTGTTCGAGGACGGATAAGCCTTACGGGATTGAGGATAACGAGGATGGAGGTTAAGCCGACCCTGGGCCGTTCCATTCTTACAAAACCCGGCGGGGAAAGGGCTGTGTTCCCCAATCTAGGCCGCGGCGTCGGTCCGGATCTCCATTAACACCGTCTCCCCACCCCCCAAATCCTGAGCGCGAGAAAAGGAGACATGGGAGAAAGTGGCACCCATTCTCGTTCGTGGGCCCGGAGGAAAAATGGTGAAGCTCAGGGAGGGGAGACAAGGCGGAGCGAGTGACCCGGCGGTCGGTGGGCTTTGGGAGCCCGCAGAGTGGGCCGCCGTGGGCGACGCCGCGCAATCGCGACCCGCTTGGTACCTCCGCCATCTTCTCCTACTTACCCGGACTCCCCCCGCGACCGCGCTGGCTTCGCGTTTCCCTTCCGGCCGCTGACAGAGATCCGGGCTGGGCGGGGTGGGCGAGCGCGGAGAGGGGGTGGACCAAGGGCGGGGAGGCCGGACGGAAGAGGAAAGGGAGGGCAGCGAGCGGGCCGCGGCGGTGTGGAGCGTGCGGCGTGTGTGCGGCGGGAGAGGTGGGAGGGCGGGAGGCGAAGAGAGGGCGGGAGGCGGAGGAATGAGAGCGCGAGGCACTTCTCTTCGGCTCCTTCGCCCGGACGGAAAGAGCCGAGCGCAGCCCGAACGCTCTATTAAAATGGCGGCGGCTTCGGCGGTGGCCGCGGCGTCTGGTCGGTGAAGTGACTCTGCTGCTTCTCTCCCCACCCGCCCCCTCCCTCCCTCTCCCCTCCCCCCGTCCTTCCCCCCCTTCCCCGCCGCCGGCGCCTCCGCGCCCCTCCGGCCTGCGCACCTCCCCTCGCCCCCCTCCTCTCCCCCGCCCGCTCCGGGGACCGCCGGCCCCCTCCCCCATTCTCCTGCTCCCCGCCCCGTCCTCGCCGCCGCCCGCCCTCGTCGCCTCCCCGCCCCGCCGGCCGGCCGGCCCCCTCCTCCGCCTCTCTCCCCTCCCCCCCGCCGGTCGGGATCAGTCAGTGCGATCCGAAGCGGGGGAGGGGGGGGGCGGCGGCCGAACGATGTGCGAGAACTGCGCAGACCTGGTGGAGGTGTTAAATGAAAGTAAGTAGCCGCGGTGGCGGCCTGTCGGGGTGCATGGTTTGGGGTCCCTGCGCTGCTCCCCGGCCTCCCAGGGCTGCCGCGGCCTGCGGGAGGCGACGGCTGAGCCGTGCGGCGTGCGGGCCTAGCGCCCCGGGAAGGTGAGCGGTGGCGCGGCCGTCGCGCCGCTTCAGGCCCAGCCTTGCCGGGTTACCTGGGCGCCCGTGAGGGGGCCGCGGCCGAGCCGCGGTCAGGCGGGGCCTGAGTGGTCTCAGCGCTCTGAAAGTTTCCTCATTACAGGTGTCAATTAACGAAGGCACTAATGAGCCTTCGCCTCCTTATGCTATTGGGAAGGTGAAGGGAGGTAGGATCAGAGGACCAGGCTTTCCTCCGCAGTCCGGACCCTCCGACCCTCCGGCCGCCCTCTTTGATTTTAGAGTGCTGCCGAGGCCTCTCTTACCTGCTAATTTTTTTTTTTTTTTTCGTTAAAACTCCCTGGGAGGAGGTTGGTGGCTTTCCCTTCCCGTGGGTGTGTGTGTGGGTGTATTAAACCCTTCTGCTAGCCCTTAAATACCTGAAAATGAACTGTGGTAGTGATGATTGGAACCTTCATACCTATTTTTAAAATTAATGATGCTTCGTAGTGCACCACTCGTTTTAATGTAAATTCTGTTATATTAAGGAGAGTATTGTACCACAGGTACCATCCCGGGATAGTCCTGGCCTATCTCTTGGAATAAAAGGCCTTATTCCTTATACTTCTGGTTATTAAAGAGATTATGTACATTGATTTTTTTCTAGCCAGATTAAAAATTTTTTTCCCAACCCTTGTAAGATGGTATTTTGGCCTAAAGAAACGAGATATATTGCAAGTTAACTACTTATGGGCCCAAAGGCCTAGTTGGACTAGGTGAATTAGATAAAAGGTTAATATGCAGAAACTTGATTAAGGAAATGCTCGTTTACCAGCAGCCTGTGTGGGTTTTGGATTTGTGTTGTATGTGTGATATTTTGAAAGACTTTCAAACTACCTCTTTCTAGTGTGATTCTTTAAAACAATTAATTTATAAAATGTATCATCTTGTTTGTGTTTGAATTTTACTTAATTTACGTTTTTGAATTTCACTTTAATGACCAAAAGCAATAGTAAAAGTGGAAGGGTATTCAGTTTACTTTCAACTGAGTGTTCGCTTCCTGACAGGTGGAAGCAGGGTTTTGTCCATATTCAAACTATACTTTTCAATATTTGTGCCATTCTAAATTTTCCTAGAATTTTAAGGTTATTTGTTTTTATTTTGAGATACATTTATTTTTGGTGCTGGTGGTTTGATACAGCGATAAACATAAGTTCTTTTAAGTACTTCAGTAAACGGTATTCTGTATCACAGATAAAGTAATGTGATTATGGCTTTGCTATTCTGAAATTGGAAAATGAATAGCTTTGCTATGTAATATATTAAGAAAAACTTCTTTTAATAATATTGTTGGTGTTTTTAAAATTATTTTAAACTTAACCAGGAAAATTTTAAACATAGCATCTAAAGAAACTGAAGTTAGTCTTTATTACCTTTTAAGAAGAGAGATAATGAAAGGTTCTATTGAACATTATTTGGGAATCCCCTAGGACTCTGTTTAGAAGTACTCAAAAATGCAGTGACTTTATGGAGAGTTAGAAATAGTATGGAGAATGAAGTAAAATTTAGTTTCTATTACCTTTAAGTAAATGGAACAGTTGAATGAGGTTCACAATATCTGGCCATGCAGACCTTCTAAGAAACCTGTCTTGAACAAAAAAAGAAGAATTTCTTATTTGTGTATGAACCAATGATCTCTAAAAATACTTAGACAGTTTCTTAATATTTCCTTTAAGGCTCAGTTTAAAAAAATTGCCTCCTAAACACAATCTCACAATGATACTTCCTTTTTTCTTTCTTTCTTTCTTTTTTTTTTAAAATTACTTGAGCAATTTTATTTGTAGGTTATACAGCGCTATTACAAGATGTCCCCCCCCCCCACCACGCCCTGTAGTTGTTTAAAAATTGTTTTCATTTTTCCTTTGTATAGTTGCTGTGTCTTATACGAACATTTATCCATGACTGGGTAGGAGTGTGATAGTTGGAACTTGATAACACTTGTTGAATTAAAGAAGGTTATGTGTTTTTCTTGTAATCTGACTCACAATAATTATTAAGACTTTACTTCCCCCAACCCTGTAGGTTGTGCAAAGATGGGCATCAATTAATCCTTGGTAAATTCAGAGTTAAAGTACCAAAATAATGTGCTCAGAATTCATCTGTCAGTATAACTCCCTGTAACAATTTAACCAAGAGAAGAAATGAAATTTTCTATATTTTTGGGTGTTATGTTTCAAGTTGATGTTGAAAAAGAATTATTAAAAAAAATACCAAGAACCTATTTCTTTTAAAATTTACAGTATCTGCTCTTTAAAATTTAAATTCTTCCTGGACACACCAGTAAATGTATAATCTAAAAATTTTGTGTTTTAAATGAAAAGGTAGGCATAATGTGGATAGTGTAGCTTTATATCTGATATGCATAGTTTTTGATAAGGACTTCAGATGAATTGTTTATTTTAAAATATAGTAGAATGTAGTTAAAATAAAAATTGGTGGCAGAGGAATGGAAATAGCTTTCTTTTGTCACTAGTTTTTCATGAGAGTATTAGTATTACCAGTTACACCTCTATTCTTCTTGAGAAGCTGAAGCTGTGAAACTCTAATCATGAAACATATACCTATATAGAGTTGTAATTTTGCCTGGAGGTTGAGGGCCTGTTGAAGCCTGTCTGTGGATCCAGGCTAAGGACCCCATATTAAGGTGTCCCTCACCCCTTTTTTTAATGTGATATTGACAGAGCTCCTAAAACTTGAAATTATATTTCAAAATAGCATTTGGCTTTAGTGTTGGGGAAAAAAAAAATCTCACCAACACCAGCATTTGACTTCCCATTTTCCTTTCAGTGCTTTGTTTTTAATAAGGAAGACATTTTTAAAAGATCGGAATGCTGCTCTCAGTTTGTGGGATTGCATTTAGTTTTAGAGATAATTTTAAGTGTATATTCTTATCCTTGTTCTGTTGATTTTGTATGTTTGCTGTTTTTATAGTTGTTTTTGTGAACCACTTCACTAAGTCCAAGGTATTTCTGGATGTTGATGAGACATTGGAGGTCTGAAGTTATGAGAGCAGAATGACAGTGATTTTAAATGCCCATCAGTCTTTTAAATTTGTATGTTGTGGATTTTATTCTTTGTGTGTGTTGGGTGAATTAGTTTACCATTTGTTAAAATAGACAATTTGTTGTTCCTAACTGCCCTTTGAGATAGGCCGGAGCAAGTATTGGTGCCTCGGCTTTAAAGGTGAAGAAATTGAACCTCAGAAAGTCTTAAGTAGTTTGCTAAAGATCACTTGTCACCTGCTTAGTTAGTAGCCGTATTTAAGCTAGAACTCAAGATACTGTATCAGTAAGTGCAGAATAATTCTGTTTGCATTTTATTTTTAAAGGAGAATACTTTATTGAATAGTTTTATTGAGTACTTTATCAGTTCTTTGAGGGTAGGTACTCTATCACCTTTTTCAGATAAAGAGAACCAAGGCTTAGAGTTTATTCTTCCTGAGAAGCTGAAGCTGTAAAACTCTAGGGTCACAGGACTATTCCTTGGAGCAAGGATTTGAACAAGACCTAATCCCAAGTCAGGCCAAAAGCCTACACTCTTATATTATGGTATGCCCTATAAACTCGATGATCTAATTAAGTGGAGGACATATATAAATGAGTACACTGTTTGGCAAAATAAAAAATTACTATATTTTTATGTATTGTAACAAATTCAGGTGCAGTTCCATAGTAATTGTATAAATTTATGGTGATGAATGTAGCTGAATGGGAATCTATCTCAACATTGTTTTCAGCAGTGATGCCTTTAAAAAAAACTACACATTTCTAGGGTTTTTTTTTAAGATAAGTACTCAGGCACTAAGTAACAATATCTAGCTTGTTTCACCTGACATTACGCTTGATCACCTCCCTTATTAACTTTTGAAAACATTTTTTGTCTGTATAATATTTCCATTTTGTATACAATTTAATATTTCCCTACTATTATATGTTTGTTTCCAGTTCTCCCATATTACAAATAATGCTGCAACCCTGACAAGTGTGGTTTAGTTAGTTGGGCCTTGTCCTGCAAAGTGAAAGGTCACTGGTTGATTCCAGGTCAGGACATGCTCCTGGGTTGTGGGTTCCTTGGACACTTACGAGAGGCAACCAAGTGATGTTTCTCTCTCACATCGATGTTTCTCTTCCTCTCTTTCTCCTTCCCTTTCCCTAAAAGTAAGTAATAAATAAAATCTTAAGAAAATAATGCTGCAAATGATCATCTTGTATGTAAAGCGTGTATTTTAATCCTCATGTGAGGATATGTTCGTTGATTTTAGACAGAGGGAGAGGGAGAAAGAGAAAAGGAGGGAGGGGGTAGGGAAGGAAGGAAGGAAGGAAGGAATGGAAGGAAGAAAAGGAAGGAAGGAAGGAAGAAAGAAAGGAAGGAAAGGATTCCCATACGTGTCCTGACTGGGAATCGAACTGTCAACGTTTTGGTGTACCAGATGATGCTCCAGCCAACTGAGCCACCTGGCCAGAGCATATGTAAACCTTTTAATACATTCTTTAAGATAGATTTCTAGAAGTGATTACTGTGTCAGAAATATAAACACAATTTTGTTTATATTCAGTTGCTTTTCAGAAAGGATATATTGGTTTCCATTGTTTCAGCAGTGTCCACACAGCTTGGGCACTCTAACTTGTGCAGAATGTTACCCTTAAAAAAGTATTATTTTGGCAAAACATGTACTAATTACTAGTAAGTCTAAACATATTTGCATTGGCTATCTGCAATTCTTATTTAATACATTGCCTTACTGGGTTTTAATGTTTTGTATTAATTATAAGAGCTATTCATTAAGTATATTAACCCTTGGTCATATTCAGCATGTATATTTTTTCCTGCTTTTTTGTTTGCTTTTTCCTTTTGGTATTTTTAATTATCAGCTTGTTTATTTATTTATTTTTAGAGAGAGGGGAAGAGAGGGAGAAAGTGAGAGAAATATTGATTGGTTGTCTCTCATACGTGCCCTGATAGGGGATTGAACTGCAACATAGGCACGTGCCCTGACTGGGAATCAAACCAGTGACCTTTTGCTTTGTGGGATGATGCCCATCCAACTGAGATACACAGATAAGGGCTTAATTATCAGATTAAAAAAAAAAAAGTTTTGTGTAGCTTCTCCACTGTTGCCTGTCTAAAACGCAATATATGGTTATTGTATTACTTGCTTAAACCATCATAGCTCTTTATTGCCTGGAGAATATGTTTAACTTCTTAGCCTGGTATATACATATCTTAGCACAGTTTGGCCAGAACTCCTCTTGCTTTTTTTTTTTGAGACCTTCTTAAATCTTTCTGACCACTTTTAAAATTACTTACACTCTTAGTTTAGTATATATACTTATGTAATAGGCCATCTTTTTAAAAAAATTAATATGAACCTTCTTTGCTGAATGGTGAATTCCTTAAAGTCAGGTGCCCTGTTTTATTTCCTCTTTTCTCAGTTCTAATACAATGCCTTGAGGAGAGTAAATGTTTAGTAAACATTTTAGTTAATGAAAAATTGTGATAGAAGAATGTGATTGCCTAGGTAAATCACCGTTCTTGGACTTGTAGTCAGTAGTGATTTAGATATGAGAGTTTCTGGATTAAGTATGCTGTAGCTATAGGTTATATTATATATACTGCTTTTTATTACCTTATTCATAAACCAGTAGGTTATTCTTATAATAAATATCTGCCTAACTATGTTCTAAATTAATAAGCAATGCAAAAAAAGGGCAAAAATTAGTTCTCTTTCTACATAGGAAGTGAGATTTGGGTTTATGGGATGAAATTTGGCTAAATTACTCTATTTAGGACTTTATAGGCCAGGAAAATGATTAGACTTTGCCTTTTAATGTGATTAACACCTGTTAATGTTATTTTTCTCTTAAATTCCATAGAAGTTAAAAAACAGTCTGCAAATAAAGATTACTCAGTTAATTGAGAATTGATGTATAAATCTGGCCTCCTCTTGCACTTTCCTTACTGTGGTAGAAGATAGGTTTCTCTTCCTGTCCTGATCATAACCTCTACTAAAGAACTTACCCCTGGAAGACTGTACTCCCAAGCCATTGCTACTTAGATTACAGGTAGACTCCTGACCTCATGGAGTGGTTGGGTTACTGTCAACCAATCAGATTTTTCTTGTAGAATATTTCAGCTAAAGATCCAGGTAATTAATTGGAGCAGCTGAACTAGAGTGAGTGTTTTGGCACACTGATGTAGTGGCTGTGTGCAAATGGGAATTGGGGCAAATTTGTGGAAACAGTTGACATTGAAGTTTCATAAAGAGGCAGAAGATAATACCCTAGTGGCTCTCCAGTACTGAAGCTAGAGCTCCTTTTGAGGTGTCTCTCTTGTGCATACCATTTGAGTTAGAATGCATCCAAGAGTTTTAAAACCAATATTGCCCTTGATGAGTTCTCTTCTATTGGAGATTTGGTTTACTTTTTGGTTGTGAGTGCTTCATTAGTCTGGTTTAGGTTTTTCAAAGTGTCATCTGTAGTATTTCGTGGGAGGAGAAAACTTAAGGACTCCTATCATTGATTACTTACCTCCCTACCAGGGTGTTTAATGTTTTTCCAAAGAATGAAAGTGGCTTTGTTTTTCCTCATTTCTAAAAGGGATACCTGCTTTTTTTTTTTTTTTAAGGGAAAAAGAATAGTAGAGGAAATAATAAAATTAGGAGAATCTGGAACTCTGCTTACCAAAGAAATGGTTTGTTATGGTGAACATCACAAGTCATTCTTTTCTCTTTCCTCAGACACGCTATGTTATGTAAATAAACTAATTACAGGGTACTATATATCATTTTTATTAATAAGATGTAGGTACCTTCCCATGTTAATATGCACTTACATTATAATTTTTAATGCCTTAAATGTAGTATTTCATTACTTGGTCATACTATAACTTAACCAGTCCTTGACTGACAGGTAGTTAGGTGGTTATATGTCTTTGTGTAATTGATTACTAGCTTGAATATATTGAAATCAGATTGCTGAGTAGCTCATTTAGCATATCTGGGAGAAAATCTGGCCATAGGCTAAAACTTAAGAAAAATAAATTTGTCTTCTAACATCAGAGCATCAATGTATATGCTTCATAGCCTTAAAGTGTTTATTTTGACTCCTAGGTTTTCTGGTTCTGATTTAGCAGTGTTCTGATTCTAAACCACCATAAGACAAAATAGGAGGTTTTTTGTTGTTTTAAATTCTGGATAACTTTGCTGTCAGATTCATGAACCATATTTTGATTAATGAGAAAGACAGTACCAAATGATGAATATAGAGGTATATTAACAATAGTAAGAGTACTAGATCAGAATAAATTGAGACTTAAGAATATGTTTAAGACAATAGGGCTTTTTAAGTTGTGTTCCAAGTTAAAAAAAAAAAAGTAACAGTGGACAGTAGAGTGGTATAATACAGAGTGGTGGTTAGTAGAATGTTGTTTTACTCTAATAATACTTTGTTTCCATTTTCTCTTCTAAGAGAAGTCCCCAAACTGACAGGATAAAACATGTATTAAGAGGGAATCTGCCATGGCTGGTGTGGCTCAGAGGATGGAGCACCGGCCTGCAAACCAAAGTGTTGCTAGTTTGATTCCCAGTCAGGGCACATGTCTGGGTTGCAGGCCAGGTCCCCAATAGGGGGCGCGCGAGAGGCAACCACACATTGATTTTTCTCTCCCTCTCTCTCTCCCTCCCCGCCCCACAAATAAATAAATAATTTTTTTTTTTTTTTTTTTTTTTTTTTAGGAGGGAATTTAACTTCCAGGTTGATGGGGGGAAATGAGAACACTTGACAGAATCTGATGCTACACTTGTGAAAAAGATTGATGTATTTTTTTGTCAACCTGGAGGGATTTGACTGGTAGCAAGCCACAGGATATTGTCCTTAATTCTTTCCTCTTCAGGGTTTTCAGTAATGAGCCTTGGTTTATAAACTGTTCCTTGGAATGAAATTAGCTCTGTTTCAATGGAATGAGGGGGACCTTGGAATCTTTTCTTGTTTCAAAATGAAAAACTCATTTTGATCTGTTTCATTAACTGAGGCGTAAACTTGAAAACCATTCAGAGTATTACATAGGTGCTCAAAAAGCCAACACAACATGCAATGCTTAAGGGTTACAAGCATTGTGCCCAGGTTATAGGAGGTAGTAGTGCCCTGCTTGTGCAGTTGAAATAGTACTGTGTTGAATTGTGTACAAAACCATGATGGTAATCTACTTCTGAAGCTAATGTAATATCACAATTTTTCATTGAACCTTAAAAAAAGAGAGAAATAGATTTTTACATTTAAAAAAATTTTTTTTTAATGAGTCCTTCTTTAAAAAATATTTTTTAAATTTACTTTTAGAAAGGAAGGGAGGAAGAGAGAGAGATAGCAATGTGTGGTTGCCTCTCGTGCACCCCCTACTGGGGACCTGGCTTGCAAGCCAGGCATGTGCCCTGATTGGGAATTGAACCAGCAACGCTTTGGTTCGCAGCACCAAATCTACTAAGCCACACCAGCCAGGACTAAAAATTCTTTTAAAAAAAAGTTTATTTATTTTTTAGAGAGAGGGAGAGGGAGGGAGAAAGTAAGGGAGAGAAACATTGATAGGTTGCCCCTACCATGCCCCCAACCAGGGACCTGGCCTGCAACCCAGGCATGTGCCCTGACCAGGAATTGAACTGGTGACCGTTTGGTTTTGTGGGATGACGCCCAACCCACTGAGCCACACCAGTTAGGATTAGAATGAAAATTTTAAAAAAACATATATTTTGCTCTGGCTGATGTGGCTCAGTGGACTGAGTGCTGGCCTGCGAACCAGAGGGTCTCCAGTTCGATTCCCAGTCAGGGCACATGCCTGGGTTGCAGACCAGGCCCCCAGTTGGGGGCATACGAGAGGCAACCACACATTGATGTGCCTCTCCCTCTCTTTCTTCACCCTTCCCCTCTAAAAATAAATAAAAGATTGAAAAAAGTTACATATTTTATTCTCACCTGAGGACATGCTTATTGATTTTCGAGAGAGGGAAAGGGAAGGAGAAACGGGGAGAGAAACATTGATGTGAGAAAGAAACATCGATTACTTGCCTTCTGTATGTGCCCTGACCAGGGATTGAACCTTGCAATTTGGGCTATGTGCCCTGACTGGGGATTGAACCTGCAACCTTCTGGTGCATGGAATGATGCCCTAACCAGTTGAGCCACCTGGCCAGGGCCATGCTGTCTTTTAAACATCTATTTTATTATATTTTAAAAAAAGATTTTAGCCTTCTGGGATGGCGCTCAACCTAGTCATACCAGTCAGGGCCACGCTGTCTTTTTTAAAGAGATGCTTGCTCATAGAAGTTGGGAAGCTCATGAAAAACTGTTAAAGGAGCTATGGTGGGACTTATTCTGGCTAAAGTGGATTGATTAGTTGAAGTTTCAAGGAAGATGGAAAATTGAACTGGTCCTTTAACTTGTTATAGTTGCTGGTAATGAGGGGAGGAGAACAGATTACTATGATTTGTGAGGCTCTGCATGACATACAGCTACTGCTAACCTCATCCTTTGCTTGTTTTGCCTTTTTTTAAAATTGATGTTTTTTGTTGCCACTGACCTTTTTATATATGCCTGGAATTTATCACCTTCTTATGCCTTCAAGTCTTGACTTAAATGTTATTTTTTTAGAGAGACCTTTTTTAAAAATCCAGTCTAAAGTAGATCAGGTTCTTAACCTTCATAGCACCACAGTTTAGAATTATGTATTTATTTTTATTTACTTGTTTAATATATTTATTTTACAAGGCCATAAGTTCTTTGATTGCAGCTGTTATATTAACCAACGTTTACAGTACCCAACATACTAGGATTAATACTTATTTGTTAAAATATATGGAAAAATATTAAGATCACTGTAGGTGTATAATGGTAGAGAGGAAAAGGGTAGGCTGGATGTGGTGGTTTTTCATGTTTTCTTGGTAGGCTGGATGTGGTGGTTTTTCATGTTTTCTTGGATACTTCAGATACTGTTATTTCTTGCTTTTGTGATGTCCTCCTTATCACCCCTTTCATAAAAAGATGCTTCATTTCTTTTTTTGACATCTCATTTTGTCGAGGTTTTTTTTTTTTTTTTTAAATTATTTCTGGGTATTCCTTGATATTTAACATCCTTGAGTTAAAAATCCTAGATTGGGAATTACTTTTGAACCAGTTAAGGCTCTGTCACAAGGACCTGAAAGAGAAAACAGCCCAAACAGCAGAAACAAATGGATTTTTTTAAATGTCTAAGCATTTCAGGTGTGGACTGCTCGTAATCTGTGGATTCATAACAGTATCAACACTCCATTTCTTTATTGCTTGCTCTGCTGTGCTTCCTTGGTTTTAACATCAGTTTGGCCCTTTTCATGGTATCAGAAATGCCCATTGTACTGTCTTTATACCATGCTGTTTGGAATTATAACACACAGGAAAAGAAAGAGAACCTTTTTGGAAACATACTGTACAGGAACAAGGAAGCTGCTTTTTCAAAAACTTTGATAGCACATGGCACTTCGTATATCGTTAGCCTTATTCCTGAAAGAGTTAAAAGAGTGTAGGTTTTGGTTGATTTAAACTGATTATGGCCCATTCTTCAAGTTGATCCCACCCAAACTTCATAGCTAAAAAAGTAGGTGTTTCTTGAAAAGGCATGGTGTGGCCATGAGGAAGGTGAAATTGTTTTGTGGGCAGCAAACATGCAGGTATGTAGTACATTGTGCTATACTGGAAAAAAGATTTTTTTGGCAGTTTTTCAACTTTTTTTGATAATCAGTGGTTGGTTCTTATCCACATTGACTTATATGTAGATTTTTGTAAGTGGTGACAGGTACACAGGTAACCAATTTACAGAGTTTTGGTGAATCCTCACGTTCTCTGGACAACTGAACAGAGATACAGTACGGGACATTTCTTTTTACTTTATTTTTAATCCTCACCCAAGGATATTTTTATTGATGTATTTTTTGGTGGGGGAGGAGGGAGGAGAACATTGATGTGGAAGAGAAACATTGAAACATTGATCGGTTGTCTCCTGCATATACCCTGACAGGGGAGTGAACCCGCCACCTAGTACATGCCCTGACTTGGAATCAAATCTGCAACTTTACAGCATACAAGACAATGCTCCAACCAACTGAGCCACCTGGCCAGGGCCAGTGTGGCACATTTCTTATTCCTTTGGCCCAGATACCTTTGGTGAGCCTGGTGTCAGTGTGCACATCTGGATTTCCCATCTCCTCCATGGCAGATTTCTAGATCTCCTTGAGTGCCTGAATAGCATGCTTCTTGAAGCCCACTCTGTGGATCCATGGGTGTATGTTTGATAGCCCATCGTCTTGTCACTATCTCATTGTTTGAGGGAGCCATTTTACTGAGCTTAGGTTTGAAAGTTGAGAACCGTTAAAAAAAATATTTATTGATTTTAGGGAGGAAGGGAGAACGGTGCTCTAAACTGAACCACCCGGCCAGGGCCTAAAAACCATTTTTAAAGTTACATTTACTGAATTGACTATTTTGTGTGTTTTCCTTAACTCTTTATGTTTAAATACTTTTTTCAAAATATGACAAATAATATTGAATGTCTAATGTATGTAAAGTATTGTGCAGGACACTGTGATAGATGCAGAAATGCATTTTGGTGGATAGCTTCCCTTAAGAAAGGTTAGAATCCAATATAGATGAGGCAGTAGGATGGTAGTTGAGGGAGTGCTCTCTGAAATCTGACTGACCCGAATTCAAGTGCTGTTCCTGTCATTTAATATGTGTTTAGCTGTGGTTAAGTTCCCTAACCTCTTAGTGCCTTCTTTCTTATTTGGAAATGAGGATAATACCCTCAATACACACCTGGTAGGAATTTTGTGTGGATTACATAAGATAATGCAATCAACATTAACAGAGTGCCAGCATAAGAAATGTACAAAAACCATCCTGGCTGGTGTGGCTCAGTGGGTTGAGAGCCGGCCTGTGAACCCAAAAGTTGGCCTGTGAACCCAAAAGTCGCAGGTTTAGTTCCCAGTCAGGGCACGTGCCCGACTGGCATGTGTTGGGGGCATGTGAGAGGCAACCAGTCGATGTTTCTCTGTCTCTCTCTCCCTCCTTCTCCTCTTTCTCTAAAAAAATAAATAAAAATCTTTTTAAAAAAAATCCTCAGTAGTATGAGAGGAGATATTTCATGAAATATATGTAGCTGAAGCACAGTGGGAGGAATTTAGTTTTTGGTAAGATTGGATGGAGAAGTCTTCGTGGAATTTATAGAATTTTAGTTGACCTTTGAGCAACTTTTAAAAAATTATTGGAATTGGAGAAATGTTTATTTTAGTAAAAGTTGCATAGGAAAAGTAAACATAGTTTGTCTTTCTTGAAATTTCACGAAGAGTTGTCTCTGGTTTTATTTATTTCCTTCCATTTCACTAAGACCTTGCTTTTCAGCTTTTTAAAAATTTCCTTTTAGCATCCTAAGTTCTCAAGTTTCTGAAACCTGGCTTCTGCTTTGGAATAAAAACTATATTGTCACAGGTCACCAGTGGCCTCCTATTTACCAAAGCAAATGGAGGGGGAAGGGGTTTTCTCTGTAACTTTTCATATTGACCAATGGGATTTCCCTTTTAGTTTCGGTAAATCCCTTTTTTTTGCGGGGGGGGGGGACGATGGATGTAATATATGTGATCAGTGTAGAAAGCTTTGAATATACTGACATAGGTCTTCTGGTCAAGATAGAGGTATAGGTAGACATACTTCGTCTCCTCGCACAACCACAATATCCCAAAACAAATAACCCAGAACTGTCAGAAAATCTAACTGTATGGAAGTCTGACAACCAAGGATGTAATGTCTTTTATTTATTTATTTTTTTTGGCATTTATTGAGATGATCCCAAGATATTTATCTTCTATCACAATGTATCACATTAAGTGATTTGTGTATTTTGAGCCGTTCTTGTATCCCAGTGGTGAATCCTACTTTAATCACGGTATATGATCCTTTTAATATGCCATTGAGTTTGGTTTGCTAGTATTTTATTGAAGACTTTTTGTGTCTATATTCATCAGGTATATGGACCTGTAGTTTTCTTTCCTTGATGGTTTTTTTTTCCTGGCTCTGGTGTCAGAATAATGCTGTTCTTGTAAAATGAGTTTGGGAATGTTCTCTCCTCTTCAATTGTGTGAAAGAATTTGAAAAGAATTGGTGTTAGCCTTTAAATGTTTGATAGAATTTACCACTGAAACCTTCTGGTCCTGGACTTTGTTGGAAGGTTTTGATTATTGATTCAATCCCCTTACTCATTATTGGTCTGTTCAGATTTTCTGTTTCTTCATGATTCAGTCTTTGTAGGTTGTAGGTCTAGAAACATTTTCTTAGGTTGCACAATTTGTTGGCTTATAACTGTTTTTGATAATCCTTTATGATCTTTGGTATCAATTCTAATGTTTCAGTTGTCTCCTCTTTCATTTCTCTTTTTTAAAAAGATTTTATTTTATTTTTAGAGAGATGGAGAAAGACGGAGAGAAACATCAATGTGTGGTTGCCTCTCTCACACCCCCTACTGGGGACCTGGCCTGCAATCCAGGCATGTGCCCTACACTGGGAATTGAACCTCTGACCCTTTGGTTCACAGGCTGGCACTCAATCTACTGAGCCACACCAGCTAGGGCCTCTTTCATTTCTGATTTTAGTTATTTGAGTGTTCTTTTTCCCTTAGTCTAGCTAAAGAGTTGTCCATTTAAAAAAGTCTTTTCAAAAAACTAGATTTTGGCTTCATTAGTTTGTTTCTTCATGTCAATTTTTATTTCTGTTGTGATTTTTGTTATTTCATTTCTTCTGCTAATGGTGTGCTTAGTGTGTTCTTTTTCTAGTTCTTTGAGGTGTAAAGTTAGGTGTTTGAGATATTTTTTTCCTTAATGTTGAATTTATAAGTTTCTCTCTTAGAGAAAATTTTTGCTGTGGTACCATAAGCTTTGGTATGTGTTGTGTGTGTGTGTGTGTGTGTGTGTGTGTGTGTGTGTGAAGATTTATTTCTGACTTGCTTTTGACAACTTTTTGACTCATTGGTTGTTCAGAAGTATGTCCACATATTTGTGAAATTTCCAGCTTTCCTCCTGTTACTGATTTGTTTCATAGAGCATTATGGTTGGAAAAAGATACTAGGTATTATTTCAATCTTGTATTTGCTAAGACTTGTTTTGTGATCTAACATATGGTCTATCCTGGAGAATGTTATCTGCACTTGAGGGGAATGTGTGTTCTGTTTTGTTGATGGAATGTTTAGTGTATGTCTGTTAGGTGCCTGTGTTCTGAAGTATTATCGAAGTCTGGTGTTTTGTTACTAATTTCCCGGTGATCTCTGCATTGCCGAAAGTGGGATATTAAAGTCCCCTCTTATAATTATAATGTTAGTGTGTTTCTTTTGATCTGTATTTGCTTAGTATATTTAGATACTCTGTGTTAGGTGCATATATACTTATTGTTGTACTTTCTTGATTAATCCCTTTGTCATTATATAATGACCTTGGTCTCTTGTTATAATCTTTGGTTGAAAGTCTTTTGTGTTTTTTTTTTCCCCTCCTTGTTATTAAGAGAGGTGCACCTTCTTTTTTTGTGTGTCTATTTGCATGGAATGTATTTTTTCATTTCTTCACTTTGAGCCTATATGAGTCCTTAACGTTGTGAGTCTTGCAGGCAACATCTAGTTGAATCTTGTTTTTCTTTTCTTTTTTAAAATTCTTGCAGCCTGACTGTGCCTTTGATTAGGGAATTTACTTCATTTACATTTCAAGTAGTTATATATAGGTAAGGACTTACTACTGCGATTTTTATTGTTTTCTGGCTGTTTTATAGTTCCCATTTTTCCTTTCTTCCTCTCTTGCTATCTTCCTGTCTGAATTAATGATTTCCTTGGTGGTATGCTTTGATTCTCTCCTCTATCTTTTGTGTACCTACCGTAGGTTTTTGCTTTGTGGTTACCATGAGGCTTACATAAAACAGAGATAAAACAGTCCATTTTAAGCTAATAACAACTTTGATTGTATAGAAAAACTTACTTTTTTACTCTCATCCCTCAAATGTTTTGTTTGTGATAGCGCAACTTACATCTTTTTAATTTGTATATCCATTAAGAAATTATTATAGCTATAGTTTTAATAGTTTTGTCCTTTAACCTTTATGTTATATTTTAAGTAATTGAAATACCACCATATTGTTACAGTAGGAGAATTCAATTTATCAGTGTTTTGTATTTCATATGGCAATTAGTGTCCTTTCACTTCAGCTTGAAACATTTCTGTCAACATTTCCTTTAAAGCAGATATACTCTGTCAGCAGTTGTCTGGGAAAGTCTTTATCTCCTTAATTTTTCCTTAATTTCTGAAAGACAACTTTTCCTGGTAAAGTGTTCTTGGCTGGCAGTTTTTTTTCTTTCAGCGCTTGACTATGTCATTCTGTTTTCTCCGGACTTGTAAGATTTCTGCTGAGAAATCTGCTGATTGCCTTATGGGGATTTTCTTCTATGAGGAATTTTGTTTTTCTCTCTTAAAATGGTTTTATTGTAATGTGTATTGGAGATCCTTTTGAGGTTATACCCTTTGGGAACTGTGAGTTTCATAAAATTGCATGTTCAGATCTCTTCCCAGATTTGGGAAGTTCTCAGCTATTTAAAAAATAATAATACTTCATTGTTTTTTAGAGAGAGGGGAAGGGAAGGAGAAAGAGAGGGGAAGAAGCATCAATCAGTTGCCTCTAGTTTGCACTCTGGTCAGTGACTGAACCTGCAACCCAGGCATGTGCCCTGACCAGGAGTTGAACTGGCAATCTGTCACTTTGCAGGATGAGAACCCAACCAAGTGAGCCACACTAGTCAGGGCTTCTTGAAGTCTTGAGTTGTTTTTGCATTTGAAAAAGCAGTCACCTTACTGACTGGCTTTGGGAAACATACCTTCTGTTAGCTCTGTTAGGAATTGAGGCTTTCTGAGGCTTTTATGTGAATATACATGCTCCTCATTTCTTATACTTCCTTGGAGGGAATTCTTAAGATTGTATGCCTTCTCTTGATCATGCAAAGCTGGATTGAGTGCTGATAGCCTCTGTGTTGCTTTCCCTAAGATGATGTTGAATTCTCGTTTGTGTGCTTTCTCCCAGTTCTGCAGAACTGGGACACCTTTCTGCATGGGCTCGCTAGTTTTCATGCAAAGGCTTGCTCATGTTGCTCCTAAGGGTGGACTCAGGGAGCCAACCATGGGGAGGGGAGGGTGTGTGGGTGAAGTATATGGACAAACAGCACACCTGTTTGCCAGTTGGGAATATCCTCAGACAAGGTGGCTAGCGGTTGGGCTTCTGCATTGCATTTAGTAGGATTTGTGTACCCTTTTATGTTCTCTGAGAGCCCTGCTACTCCCTGCTCCCCACTCATGTATCACACATCGGTATTCTTCAGGGTAAGAACAAAATGGGTCTCTTTGGCAGTATAACCTGCACAACAGGGGAAACTGGGCACTTAACACATTCTTACTTCACCTGTGGGGGAAATCAAAAACTGAGAGGATCTCTTTTGACACAGTGTTGGGCACCTTGAGGGAAGGGTGTCACAGATAAAGTGAAACTGTTCCTTTTACCCTCTTCATTGTGTCCAAACTTGGACTTTTTTTGTTCCACTGGGTTGCTGGAACTTCTCTGCTGGACTCCCAAACTTGGCTGTCTGTGGGCGATTTTCAAAATCAGTGTTTTTTTGGGAAGAAGGTGGTAGGAAACTCTTCCTTTGCCATTTTGATGACATCATTCTTTATTGATGTGCTTTATGCCACCCAGGTTAGATTTATCTTTTATATAATTTTATTAAAATGAAAATAAACTTTGTATACTATACTATTTGTACCTGGTATTTCTTTTCATTTAGCAAAAAGTTACAATTTTTGCATGTTTCTATTATTAGTAGTCTGGCTTTTTAAAAAACTTCAAGTCCATTTCTATTTTCTTTTTCTCTTCACTCACAGAACTTCAGACATATTTTTTGCAGCTGTAAAGTCACTTTGTGTTGGTCAGGTACCATTTCACCCTTAAAACTTTGGTGGCATCAAATATGACAGTTAACCAATGTTAAATCTATAAAATATTTACATGGCACAGCACATTAAGCTAGACACTTGGCAATTAAACTACATAAAAATAGGATAAGATACTCATGTTCAGAATCAGGTGTTCATAGTCCCAATCTGGTGACTGTACAATGGTTCCCAAAGGCAGCAGAAGCAACAGGTGGTTACTTCAGAGGACATTGAACACTATGATCTGGAAGCACATTATAATGTTTTACCCCAGTGTCATATATCACTCTACCTCTCTCTCAGGTGGTCTCATAATTCTAGAATGTTAGATCTAGCTGATAAAAAATGATGACAGACAACAGGGCATTTACTCTATGAACACATTCTAACTCCTATGCACACACGGTGGTTTTGAATGCAGCTCATCCTAAAAACTTTTCACAATTAATGGTTTTTCAGGTTGGTTAATCTAACTGTAACCGAGTAGACAGGGGCCCGTTCACATGACATCTTGGTATATGACCCACCAATTAGTATTGGAAGAAACAGGTTTTTTGGTTTTTTTTTTTTTAATTTACTATATTCCAACCTTGTGGGGACTGAGAGCACTTATACTCAGAGCCCTGTTCTTTCTTCCCTGAGACCCAGCACTTCCCTTGCTCCCAAAATGTCTAAAAGCCAAAACGAAGCCCAATAATTTTTCATATCCTTATCTGTGTTTAAGCCATCTGTGCAAACAGTCTTACAGCAGCTTTTTCGTTCAGCATCCGAGGTAGGTTGTCATCAGCCTCCATATTATAGTCAAGGAATATATGTGCTGTTTTACACTGGATCATGGTGAAGTCCTGGAAAGGCACGAGTACCAAGAGTCCAGATAGAGTCCCTGTTTGCAAGGCAACAGGTCAGTGTCTTGCAAGGCAGGGTCCTTGATGGCTTCTGAGTCAGCTAGAGCAGGCACAATCAGAGCAGCAGTATATCTCCTTCCTTGCTACACCAGGCCCCATGCCGGGATCTGACTACAAACTACTCAGCTGCTTGCCTACTCTTCCCTTCACATGGCTGCTGCGTCATTGTTCTCCTTCTTCATGGCTCTCTGCTTATTATGCCCTTTCCAAACTGCATGGCAGCTCCTTCATGGCTGCCTGCCCTTAGTTTTAAATGCTGACCCAGGGCTTTCTAGATGACCTCCTAGGTAGCTCCTCCTACAATGAGCTACACTTGTCAGTTTCTGAAACATACTGTTCTACCTTCTTTCGGCTGCCATTCTTAGGGCAAATGAGATTCAGTAATCCAGGAGCTCCACCTCCCTACCTCTAGCGCAGGTGTCCTACAAATCCCCAGCTGTGTCAGGAGTCACCATACATTCTGAAAGCCACGTATGCACCTTTTGCCCCAAAGTGGGAAGCACAGCTTCCCTTAGGAAAGACATGGCTATCTACTTGACATTGTAATGCAAAGTATATCCCCTTTCCCCGTCCCCCAGCCAAGGGATTGTGGGGGTTTTCTGGGGATTCCTCTCCTTCCTCTGTACCCCATTTACACTACAGCTTTGTACTTGACTGTTACTTTCTTTGGGATACTGCTAGCACCAAAGCCAAGCTGGATAGCAATTAAGTCACTCTAGATAGCCCACATGCAGTTTGTTCTCATAATATGGAAAATATTTTAAGTCTAGATTTCCCAGGGGAGGATAAGTTGATAGAGTTGTGTTTCCATCCTTAGAAACAGAGCATTCTATCCTTGGTTCTCCTTGAGGCTTTAATCCAATGATTCTGTTTATTTTCACAAAAATACACAGGTGTCCACTGGAGTAGCCAGAGTCAGGATCATCAACCCCACTGCAGGCTTGAAGTAAGGCAAGAAGAAACTGACATACTTTATAAATTGGATCCTTCTGTTCAAAGAGTACTCCATCAGGATAGACTATGAGATTCTTCTGTTCTTCTAAAACATATGGCTTTGAAGGGCCTTAAGGTCTTCCATGTACCCTTTAGTGTGGTTCCAACACTAACACTGGTTTTGGAAAAACCCTAAGTCCTGGACTAGAAATCTGGTCATGATATTTTGGAACCTCATTGTTCAGAGTCTGAAGCATGACACACATTGTGAATGTGAAGAGTGTAGCTGGAACCCACAAAAGACTAGGTAGAAAAGCAAGATCCAACCCCAGCTCTTAATGGTGCATCTTAGGAACTCTCCTTTGGTCCGGTTGTAAGTGAAGAGCTTCCACTCAGCCAGGCTCTCGTTGAAGGACTTCTAGTCCTTCATCGTGTTGTGTGCTTGTGTGCGCCTAGGTGAGGGGAGTGATGGCCCTGGGGCGGGGGGTGTGGCGAGGGGAGGCAGCATGGTGGTACCTTCCCGCTGAAGCAGCACAGCCTGGTGTTGGAGGCAGAGGGTGGATCGGACAGTGGAGGACATCTCACTGCCGTGCACGCTCGAACCGACTGTGCAACGCCAAGTTGGGCCGCTGCTGAGGCCGTGGGAGCCTTATGTCTCCTGTGTCAGTAGTCTGTAGCTTTTTAAAAATCACTGAGTAGAATTCCATATGTAGATATAGTATATTTTAAAAAAATCAATCTACTCTTTGAACACTTGGTTTGTTTCTAGTTTGAAGTTCTTTTTTTTTTTAAATTTTCTCATTGCTTTTTGAGAGAGAGAAAGGGGGACAGAGAGAAAGGGAGAAATATTCATGTGAGAGAAACATTGATTGTTTCCCTCACCTGTGCACACTGAGTGGGGATTGAACCCACAACCTGGGCATATGCCCTGACCAGGAATTGAACCTATGAACTTTCCGTTTACCAGAAGATGCTCCAACCAACTTAGCCACACCAGCCAGGGCTCTAGTTGGAGGTTCTTTGAATAAATTGTTGTTTTGTTCATTTTGTTTTTCATGTTTGTTTCTTTACCTACCTAGAAGATACCGGCTGCTCTGCAGTTTGTAGTCACTGATGTGATGTGTCCATTAATTATTAAAATACCCACACACTTTTTGTTTTTATTTTTTATTTATTTTTTTGAAATTATATTTTATTATGCTATTGCAGTTTTCCTGATTTTTTTCGTTCTTTGCCCCCTACCACCCAGCAACCCCCACTCCCTCAGGCAATCCTCACACCATTGTTCATGTTCATGGGTCATGCTTGTAAGTTCTTTGGCTACTCCATTTCCTGTACTGTACTTTACAACCCCATGGCTATTCTGTAACTACTTATTTATACTTATTAATCCCTTCACATCTTCACCCATTTTCCCACTCTGCCCTCCCCCTTCCCATCTGGTAACTGTCTGGTAACTAACTTGTTTAGGTTGCTTTGAAGAGTCTCTCTTTATCTTTAACCTTTGGCTTTTTAATTATGTGTCTTGGAGTGGGCCTCTTTGCATGCATCATAATTGGGATTCTCTGTGCTTCCTGGACTTGCATGTCTACTTCCTTCATCAAATTAGGGAAATTGTCTTTCACTATTTTTTTCAGATACATAACCAATTTCTTGCTCTTTCTCTTCTTCTGGCACCCCTGTCATGTGAGTGTTGAACCTCTTGTAGTTGTCCCAGAGGCTGTTTATACCATCTTCATTTTTTTTGGATTCTTTTTTCGTCTTGTTCTGTGTGGTGGTTTTTTTGTTCCTTATGTTCTAAATCATTGATTTGATTCCTGGGTTCATCCATTATACTATTGTTGCCCTATAAATCGTTATTTATTTCTACTAGTGTATCCTTCATTTCTGACTGGATCTTTTTTATGCTGTTGAGGTCCTCATGAAGTTCCTTGAGCACCTTATAAACTGTTTTGAACTTTAATTCTGCAGTTGTCAGACTTCCATTCAGCTTGATTTCGTAGTTGTCAGACTTCCATTCAGCTCGATTTTTGAGGTTCCTGCATGATGGTTGTTCTGTCTTTCAGTTGTAATTTTGATGTGGTTGTGTGAAGAGGCGAGTCATGTCTGCCTTTGCTGCCATCTTGGCCAGAAATCCCTCTTTTTGTTTTTAAAAGATGACTTCAACTTTTAGGAATCATTGCTTAGGATAGCTTGATGGTCTTTCTGATTTGTTTATTCAAACTAGTTTCATCTGTAGATCTTCCCTGTCTTCTTTTTTCCCCTTGCTATTTATTGAAGAAACAACTGATTCATTTAGCCCAAAGAAGTTTTTCAGTCTAGATATTGCTTATTACATCTTTGGTTTGTTTTTTATTTTTATAAGATTTTATTTATTTATTTTTAGAGAGATGGGAAGGGACAGAGAAAGAGAGAGAAACATCGATGTGTGAGAGAAATATCGCTCAGGCTGCTCCTTGCATGCCCCAGCTGGTGACCTGACCCATAACCCAGACATGTGCCCTGACCGAGAATTGAACCAGAGACCTTTTGGTTTGCAGGTGATGCCCAACCCACTGAACCACACCAGTGAGGGTGCTCATTGTATCTTTGTGAAATTACTTAAAATGTTTTTCTGTCTTTTATTTCTCTAATTTGATTATTAGATTTAAAGACTTGGTTAGATTCATATTAGATTTCTTGACAGGACTCTTACAGGATGTGTTGTACTCTTCTATCAGAGGGCACAAAATGGAATGTTGTTGCTTTTTTGGTAATGCCAGACAGCCATTGGCAACATCTTTTACGGTATTAGAAGTTGCATAATGGTGATATTCTAATGCTATTACTTTTTATTTGTTTATTAAACTATTTGTGTGAGGAGATATTTCCTTTTATTGTCTTTTTATTATTTACTTTGAACTATCATTAGTACTGGAAGGCATGATAACTGATTTCTCCCTTTTATTTACCAGTTTTTGAACAGTGAGTTAATTCTTCAAAATTTTAACATTTAATTAATGACGAATGGTATGTTTAAAGAATCATTATGAAATTAGGTAATTAAAAGTGTTTGTGCCATTCATTTTTTAAAAAGATTTTATTTATTTACTCTTAGAGGGGAAGGGAGGAGAAAGAGAGGGAGAGAAATATGGATGTGTGAGAGAAACATTGATTGGTTGCCACTTGCACACGCCCCAACTTGAGACTGGGCCTGCAGCCCAGGGGCGTGCCTTTGACCAGAAATCAAACCAGTGACCTTTTGCTTTGCAGGATGACGCCCAACCAATTGAACCACACTGGTCAGAAATTGTGGATTATTTCCTAAAAGTTTATAAAGAGGATCCCCCCCTTCCCCCGGCCCATGCATAATTTTCATTGTCAGGATCTATTTAACTTGTCTTCTCTTGATAGACATTTAGATTATTTACAGTCTTTTATTGTGTTGAACAGTGCTGAGTTGAATATTCATGCATGTTATTTGGGATGCGAAAAATATATAGAAAAAAGATGCTTAAAAGATTTCTCAGAGGATCAGTGGATTTTTAATTTTGATAAATATTGTCAAATTGTTTTCAGTGATTTATGAAGTCCGTACTCCCCCCCCCACCGGAATTTACCAAAACTAGGTGTTGTTTAAATGTTTTGTAAACCTGGTAAGAGAAAAATAGCATTTCTGTGGTAGGTTGGGACTACATGCATTATATATATGTATTTTTTGGCCTATTTTCCTTTTTGGTTCCCCCTCCCCGCCCCCACCCCCAGTCTCTTTGCGTTCCAAGAGGTTACTCTGTTGGAAAAACTTTGCCTAGTTTTTAGTTTCTTTGAAGTTTTCTTCTTTTGTTTTTGTCTACAATGTAAAGTTTAATATGGTGAAATATATCAATTCAGAGTACTTTAAGAATGCCAGTCTTTATTTCTGCCATCTTTCACATTATTGTCCAAAACTATATTTCAGTTGACTTTAAAGGCTCCCAAACTAATACTTATTTTATTATAACTTTTTATAAGTTTACTTATTTATATTTATCCATTATGTTTATTTTCTTCTTATCATTTTTTCTTGCTTCTGAATGCCTTTCTTTCCCGTCCCACTTTTTTTTTTCTTTTGAGAGTTACCTCCTAATTTCTCTATTTTTTTATGTTCCTAGCTTGTCATCATAAACATATATTTATCCAATGTTTTATTTTACTCTTCCTCTTGAGGTTTGCCTGGGTGTAGTATTCTATATTGGCCAATACGTTAATATTTCAAAGGTTTTATTGTATTCTTTTGATCAGAATTCAGCCTCTCAGTCTTGAATATTGCTATTCTAAGTAATGTTTTTTTCCTGAAATTTTTACTAAAACTTTTTATCACATATTTCAAATATATACAAAAGAATAATACACTTATGATATTAAAAGTTGCATTTTGTCTGACAATAGTTTATTCAGGTTTATAACTGTATAGTACCTTTTTTAAGTAGCTTATATTAATTGGCTCTTTGGAAAGATTTTATTTCTTTGAATAGCTTTTTTAATGTTTGTAACTCCAAATCTAGTAGTAGATCATTTAACACCTTACCTTCAAGGCAACGGACTAAGGTTTATGATTTTTGGTTTATAGATTTTCTGACTACATCTCGCACTATTTAGTGAGTCAAGCATTAGATTTATTAGATTCTTGCACAGCTTTATTTTACCTTCCCATTTCCTTATATAGCAGTTATCCAGTATATTTTGTTTTTCTCTTTTAATTCTCTGGAACTTTGCACAGGATAATCCTTCTGACTAGGATTCCATCCCCTGAATGCTTCTTTGTTATTACCCTTTCCTGTTCCTTTGATATTACGCTTTTCTGTAATTTTAATTTTTTATTTTTACGGGGGTTGGGGAAGAGAGAGAGAAGCATTGAAACATCGATTTATTGTTCCACTTACTTACGCATTCATTGCCTGCCTCATGTATGTTCCCTGACTAAGAATCGAACCTGCAACCTTGGCATATTGGGACGACACTCCTAACTAACTGAGCTACCTTTCGCTTTCCTCTTTTCTGACTCCTTTTAGGTTTTTTATGTTAGTTTCTTTTAAGGCAACTTTTAAAAACTCTTTTCAAGGCTTTATTTCCATGTCCTGCTTTTATAGATTAAAGAAAAAAAATGTTGGAAAGAGTTCATGATGCTGAGTTGTATTAAAAAAAGTTTTCTTGAATTAGTGTGATTATAACATGATTTGGAAATTTTAAGAAATCTAGAAAGTGTTTTATATTTAGATTGCTCTGCAAATTAAGTGTTCAAAACTACTATACTAGAAAACTGTAATGGAAAAGATAGTGTACTCCTTTTGTTTCTTTTTGAATGTAAGGTAAAAATTCAGGAGTCTAGTCAGTGGACTGAAACCCTAAGAAAAGGCTCTACATCAAAAGGTTGGTGAATATGTATTAATAGGTTTTAAAATCAAGTGTTAGTCGAGCAATTTCTGCATAACCAAGGAACAACTTGGGCCAGGAGTGCTGGCCAATACCTTGAGCTATTTGTATTCATTTTAGCCATTTCACCCATGTGGGTTGGCCTCAGTGCCTAACCTTGATGCTGTCCAGGATTCCTCCACCTTGCTTGCCCTCATCCCTGTCAAGGTGGTTGACCCTTTAGGATTGGAATATAGTTCCTTCTCTACAGGGAAGGGTGGAAGGATTTCTGGATGAGGTTGCTTGCCTGCCTGCCTGCCAGCCTACCTGCCCTCACTTCTTCCCTTTTATTTATTTATTATACTGTGGACTTCAGTGGATCCCTAAAGATTTGTAAAGATAAGTGACTTTTTAAAATAACTGGTCTGGGCTTCCCTATCTTGCTTTTTTAATTAAAATTTTTTAATTGTAAAAAATATAAATCTTACTATCTTAACCATTTTAAATGTACAGTGTTAAGAATATTTATATTGTTGTATAACAAATCTCCATTACTTTTTCATCTTGAAAACTGAAACTCTCCTCATTAAACAACTCCCCATTTCTTTCCCATCCAGACTCTGACAACTATCATTCTATTGATATGTTCATTTTGTATGAATTTGACTACTCAAGAGATCTCATTTTAGTAGAATCAGACAGTATTTGTCCTTTTGTGCCTGGCGTATTTACTTAGCATAATGTCCTCAAAGTTCAACCATTTTGTAACATGTATATTGGCTTTCCTTACTTTTTAAGGCTGAGTAATATTCCATTGTTTGCATATACTACTTTTTATTTGTCAGTGGACATTTAGTTTGCTTCTGCTTCTTGCCTATTACAGTGCTGTTACAAACATAGGTACACAAATAGCTGTTTGAGATCCTGCTTTAGAATCATACTTTGTAATATATTTGCCTAAAAGTAGGTTTGCTGGATCATAGAGTAATCCTCCTTTTAATTTTTTGAGGAACTGCTGCACTGTTTTCACATAGCAGTTGTACCATTTTACTTTCCCACCAGCAGTGCACAAGGGTTCTCCACATCCTCACCTATACTTGTTATTTTGTTGACTTTTAAAAAAGATTTTATTTAGTTTTAGAGAGAGAAGGGAAGGGGGAAAAAGAATGAGGAACATGGATGCGAGAGAGAAACATCAATTGGTTACCTCTCGTATGCACCCCCAACAAACCCACAACCCAAGTGTGTGCTCTGACTGGAATTGAACTGGCAACCTTTTGTTTTGTGGGTGATGCCCATCCGAGAGCCACAGCAGTCAGAGCTATGTTTACTTTTTTAATAGTAGCCATCCTGATTGGTGTGAAGTGATACCTGATTGTGGTTTTGATTTGTGTAATTAGTTTGGAAATCACAGAGTGTCAGTCCTTCAACTCTGTTCTTTTTCTAGATTGTTTTGGTCATTTGTGGTCCCTTGAAATTACATAGAGTTTAGGGGTGGAATTTTCTTTTTATGTAAGAAGCATTGTTGGAATTTTGATAGGGATTTCATTGACTCTGTAGGTTACTTTGGGCAATGTTGAATTTAACGTTATTAAATTTTTCAGTTTGTGAATATGGGTTTTCTATTTATTTGCAGCTAATCATTTTCCAGCAGTGTCTTTTTGTTTTTAGTATACAAGTCTTTTTTTATTGATATATATTCTTTTTATGAGAGAGACAGGAAGGGAGGGGAAGGGATGGAGGAGCTAGAGAGAGAGAGAAAGAGAGAGACATCAAGACAACGATTTGTTGTTTTACTTATTTATGCATTCATTGGTTGCTTCTTTTGTGTGCCCTGACCAGAGGTTGACCGTGCAGCCTCAGTATATTGGGACAACGCTCTAGCTAACTGAGCTGCCTGGCCAGGGCCTTCAGAATAAAAGTATTTCACTTCTTAAGTTTATGCCTAAGCCTTTTATTCTTTTTTGATATTCTTGTAAATGGAATTGTATCCTTAACTTCCTTTTCAGATTGTTTATTGTTAGTATATAGAAATGCAGTGGACTTTGTGTGTTGACTTTGTATCCTGCTTTACTGAAATTGTTTATTCTAATAGGGCCTTTTTTTAAAAAAATTTTTTGTGGACTCTTTAGAATTTCCTACATATAAGATCATATCATCTGTGAACAGAGGTAATTTACTTCTTCCTTTCCAATTTCTTCTTGCCTAATTTGTTCTGGCTAGAACTTCCAATACTATATGGGATAGAAGTTGTGAAGGTAACTACTTTGTCTTGGTCCTGATCTTAGGAGAGGCTTCCAGTATTTCACCATTGAGTATGATGTTTACTGTCTGGAGAGCCCTGTAGTTGTCTATCCCTGCTAAGATCTCCTTCCCTCACTTTTCTGGTTATAAGATAGTTATAATGGAATGATTTAGAAAGCTTGTGTGGGCAAACGTTTAGGCTGCCATGTTGACCTCAGGTCAAGAAAGGGATCTGATCATACATGTGGTTTACCCAAATGTATGCTATTTGTGTTTTATGTTATAAAAGAGTATGATCATTTCAAGCACTCTTTCCTGTGTTTTCGGATATCTTCTTGTTGAGATCATACAAACCTAGAGCTTGTTTTTAGTTGCTGCTTTATTCTCCGCTACATCTTATTTGGTTATGGTTACTAGGTTTTGTTGTCAGGATCTTCTTTATGATGGGCAGAAGTGTCTTTTACTTCTAGGGCCTCAGATGCCGTTATCTGGTTGCCCATTTGGGCAAACACTTTTGCCCTATGTCTTTTCCTTCTCCTGACCAGGGAATGCAGACTGGTGCAACCACTCTGGAAAACAGTAAGGAGTTTCCTCACAAAATTAAAAATGGAATTGCGTATTGACCCAGTGATTCTACTTTTGGGAATATGCCAAAAGAATCCTGAAACACCAATTCAAAAGAATATGTATTGCCCTATGTTCATAGCATTATTTACAATGGTGAAGATTTGGAAAGAGCCTAAGTGCCCATCAGTAGAAGAGTGGTTAAAAAAGCTTTGGTACAGTTACATAATGGAATACCACATAGCAGTAAAAAAGAAGGAATTCTTACCTTTTGCCACAGCATGGATGGAACTGGAGATTATTATGCTAAGTGAAAAAAGCCAGGCAATGAAAGACAAATACCATATGCTCTCACTTATAAGTGGAATCTAATGAACAAAATAAACTAACGGGCAAAATAGAATCAGAGGCACAGAACAAAGGAACAGAACTGACAGCTGTAAGAGGAGAAGGGGGAGGTTGGGACTGGTTGAAAGAAGGTGAAGGGATTAGGCAAAGAACATACAAGGGGGAGCCAAAAGCGGGGAAAGCACACAATAGAAGACCCTAAACTGACCAGTGCCGGGGTGCCCACTGGGCGCGGGCAACAGGCGAGTACGCGAGGTTGGGCAAATAAGCCCCCCCCCCAACTCCTGGACTGGGGCAAGCGCGCACGCCTAGGAGGGTGGGGGATCCTGCCAGGGCTGGGGAGCGTGCTGAAGGAGCTGGAGTGAGAGTACAGAGCGATCCACAGAAATAGTGGATCCCTAGCTGAAGGGGTCACAGAGCTGCCCAAAGCAGTAGTCAGACAGAGACAGTAGATTCCTGGAAGGCTCAAACAAACAACCCAAGGTCATACAGGGCCAACAACTGACATCATCAGAGGCAGGCCCAGAAAGAAAAGTAAAGAAAAAAAATAAATAAATAAAAGACCGGCCTACTACCATAGAAGTTTAATCCACAAGGTCAGGAAATCTAGATGGATCAGTGGAAGCAGAAGCATAAACAAACAAACAAACAAACAAACAAATAAATAAAAATAGGCTCTCACAAAAATGGGAAGAAAAAGAAGTTCCCCCCAAATGAGTGGAAAAGGGGAATCACCACAGAGAGAGCTACATGAAATAGAGGCAAGGGAACTATCAGATATTGACTTCAAAACAATGGCACTAAGGAAGCTCAATGAGCTCAGCCAGCTCAAAGATAACTATGAGAAACTGCAGAGAAACTATCAGGATCTTACAGCAAACTATATCAACCTGGAAAAGGACATAGAAGCTATCAAGAAGACACAAGAGGATATGAAGAATACCATTTCTGAATTGAAGAACACAGTAGAAGGAATCAAAAGCAGGCTGGATGATGCTGAGGATCAAATCAGTGAGATGGAGGAGAAGGTAGAAAAAAGCTCCCGGAAAGAATAAGAAATGGAAAAAAGACTCAAAAAGAATGAAGAGGCATTTAGGGAAATGCAGGGCAACCTGAAACGCAATAATATCCACATAATAGAGATACCAGAAGATGAAGAAGAGGAACAAGGGATAGAGAACCTCTTTGAAAAAGTAATGATGGAAAATTTCCCTAATTTGAGGAGAGAAAAGGTCTCATGGATCCAGGAGGCACAGAGGGCCCCACTCAAGAGGGACCTAAGGAGGCCCACTCCAAGACACAACATCATTAAAATGGCGAATGTCAAAGACAAAGAGAGAATCCTCAAGACAGCAAGGGAGAAGGAGAAAGTAACATATAAGGGAGCCCCAATACGGCTAGGAGCTGACTTCTCAACAGAAACACTACAAGCCAGAAGGGAATGGCAACAAATATTCCAAGTAATGAAAAGCAAGGGCCTACGAGCAAGGCTGCTCTACCCAGCAAGGCTCTCCATTAAAAGAGAAGGGGAAATAAAAAGTTTCCCAGACAAAAGAAGGCTAAAAGAATACATCTCTACCAAACCAGCAGTACAAGATATGCTAAATGGACTGGTTTAAGAAGATGAAGGAAAAGAGGAAGAGAAAAACATAGGTACAAAGAGAAAAAATGAATGGGTTTCTGTCAGTAATAACTCTCAATGTAAATGGACTAAATGCCCCAATCAAAAGACACAGGATAGCTGAATGGATAAGAAAACATAACCCACACATATGCTGCCTACAAGAGACCCATCTCAGAACAAAAGACCTACACAGACTGAAAGTAAAGGGATTGAAAAAAATATTCCAAGCAAATGGGCAAGAGAAGAAAGAAGGGGTTGCAATATTTATATCAATCAAAATAGATTTCAAAACAAAGGCCATAAAAAGAGACCGAGAGGGACACTTCATAATATTTAAAAGAAGACTCTATCAAGAAGACATAAACATTGTAAACTTATATGCACCCAATATAGGAGCACCCAAATATATAAAGAAAATCTTGGATGACTTCAAAAAAGATATAGACAGCAACACACTGATAGTAAGGGATTTCAGCACCCCCCTGTCAAAAATGGACAGATCTTCCAAACAAAACATCAACAACAATATTGTGGAGCTGAACGACGCACTGAATCAAATAGACTTAACTGACATACATAGAACCTTACATCCCAAAGAAGAAAAATACACATTCTTTTCAAATGCTCATGGAAATTTTTCAAAGATAGACCACATGATAGGACACAAAGCAAGCCTCAGCAAATTCAGAAAAATTGAAATAATACCAAACTTTTTCTCAGACCATAAGGGCTTGAAACTGGAAATCAACCTCAAAGAGAAACTTCAAAAACTTGCAAACTCATGGAGACTGAACAGTAGACTATTAAACAGTGAATGGGTCAATAATGAGATGAGAGGAAATCAAAAAATTTCTGGAAACAAATGAAAATGAACAGACAACAGTCTAAAACCTATGGGACACAGCAAAGGCAGTCCTGAGAGGGAAGTTCATAGCAATACAGGCTTACCGAAAAAAGAAACATTTCAAATAAAAGACCTAACACTACAACTTCAAGAACTGGAGAAACAACAAATGAATCCCAGAGCAAGTAGAAGGAAGGAAATAGTCAAGATTAGAGCAGAACTGAATGACATAGAGACAAAAAGAACAATTCAAAGGATCAACCAATCGAGGAGCTGGTTTTTGAAAAGATAAATAAAATTGACAAGCCTCTAAGCAGACTCATCAAGAAAAAAAGGGAGAGGACCCACATTAATAATATCAGAAATGAAAGAGGAGAAATAACAGCTGATACCACAGAAATACAAAGGATTGGCAGAAACTACTATGAACAATTATATGCCAAGAAATTTGAAAATCTTGATGAAATGGACAAATTTTTAGAAAAGTATAATCTTCCAACGCTGAAGGAGGAAGAAACAGAAAGCTTGAACAGACTGATAACAGCTGGGGAAATAGAAGCAGAAATCAACTCCCAGCACACAAAAGCCCTGGTTAATACATCACATAAATAAAAGGAAAAACAAAAACCATATAATCATCTCTATAGATGCAGAAAAAGCATTCGATAAGGTACAGCACCTATTTATGATCAAAACACTCAGCAAAATGGGAATAAATGGGGCATTCCTCAATGTAATAAAGGCCATATATGAAAAACCTACAGCCAACATCATACTCAGTGGGCGAAAACTAAAAGCTTTCCCACTAAGATGGGGAAACATGACAAGGATGTCTGCTTTCACCATTGTGTTGGAAGTCCTAGGCGCAGCAGTCAGACAAGAAAAAGAAATAAAAAGGCATCCAAATAGGAAAAGAGGAAGTAAAACTATCATTGTTTGCGGATGACATGATAATATACATAGAGAACCCTGTAGACGCTACCAAAAAGCTCTTCAACCTAATAAGTGAATTTGGCAAAACAGCAGGATACAAAGTCAACATTCAGAAATCAAAGGCATTTTTGCACACCAGCAATGAAATAGAAGAAGAAATCAGAAAAAAAAATACCATTCGATATAGCAAGAAGAAAAATAAAGTACCTAGGAATAAATTTAACCAATGAGGTAAAAGACCTGTACGCAGAAAACTATACAGCATTGAAGAAAGAAATTAAGGAAGACACAAATAAATGGAAGCATATACCGTGCTCATGGACTGGAAGAATTAATATCATCAAAATATCCATACTACCCAAAGCAATTTATAGATTCAACGCAATCCCTATTAAGATACCAATGACGTACTTCACAGAAATAGAACAGACATTTCAAAAATTTATATGGAACCATAAACGACCCTGAATAGCCGCGGCAATTTTGAGAAAGAAACACAAAGTAGGAGGGATCACAATACCGGACATCAAACTATACTACAAAGCCACTATACTCAAAACAATCTGGTACTGGCACAAGAACAGACCCATAGATCAGTGGAACAGAAGAGAAAGCCCAGAAATAAGCCCAGGTCTATATGAGCAACTAATATTTGACAAAGGGGGCAGAAGCATAAAATGGAGTAATAATAGCCTCTTCAACAAATGGTGTTGGGAGAGCTGGACGGCTACATGCAAAAAATTGAAATCAGATCATCAGCTGACACCATACACAAAAATAAACTCAAGATGGATAAAAGACTTAAATGTAAGTCGCAACACCGTAAAAGTCCTAGAGGAGAACATTGGCAGGAAACTCTCAGATATCCCACGCAGCCGTTTTTTCACCAATATGTCTCCTAAAGCAAGGGACGTAAAGGAAAGAATAAACAAGTGGGACCTCATCAAAATAAGAAGCTTCTGCACGGCAAAAGAAAACATCAGCAAAATGAAAAGGGAGCCAACCCTATGGGAAAATATACTTGCTAACGATACATCAGATAGAGGTTTGATCTCCAAGATATGTAAAGATCTCACTCGAATCGACTCCAAGAAGACAAATGACCCAATCAAAAAATGGGCAAAGGACCGGGGCAGACGCTTGTCCACGGAAGAGATACAGAGGGCCCAGAGACCTTTGAAAGGATGCTCGGCATCACTAGCCATCAGAGAAATGCAGATCCAAACCACGATGAGATACCACCTCACACCGGTCAGAATGGCCATCATAAAGGGATCAACAAACAACAGGTGCTGGCGAGGCTGTGGAGAAAAGGGAACCCTAGTCCACTGTTGGTGGGAATGCAGACTAGTGCAGCCATTGTGGAAAGCAGTGTGGAATTTCCTCAAAAAGCTGAAAATGGAACTGCCTTTTGATCCAGTGATTTCCCTGCCGGGACTCTACCCTCAGAATCCCAAAACGCCAATTCCAAAGAACCTATGCACCCCAATGTTCATAGCAGCACAATTTACAATAGCCAAGCGTTGGAAGCAACCTAAATGCCCATCAGTAGATGATTGGATCAAAAAACGATGGTACATTTACACAATGGAATACTACGCAGCAGAAAGGAAAAAAGAACTACTAAACTTCGCGACAGGATGGATGGAACTAGAGAACATTATGCTAAGCGAAATAAGCCAGAGGGCGAAAGACAGATTCCGTCTGATATCACCTATAAGTGGAACCTAACCAACAAAACAAAGATGCAAGGAAAATAAGATCAGCAACACTGAAAGGAAAAGAAACCAACAGAGACAAGAGGGAAGGAGGAAGGCATGTGTGGGTCGGGTGGGGCGGGGTGGGGCGGGGAGGAAGGGAAGGGGCAAGTCAAGGAACATATAGTAAGGACTCATGGACAAAACCAAAGGGGAAGGATTGAGGGAGGGAGAGGGAGGAGGGGGCAGGGGAAATGGTTTGGGGGTAGACAGAGACAAATGTCTTTGAAAAAATAAATAAAAAAAAAAAAAAGAACATACAAGGGTGGACCCCCCAAAAACCTGGAATTATCTTTTGGAGGGTGGGCCTCTGTAGTACATGCTTCCTATGCCAGGTGAGTGTTCTATGAACTTATCAGTATCAGTGTACTAGGTAGCGTTGTTGTGAGAGGCTGTGTTTAGCTTAAGTGAATTTTTTTTTGAAGATTCTTTCAGTGCATTTGCCCATTTCATAATGGGTGATTTACGAGCACTCCTGCCCACACTCCACTGAGTGTTCAGCAGGTTTTGACCAAAAACGACATGATCCCATTGCCCCACCCCTCCCTATTCATTTGATCTTGTCCGAATGATTTTTTTTCGTTTCACCTGATGAAAAAAGTTCTCAAAGGGAGATGTTTTGCCGATGTTGAAGAAGTGAAACAAAAAATGGTAGAAGCAATAAAAGACATCAAAATCGATGAGTTCAAAAACTGTTTTGAATAGTGGAAAAAAACATCTGGGTGGGTGTATTGCATCAAATGGAGAGTACTTTGAAGGTGACTGAAGTTTAAATGTAAGAATAAATACCCAATTTTTTATAAATTCTGTTTTTTGGGGGTTCCCCTGTCATATATGCATCACCCATGGACATGAACAATGCTGTGGGGACTGACTGTGGGAAGGAGGGGAGGGGGACAAAGGGGGAAAAATTGGGACAACTGTAATAGCATAAACAATAAAGAAAAAAAAGAACTTTTTTTAACCTCTCTTGGTTTAGTCAGTACTACTAGAGAGGAATCTTCCAGCTTCCTACTTGGTCTTCTAGCATTTCTGGAGCTGAGTAGGGGAAGAGTGCTATAATTTTTAATATAGGTATATAGTCTGATCTAGAACCAAGTGTGCTCTTTAAAAAAAACCCCCCAAAATTAAACTCATATACAATCTGTAAGTAGAGGAGTGATATTAGTATAATAGAACATCTTATCAGTTCATAAAGAATTTTCCCCCATCACATGAATGTTTAGGTGATCCACACAAGCTTTCCTGTGATTAAGAGAAAACTCTACCAGTATATGAAGAAACTGTGATAGAGTTGCCAGTCCTTAGAAATACCTTTTGTTATTAACTGCATTTCAGGACCCCTCTGTTTTCTACTTTGTAAATCTCTGTGTAGAAGATGAAGGGGGTGCAAAATCATTAAAATGAAGGATTCATGAGAATGATTGTGTTCGATCCTCAGTTTTTTGGGAAATGACTTATTAGAATAGAATGCTCTCAGGTATCTTGGTATCAAGGTGAAGTATGGACCTCATAGTTTAATGTTGCAGAAGTTTCGTTGACACTGATTAGGTGCAAATACCAATAAAGATTTAACTGCTAGAATTCTTTATTTTAAATCAGGCTAGTTACTGATTTTGTTAGTGCTCTGATTATAAAGTTTCATAGGTTTGGAAGTAGTCTGCTTCTAACCTTGTTTTATTGTTAGCCTCGTAATTCTTTAGTGCAAGATTTTGCATCACATGAGGTTCCTCAAGAGTGCATACCTGACACAGTGGGAAATGCCTGTACAGAGACATATACAGTTGTTTTGTTATCTGAAAACCAGATCTTTCTGTTTCAACAACTCCAGAGAGGAAACATCTTTTGGGTGAGGGGTGACACACACATAAATACACACAGGGGAGAGGGAATAGAGCAGGTGTCAGCTTCTTAATAAGACTAATATTTTTAGTCCCACCTGTATTCTTGCTTTCAGAGGTACTGTGTTTTCAGTTCCTGAGCCTTTCTGACATTACATGGTACAAAATTAGCCTGCTTCTCTTCTGTACTATCAGCTTAATGTTTTTAAAACCACTTGTGGTTTTGTCATTTCTTACCATTTTCTACCACAATTTGTTTTTGCCTCTGTGTGTTTGCTTTATTTTCTCTTGTTTTTGTGGAATTCTGGGAGGGAGTGAAGATAAAAATGGTATGTTGAATCTGGCATACTTAACTGGAAAAAATTAATTTTGAAATAGGTCATACCTATAGCAAAAAACCCTGGAAGATTCATATATATATGTGCCGGATTTAATAGATGTTAACATTTTATATTGGCTTTTTAAAAAGAAATAAATGAACACATAATATACAAATGATGTATTACAGAATTGTACACTTGACACCTGTATAGTTTTATTAAGCAGTGTCACCCCAATAAATTCAATAAAAAGGTAATAAAAAAAAGGGACTGAAAAAAATTGTCTGATTCAGCTAAAAAGTACTTCTTTCTCCCATCTCTTTATCCTTTCCCTCAGATGTAACTAACCATTCTCTTAATGTGATGTGTTTCTTTACACTGTAGGTATTTGTAATATAATTGTGCATGAATCCTTAACGTATTTTTTTTTGTGTGTGTGTGATAAAAATTAACAAATGATATCATACTATCCTTTTGCAGCTTTTTCACTAATCATTTTGAATTTGACTATTAAATATTTTGATAGGGATTTTTATTAACCTATTTGCATTTTAATGAAAAATATTTCTATTCTAATGAATAATACTTTCATTGTACTTAATTTCAGTTTGGGTTCTTCCTCTATCACTCTACTAAAGGTAATATTTTCTCATTTTATTAAAAGAAAAAGCCACCTTGATGCAATTACAGTTTTGACTTACCATGTATTTTTGCAAATTACTGAGGAGTAAGGAATACAAATTGTTGATATTTAAACTTTTATACCAGCTTTGAAATAGGCATGGTATGAATGTTCATAAGAAATAACTTTTGCAAAGTGGGCCCTTTCCCTTTTTGTTTTCTTTTATTTAATGATATATGCATCTTGTTTAAAAAGTCAAACATTTTTGCAAGGCCTAAAAAACAGTAGTCTCTTGCTGTAACCTCACTTTTTCTGGTCTAGAGGTAATTGCTTTCTGTTGTATCTGATCCTTCCCACCTCAGCTTTTACCTTCTTTTGTTTTAATCAGGATTTTTAAACTCTTGTCATGATTTTCCAATTGTTTTTGAATTATAGTATTGTGTATTGAAGTTATTGGGACTACGTAAATACTGTACTATATGGGTAAGGCACACTGGTGTGTTGCAAGAATTTTTAAACCATGCAATACATGACTATTTAGTCAGGGACACTGACCTCTTTTTTCTTAGATTGTCAAAAAAAAAAAATGACAGCAGGCAACACAACTTAGCCATCCAGGGTGAATGAATCAAAATTATATGTTTTTTTTGTCAAGCAAAAAATATATTTTTTGGTGTGCTGCAGAAATTTAGTGATCAGTTTGTGTGTGCCGTGAGATAAAAAAAAGGCTGAAAATCACTGGTTTAAATGATTGATCCTGTTGTTGTTTCAGTTGTTTACTTCCTCCTATAGAAGATCTGTTGGTCTATTGACTTACTTGTATGGAAGGAAGACGAGATTTTTTACTCTTGTCATGACTTTCCAATTGTTTTTGAGTTAGTATTGTGTATTTATGTTATTGGGACTGTAATATTGTTAACTATTAAGCCAGGTAGGATACTGTAGTACACTTTTTGACTTACATGATTTCTTTCATTCCTGTGTTTAGTAGTTGCCACGTTTGCATGCAGGTGTGTTGGGCCTCTGTCAGCATTTATTATAATTCCTCTAAAAGAGTAAAACATTTTCATTTAAATCAAATGTAAACTGTATGTTTAGGACTCCCCAATACCATCTTACCCAGAGCCCTTTTATTCTCTTGGCTGCTGTCTCAACTACTAGTGCTCCTGGGATTGGTACACAGTGATCATCGTTGACTCTTTCTTCCCATCATCCTGGGGATTATTTTTAAATAGGAACTTCTTTACCTAGAATGCTTTAATTTCTTTTTTTAATGTCTGAATTCTTAACATTCCAGTCTTTGCTTAAAAATTACCTCTTCAGAGAGTCTCTTCCTGACTTCCCATTCTAAGGTGGGTCATACTTATTTGATACACAATATTCTACTTGGTTTCTTTTTGGCATTTATCAAAATATGAATGAGTATTATTTATTTACATCTTTTCTTTTCTTCACTAGACCTAAGTTCATGAGGGGAGGACTGTTGCTAATTCATTCACCATTGTCTGTAGCACATAGAGTGCTCAACAAATACTAAATGAATGCATATATGATGACTGAGTGAAGATTGAAATGCCATGGGTTATGTTATCTTGTTGGACTTTGTCTACCATGGAGTTGGCAAACTATGGTTCAGTGTGCCAAACCTGGCCAGCTGGTCTTTTTGTAACATGACCATGCTCATTTGTTTACATATTGTCGATGACTGCCTTCTAGATACAGTGTTAGAGCTGCCTATTTGTGAAAGAGACTCTATGGCTTGCAGAGCCTAAAATATTCCCTTTCTGTCCCTTTCTAGAACATTTTGCTGATCCCTGATTTTAATGTAAAATCAAACATTTTACATTAAAAGACTTATTTGAACCATTAGCCAACGGCCAACTTTATTTCTTTATTCAGTTTCTCTTTCGGATTTTAGATTTCTTTGTAGTAATAATAGTAGTAGTATGTATCGTATATGAAATGCCAGTATATCAGTCAGGGTCCAATAAGGGAATTGAAGAGGGAATTTAATAGAGAAGTAATCACAGATATTGATAGTTTAAAGAGCAAAGAGGGAATCCGGAGGACACCCAGAAAATGATGATAACAATGATGATAATTGCAGGGAATGTCTGTTCCCCCTTAAGTCTGGGGAAACAAAGGAAAGAGGGTTGTCAGAATCTATTCACTTATAGGTGGGCCTTTGTGAAGGAAGCTAGGACTTCAAGGGATGTAGCTTGGCTAATGCTGGTATCTCTAACAGAGGGGTACCATGAGACAGGTGCTCAGAAGCTAGAGCCTGGAATCACTGCTGCTGCTGAGTGATGCTTTGAGATACAGCAAGCTAACAGATCCTTGGTCTCCTCCTACCTTCCAGTCTTTTTCTAGTGCTGTGTATGACACTGGAAGATCTTAACAGGAACTAGCTGGAAATGAGAAATGTAGCTTACAGAGTCCCAGTCCCAGCATCACAAAGCATAGAATAGAAGGGTGGATTTGAAGTTGAGAGACAATACCAGAATAACTGCAAAGTGTCTTTTTTTTTTCCTGCTCAGAATTACATATATTAAAAAATTTCTTCTTAAGCTCAGATTAATCATTAATTAAATAAACCAAGATTTATTTCCTTGGATGAAAGCAAAAAGACAAAATCACCTGAAATATTTTCGTTTGTAAATCTAGGCATATTTTGGCGAAGTGTTGGTGACTTTAATATTGGTTTAGCGTTATTTATTCGTAATTAAAAAAATTTTTTTTTCTACTTTATTTTAGTATCAGATATAGAAGGTGGTGATGGACTGCAGCTCAGAAAGGAACATACTCTCAGAATATTTGCTTATATCAATTCCTGGACACAGAGGTATGTATCCTTAAGTATTCCGAAGACTGACTTTGTGAGTTGTATTTTAAATTTGCTGTGTTTGTCATCAAGTTTTTCTTTTAGGATGTTCGTTTGTATACCTTTAGTGATTAAGTGACAATTTATCAATATTTATTAAATCTTCTTCCCTTCTTTCTTACTCGTGGGGCCACTTATGGTTTTGTTTTTAAAACATTGGAATAAAAATTTCTTTATTTAATTCCTCTACCATTATTGAGAAATCCAGACATGATCAAAATTCTAAATACAGTTATTTTGAGAGATTAAAGAATTGTTATGGCGTAGCGAGGGACCTGTAACAAATTTAATCCTTTAAAAAAAAATCACTGTGATGGTAGAGACACTGACACTTCAGGAAGGCACTTCCTATTCGTTCTTTTTCCAAAACATGTCTATTAAATCCATTTAAAAATAATACATATATTGACAATACAGAGAATAAAACTTTGGGGAACACAATCATTAATATAATCAAAGTTTGTTTAAAGGATTTGCAAACTTTTTTTCCTCAATGTGATTTTAGTTGATCATGGCTAAATGTTTTTTTCTTTTGTGTGCCTGTCTTGTTTAAACTTCTTCGGTCTTCTAAAATTTTTATAGGTGAAGAATATTTGAAGTGTTGTGTGCAATGATTAATAAACATGTTAAATGCAGTGGTAACAGAAATGAATGTCCTGAGACATACAGGCTAGCTGATGATAGTTTATCAGAATATTTTAACTTCACAAAGCATATCCTGTGCAATAACATTCCTTTTCCATATTTTTTGTCAATAAAATTGGTACATAAATTTGTTTCAAAAAAGATTGATTATAGTTATTTAAAACTTATGAGCCATCATTATTGACATCTGTTCTTAGTCACAACATGAATTTCTTTTGACTAAGTTTTGCAGTTGTTGCTGTTCCTTTCATTATGGGTTAAATAGATGATTGGATATTTTATAATACTAATTATTAATGAATTTAAAATTTACATTCATAGGCTAGCCTGGGCTGGTGTGGTTCATTGGATTGAGTGCCAACCTGCAAACCTAAAGGTCACCGGTTCGATTCCCAGTCAGGGTACATGCTTGGGTTGTGGTCCACATACCCACTTGGGGAGCATGTGAGAGCTAACCAGTTGATGTATTTCTCGCATTGATGTTTCTCTTGTGCTTTCTCCTTCTCTTCCCCTCTCTCTAAAAAATAAACAAATAAAATCCTTTAAAAGAAGACTAAAGGTTTTGCTAAGAAATGTTACATTTGAGTCAGAATTTTGAATTTATTGTAACTATAGTTAGGTAGCAACATGTTATACTAATAAAAAACCATACTTTTAATTTGAGGATTTATAGGTGGACCTGAGTGGGAGTTAATTTTCCCATTTGTAGTCCACTTTTGTCTTAGATGTATGCACTTAATTCCCGTATCAGGAATTTTTAACCTGAAGTCTTTGGACAGGAATACAATTATAAAGGAAATTTGGATATGCACAATTTTAGACAGTAATTTATAGGTTTCATCAGAATATCGAAGTGTGTTTGCCCCAAGCTGTTAGAGATGCTCTGCTTTTGTCCCTTTTTTTCCCAGAATACAGTGGTTAAGGGTATGGCCTTGGACGCCCATAGATGTAGATTCCAGTCCTGCTTTATCACTTGTGTACTGGATGATTATAACAAATTAAATAACTTATGTAAACTCTAAGCTCTTCATCATTTGTGAAATGAGAATAATAAAGCTACTACTATCTTTGGTTACAAAGAAAGTGCTTAGCATAGTTTTCTGACAAAAGAACTTAATAAAAACCTATTTTAATTAAAGTAGTTAAAGTATATTTTAGAAAATGAAATATGTATTGAAGGATACAAAAGCTAAAGTGTGAAAAAGCTGAACTACAAACACTATAATATTTGTAATTCTACTCACATGTCGATAAGTTATGAGCAGTTTTTAATTGGTAGTAAAAAGTACCAAAAAGTAGACCATTACACTCTGCCATACTGATTGATAAAAGAGAGAAGTGACAATAAAATATCCAGCAGGATCACAGTGCTTTGTAGTAAAAATTTTTTGCCTATTCTGTCCTTATTCCTACCCACATCTCCCTGTTTCTTTCTTGGGCATTAGAAAACATTGCTGCCTAGATTAGGATTGTGGATAAATGGCTACTAATAAAGCACAGTTAATTTGCAAAAGAGATTTTTAACTCAGGGGCTCATGACCATACACCTTAGTGCTCTAATGAACCCATGGCATTTCATACAAAACGTTCTTTACAGGTCTTTTGCGAGAAAAATGGTAGTATCTTTCATAAGATTATCAATGGTCAATCATTTTTTTTCTAGGGTATTGACTATAGGTAAAGGAGAATGTTCATTTAAAAACAGTATGTTGCTAAGAATTTAATAGCTTATAAGCATTACAAACATTTTAATGCTTTATATTATTTTTCTTCTTGTTTAAATGATACATTTGTAAAAATCTTTGAGAAAATACAGAGAATCAAAATTTAAAAAAAGAATGCCACCATCCAGAGTAAAAACTGCTCACTTTTTTGGTCTAGCCTAGGTATGAGATTGTGAACAGTACAGTTGAAAATTTTACAAAATGTGATTTTACTACATGATATTGTATAATCTGATTTTTCACATATAGTCTACTATGATCAGTCTCTCCATGTCATCAAATGTGATATGTCATTTTAAATTGCTGTATAACAGTCATATAACTGTCACTCCTTTGTCTTGTAAGATGAGGAAAGTTAGTTATGTGTTGGTTTAACAGATTATCATTATTTCCTATGTTAAACAAATTTTTGAAAATTGATTTTAGAGAGGGAAAGGGCAGGGGAGGGAAACATTGATTTGTTGTTCCACTTATTTATGCGTTCATTGGTTGAATCAAGTATGAGCCCTGATCAGGGATGGGAACCCCCAACCTTGGCATATTGGGACGATGCCCTAACCAACTGAGCTACCTGGCCAGGGTTTTTTTTTTTTTTTTTTTTTTTTCAATTGATTTGAGAGAGACAGAGACAGAGACAGACATCCATGATTTGTTGTCCCACTTATAAATTTATGTCTTCATTGGTTAATTCTTATAGGTGCCCTGACTGGGGATTGAACCCTCAACCCTTCTTAGTACTAATTTTTACATTTTCGTACATCATTAAATGATCTATTATTCCGGCCCACCCCCCACTCCCGAATCTTCTTTGGTCTTTCCTATTCCAATCTGTATTCATTTCTCACCAGGGTTACTAAACAGCTATCTTCTCTTCGGATCATCATTTAAATTTCTTTTGCTTTTCTATTGTATTGCATCTCCAGTTGCCTGAATTCCATGTTGTCATCTTTATTGCTTTGCTTCTTTGTTTTGTTAGGAAGACAGTTTATCTCAGAAAGGGTACATGGGAAGCAAATGTTTTTTAGACTTTGCAAGGCCTAAAAACGTCTACCCTTACTTTTTCTTTTCTAATCTTTTCTACCCTTACTTTTATTGATAACATGTTGGATACAGAATTGTAGGTGGGCCCTAGCTGGTGTGGTTCAGTGAATTGAGTGTTGGCCTGCGAACCAGAGGGTTGCTGGTTCAATTCCCACTGTAGGGCACATGCTTGTGTTGCAGGCCTGGTTCCCAGTAGGGGTGCACAAGGTGCAACCCATACATTGATGTTCCTCTTCCCTCTCTTTCTCCCTTCCTTCCCTTCTCTAAAAACAAATAAATAAAATCTTTAAAACAAAAGAATTCTAGGTGGGAAATTATTTTCTGTCAGAACTTTGAAAATATTGCTGCATTGTATTGTAACTTCCAGTACTGCTTTGGAGAAGTACTAGCTGTTTTAATTCCTGAGCTTTTAATTTTCATTCTTCACCCTCCCTGAAAGCTTTTAGCATCTTTGTACCTCAGTTTCAGAAATTTCATGATGATATGTGTTTTGTTGGGCTTTTCAGTTCTGAAATTTTTTAAAGTTTCATAACTTTCTCATCTCCATATTTTCTACTATGTCTTCTTGAAAATAATTATTAGTCAGGTACTGTACCTCCTTGATTGACGGTTGACTTTTCCTTCCGTTTATCTTTTTTTGTCTGCTTTCAGTGAGATTTCTTCAGTTTTACCTTCCAAACCTTGTATTGAATTTTACGAATTGCTATAATTTTAATTTGTTTTTAAATTGTAAATGTTGTATATGTAAAAGCTATATATTATGTATTTGTGCATATTTGAGGGCTCTATTTTGTAATTTTAACGCATTTATTATTTTTGTTTCAGTAATCCATTGTCTTTTATGTCTTTGAGGATATCAGTTAATTAAAACTTTTTTTTTTTTTAACTCCTTTCTGCATTTTATCTACTTCCTCTGAACTTCTGTTGACTGTTTTGATCTGCCTTTGGTGATGCAGCTTTTTTTGGAAAGTGTTCTGATCCTTATCTATCCTGTTACGGTTAAGAAAGGGCACTGAAAGGATGGTTTGGAAGCTCTGTGTGAATGGGGCATTTCAGATATTGGTTTATAATCTATGATGGTAAAATGGTGAGCAGGCTTTAGGGTTAAATGAACTTTTCTCTTAGGTTGTTCACATTTTCTAAGAGAATATCTTTTAAGTCTTTGGTTTTGAGCTATATTAGTCTGGTTTTTGGGCAAGGAAGAGTACTTGGGAAGGTTCACCATTCAGTCATTTCATTTAATTCTCTTGCTTTTAATTTCTTTTATCATCCCTGACTTTTTCATTGTCTGGTGTTCCTGAGATTATCTTGTTCACTTTATGTACAGGAAAAACTTGTTTCCCTGGGTCAAGTAGGAACAGCGTCCTGGTTGGGATGGGAACCTGCAGGCTTTAACTGTACCTTTCATTTAGTTCTCCTTTTGGTTCCATGTTTCATCTCTGCCTTCAAAGGTATTAGATAATCTTGAGTCCTGAGCCTTTCCAGTGTTCTGTGGGGTAGATCTTTCTTTTTCTGATATATTCTTCTGTAGCCCCTTCCATGTTTTATTTCTTCCATTCTAAGTTATTTACTGTACCGCCATTTTCTAACCTGTCCTCTTTTCTCCTGTGATCTCTTCCTTTATTGAGTTTGTCTTCTTTTTTTTTGCTTTATTTGTAGTGGGTTTTAGAACAGAGAAGGCATAAATTGTTATGTAAAATCAAGGTGGGCTTAATTGAAAATGATGTTTTTATTTAAAAACAAATACTTTTTCCACTTGCGTTGGGAGTAGGTCATAGAGAGAAATGCTATATTGAGAATTCGGATACCTAGACTTCTCAGAATTTGTGTACTGTATGATAATTTTAGAAGGGTGTGAGTGTGCGTATGTATCTTAGACTCTCAGCTCTCCTTGAACTTGTATATTTTAGGTCTGTAAAGACCTAGATCCAGGTTCCCATTACTTGGTTCATGTATCATTTTTGTCTTTTAAGATTAGTTTCCTACTAAGGAATCAAGCAGTTTAACACTCATTTCCTGACAATTTTTAAAGTAAATTTGAGTGCCTCTTTGGCTTTCCTAATCCATATCAGACTTCCGATTTGGGGTGGGGTGGGGGAAAGATTCAGTGTCCATTTTCAGAAAAGAAAGATATTCCAAAATATCCTTCTCTTTGAACTTGGTTTTCTTAAACCTAAAGGAAGAATCTATTCATTAAAAAAAAAAAAACTTAATTTTTCTTCTTGTATAAATTGTGATATTACAGAATTTAAAACTAGAGGAAGCCTTACAGGTAAAATCCATTTCATTCTGCTACTGATAGAACGGGCGTGATATATCATTTATCTGTTTCTGTATAACAAGTTACTCCCAAAGTGGTGTCTTAAGACAACATTAAACATTTATTATCCTCAAAGTTTGTATGGATAGGAATTTGGGAGTGGTTTTAGTTGGTAGGTTCTGGTTTTGATTTCTCACAAGGTTATATTCAAGATGTTGGTCACGTTAGTCATCTGAACATTGTGTGGGGCTGGAGGATATTCCAAGTTGATTCACATGATTGGCAAGTTGGTGCTTGTTGTTAGTGTGAGACCTCAGTTTTTTTCTTGTGTGGGCCTCTCCAGGAGCTCCTTGAGTGTCTTACAAACATGATAGCTGGCTTCCCAAGAGTGTGTGATCCAAAAGAGAACAAGGCAGAAGTGACAGTGTCTTTTATGATCTAGCCTCAGATGTCACACACTGTCATTTCTGCCACATTCCATTCCTTAGAAGCCAGTGATTAAATCTGGTTCACATTCAAGGGGACCTGCAGGTGTATGACCTTCACCTTTTAAAGGAAAGAGTATATATGGCCATACTTCACATCTGCCACACCTGGAGAAATGTGATTATTTTTACACAGTCATACAAGGAGTTGGTGATCTATCTGGACTATGATATAGATGTTTTGATTCGTTTTGATAGTATAACTAGGTAAAAATTTTAAGTAATAGTTGCTTAACTGTCATCCGTTATTGGATGCAATTATTATAACCTGGTACTGGTGTATCGTTTACTTACTAATTCATCAAAACCTTTAGATTTTTTACCATGTGCTAGGCATTGTGCTACTAATTGAACTTGTCTGAGAAAACTAGATTTGTGTGTAATAATTGCTGACTGTAATTGTTTACATATATTTTTATCTTGTATGGAGTTTAATGTGTATATGTATTTGTGGTGTTCCTAAACTCTTTTTATCTGCTAAATAGGATAGGAATGTCCCTCCCAAGTAGACTTCAAGCAAATTATTAATTTTAAAATGTAGGTTTTTTAATTAATTGACAACAAAACCACTTAAGTAAAATAAGCGGCTTTACTAGTAAGGTATTTTATTAAGGCCAGTATCCTGCTATTTATTAAACATATATTGAGTACTTGGTACTTAGAGAAGCAAAGATATATGCCACAATTCTTATTCTTAAATAGTTCTTTGTGTAGAAGAACAGATAAATGCATGCAGATAAAAGTCAACCTGATATGATGAATTTTTTTTTTTTTTTTAACTACAGTACCAGTTTTTGGTGTCATGCTATTTATATAAGTTATTATGGTGCCACTTCATCAGGAAGGAGGAATTAAAAAAAGTTTGAATAAAAGTATTTTAGTATTTGCTTATTCTTTTAATATTACTTGTTAGATATAATTGTTACTTCTCTAGGAAACATTAATTTATTGATTTTTTTTCTCTTATAGGCAATGTCTATGCTGCTTCAAGGAATATAAGCATTTGGAGATTTTTAATCAAGTAGTATGTGCACTTATTAACTTAGTGATTGCCCAAGTTCAAGTGCTCCGGGACCAGCTTTGTAAACATTGTACTACTATTAACATAGATTCCACGTGGCAAGATGAGAGTAATCAAGCGGAAGAACCACTGAATATAGAAAGAGAGTGTAATGAAGGAAGTACAGAAAGACAAAAATCAATAGAAAAAAAATCGAACTCTACAAGAATTTGTAATCTGATTGAGGAGAGTTCTGATCCATTTAGTTTATGGAGTACAGATGAGAAGGAAAAACTCTTACTATGTGTGGCAAAAATTTTTCAAATTCAATTCCCCTTATATACTGCTTACAAGCATAATACTCATCCTACTATAGAGGTATGTAAAAATAGGTATTGTGAATTTTAAGTAATATCAAGTCATAGTTGGCAGTTTGTAACTTATGAATAAATATAAAGACTGTTGGTGGAAAAATGTATAATTTATAGAAATCACTTCATAAAAATAATTCCAGTTTTCTCTAGACTGTTCCTCTAATAACTTGTGTTGAACATTTGTTCAGCATAGTCCTATGAAGGGAGGGATTTATAAATTGAACTCATAAAAACTGAACTATTTGTTAGTGATCTAAACATTTTGTTGATGTAGACCGATACTCTACTCATTGTTACTGTTTCAAAAGGTAATGATTGAGGACAAAGAAGCACGTAGTATTTTGAATTTTATTTTTAGAGGCATAGGTAATAGAATTTGGAATCCCTTTCATAAAAAAAAAAAAAAGCTTAAATTATCTGTAACTACTAGTATTAAATAATAGTATTTCCTATTGCAAGTCAAGGTGCTTGACTCATTCTATTAGTAATATTTTTACAAGCCTTTCTAAGAGTTCAGTAGCCCACCTTCGATTTATTTAGATAATGGCATTTCTTTCCTAAATATAGGGGGAATTGAGACAGTGATGTTTTAATGTATAATCATAGTGGGTTAAAACAATAGTTATTTATTATTTCTTATGATTCTGTGAGTTGGCTTGACAATTCCTTTGCTGGATTTATGTGACCTCATTTATTCCAGTTGCATTTACCATCTCATAGGTTTGAAGGTCCAAGATGGACTCACTCACATGTCTGACAGCTGGTGCTGGCTGTTTTAGGGCACCTTAGATTTTTTCCACATCACCTCTCATTCTCCATTAGGATAGACTAGCTCCCTTATATGATAACCTTAGCATTGATCCAGGAAGGCAAAAGTAGAATCTGTAAGGCCTTTTAACATTTAGCCTCTGAAACCACATAGCGTCAGTAGTGCCACATTATGTTGGTTGAAACAATTCAGAAGGGCAGTCCAGATAAAAAGTGGGGTGGAGTAGACTTCTTCTTAGAGTCAGGGGAAAGATAAAGTTTCATTTTAAACTTTCAAGTACATTCTGGCATGGGAAAAATTGTGGCTATTAACAAATTTACGGCATGCTTTAAAAAAAAAGTCTGCCTATTGAGCTATTTGGTCTGTAACCTTCATACTGATTTCTTTAAACTTCTTTCATCATCTAGAAAAAAATAGTCCTTTACTGAAAATATTTTCACATTGAATTGAGACTATTGAAAGACATAGCCTGGGAGGTGGATCTTTTCCCTATTAGAATGAACTCTCCATAGGAATATTTTAAATCAAACTGCTCTATCTTCTAGAATTCTTAGTCTATTATCTTGCCAAATAGAAATCTTTTAATGAATTGTTTACATGACAACATTAGAAATTTTCCTCCAGTTAAAAACCTCTTAACAGTAGAAATATAGCAGTACTAAATCTGCTGTTTTGTTTTTAAAATCAGTTAGCTCATCAGTTTTTAAAAAAATGATTTCAAAAATATTTATCTCCAAATGTAGGCATAATCACACTCCCCTATATTTTCCCTTTTGGAATAAAGTAATTCATTGCTATTCTGAAGGATAATTCCATGTGACTACTTGGTCAAAAGCAATGGTTCATGAGGTCTTTGTGGTAAAATTCTAATACAAAAACATCCTTACGAATAATAAGGGAGGAATTTCATATGGAATTCTATATCCTTATATAGAACTCTAATCACCTCATACAGAATTAATATGTCCTTCTATAATCTGTTCATAATGATTGTTTCCCAAGGTTCTTGTACGTTACTAAAGATCTGTTACAAATACTCTAAAATTTCTAGTTTCTGTCCTAGAGGCCATGTAGTTAAATATGTTAAAAATCAGCTGTTTCAGAGGGAGAAAAAGAGAGAGACAGGCAGACAGACAGACAGACAGACAGACATTGATTTATTATTCCACTTACTTATACATTGGTTGATTCCTGTATGTGCCTTGACTGGTGATGGACCCTGAAACGGTGCATCAGGAGGATGCTCCAACCATCTGAATTACCTGGCTAGGGCCTTTTTATAGAGATATTTTAAAAACAGATTTTATTTATTTTTAGAGAGAGAGGAAGCCAGGGAGAAAGACAGGGAGAGAAACATTGATATGTGAGAGAAATATCGATCTGTTGCCCTTCATACATGTCCCAGGGGGAGACCAAACATTCAACACAGGCATGTGCCCTGACTGGGAATTGAACTGGTGACCTTTCCCTTTGCCAGATGATGCCCAGCCAACTGGGCCACACCGGTCAGGGCTTTATGGAAATTTTTAATCCCACCTTTTCATAAGAAGATAGTCCTTTCAGTCTCCCTTCATATTGTTGTGCCCTCTTTTCCTGATAATTTTTTTTAGTCACAAATTGGCTAAGACTCTTTAGAAGATTCAGTACTAATATATTAGTATTTTGACAGCTCTCACTTTAGAAACCTAGTCATTATTTTTAATTTTTTTGCAGCTTTTACATTATTTATTTATTGTGTTTTTTCATTACCATTTAGTCCCCTTATACTGCTCCCCGCTACCAGTCACCACACTGTTGTCCATGTCCATGAGTCCTTTTTCCTTTTTGCTCAGTCCCTCCACCCTTATCCTCCCCTGCTAGCTGTTACCCTGCTCTCTATGAGCCTGTTTGTATTTTGCTTGTTAGTTCAGTTTGTTTATTAGATTCCACATAAGTATAATCATATAGTATTTGTCTTTCTCTGACTAGTTTATTTCACCTATCATAATGTTCTCCAGGTACATGTGTACTGTCGCAAAGGGTAAAATTTTCTTTTTTTTACAGCTGAATAACATTCTGCTGTGTAAGTTTCCTATAGTTTTATTCACTCATCTACTGACGGACACTTGGGCTGCTTCCATATCTTCATGATTGTAAATAACAGTACACTGAACATAGGGGTGCTTCTGTTCTTTTGAATTAGTGTTTTGTGTTTCTTTGGATGTATTCCTAGAAGTGGATCACTGAGTCAAAAGGCAGATCCATTTTTAATTTTTTGAGGTATCTCTGTATTGCTTTCGACAGTGTCTGCACCAACCTGCATTGCCACCAAGAGTGCAAAAGGGTTCCCCTTTCTCCACATCCATGCCAGCGCTTATTGTTTGTTCATATATTGACAATAGCCATTTTGACAAGGATGAGATGATAAACTCATTTTAATTTGCATTTTTCTGATGATTAGTGACTTGAGCATCTTTTCACATGCCTGTTGGCCATCTCTATGTCCTGTTTGGAGAACTGTCTCTTTAGGTCCTTCGCCCATTTTTTAATTGGGTTGTTTGTTTTTTTTGGTGTTGAGTTTTATAAGTTCTTTATAAACTGGATATTAACCCCTTATCAGATGTATCAGCGAATATGTTCTCCCACTCAGTGGGCTTTTTCATTTTGTTGATTTTTTTTTTTTCCTGTGCAGAAAACCTTTTTTAGTTTGAGGTAGTCCCATCTGTTTGTTTTTTCTTGTGTTTTCCTTGCCTGGGGAGATATATCTGATAAAATATTGCTATGAGCATGTTTTGAGATTTGGCAGCCTATGTTTTCTTCTAAGATTTTTATGGTTTTGGGGTCTAATATTTAAGTCTGATCCATTTTGAATTTATTCTTGTGTGTGGTTTAAGAAAGTGGTCTAGTTTCATTTTGCTGCATGTATTTGTGCAGTTTTCCCAACACCATTTATTGAATAATCAATTTTTAGACCATTGTATGTGCTTGTTTCCTCTGTTGAATTTTAGTTGGCTATAAAAGTGTAGATTTATTTCTGGGCTCTCTATTCTGTCCCATTGATCTACATATTTGTTTTTATGCCAGTACTACACTGTTTTGATTACTATGGGCTTATAATATTATAGTTTGATGTTAGAGTAATTTCTTCAACTTCATTCTTCTTTCTCAGAATTACTGGTGTTCTGCAGGGTGCTTTGTGGTTTCACAGAAATTTTTGAAATATTTGTTCTAGCTCTGTAAAGTATATAATTGGAATCTTGAAAGGAATTACATTGAATCTGTAGGTTGCTTTGAAGAGTTTGGACATTTTAATGATCTTATATCTTCCTTTCCATGAACACAGAATGTGCTTCCACTTATTTGTCTTTTCTTCAGTTTCTTCAGTGTCTTATAATTTTCTAAATACAGGTCTTTTATATCCTTGGTTAGGTTTATTCCTAGGTATTTTATTCTTTTTGAAGCAATTATGAATGGGATTGTTTTCTCAATTTCCTTTTCTGTTAGTTCATTATTGGTATATGAAAATAAACCTGATTTCTGGATATTAACTTTGTATTCTGCTACTTTGCTGAAATCATTTATCAGTTCTGGTAATTTCTTGGTGGAATTTTTGGGGTTCTCTATGTACAGTATCATATCATCTGTAAACAAAGATAGTTTTACTTCTTACTTTCCAATTAGGATGCCTTTTATTTCTGCTTCTTGTTTGATTGCTGTGGCTATGACTTCCAGTACTATGTTGAATAAGAGAGGTGAAAGCGGACATCCCTGCCCTGTTCCTGATCTTAAGGCGAACACTTGTCGATTTTGCCCATTGAGTATGATGCTGGCCATGGGTTTGTCATCTGTGGCCTTTATTATGTGTAGGTGTTGCCTCTGTTCCCACTTTGCTGAGAGTTGTTATAAATGGCTGCTGGATTTTATAAAATGCTTTTTCTGCATCTATTTATATGATTATGTGGCTTTAATCCTTCGTTTTGTTTATGTGATATATCACATTTATTGATTTGCAAATATTGTACCAACCTTGAATTCCCAGAATAAATCCCACTTGATCATGGGATATGATCTTTTGATGCATTGCTTTATTTGGTTTGCCAATATTTTGTTGAGGATTTTAGCATCTGTTTATCAGGGATATTGGCCTATAATTTTCTTTTTTGTAGTATTTTTATCTGGTTTTGGATTAGGATAATGCTGATCTTATAAAATGAGCTTGGGAGCCTTCCTTCCTCTTGTATTTTTTGAAATAGTTTGAGAAAGAGAGGTGTTAGTTCTTCTAGAAATGTCTGGTAAAATTCACCTGTGAAGCCATCTGGTCCAGGGCTTTTGTTGGAAGTGTTTTCAATTACTGATTCAATTTTACTAGGTGTAATTGATCTATTCTGATTCCCTGATTTTGCCTGATGTAGTTTAGGAAGATTGTGTGTTTCTAGGAATTTATCCATTTTGTCCAGGTTGTGCAGTTTGTTGGCATATAGTTGCTCATTATATTTTCTTAATCCTTTTTATTTCCTTGGTGTCAGTTGTTAATTTCTCCTCTTTCATTTCTGATTTTATTTACTTCAGTCCTTTCTCTTTTTTCCTTGATGAGCCTGGTTAAAGGTTTGTCAATTTTGTTTATCTTTTCAAAGAACTAGATCTTGGATTCATTGATCGAACTTTCATATAACTTTTTTAGAGTCTATTTCATTTATTTCTGCTCTGATCTTTATTAATTCCTTCTTTCTGCTCACTTTGGGCTTTGTTGCTCTTTTCAAGTTCCTTTCAGTGTAAATTTAGATCGTTTATTTGGTCTTCCTCCCCTCCCTCCCTCCCTCCCTCCCTCCCTCCCTCCGTCCTCCTTCCTTGTTTTTTTTTGGACAAGCCTATAATCTTATGAATTTCCCTCTTAGGATTGCTTTCGCAATGTCCCACAGATTTGATATTGTTGTATTCTTATTTTCATTTATTTCAAGGTATCTTTTGATTTCTTCCTTGATCTCATTGTTGACCCATTCATTGTTTAATAATGTTATTTAGTCCTCATGTCTTTGTGTGTGTTTCAGTGTTCTTGTTATTGATTTCTAGTTTCATAGCATTGTGGTCAGAGAAGATGCTTGATATGACTTCAGTCTTCTTAAATTTATTGAAACTTGTTTTGTGCCCTGTCATGTGGTGTGTCCTGGAAAATGTTACATGAGCACTTGAAAAGTATGTATATTCTGCTGTTTTGGAATGAAATGCTCTGAAGATATTAATTTAATTCATTTGATTCAGTGTGTCGTTTAAGGCTGCTATCTCCTTGTTGATTTTCTATATGGAAGATCTATCTATTGAAATTAATGGGGTGTTAAAATCCCCGACTGTGGCTGTATTTCTGTCCATATCTCACTTTACGTCCATCCAGATTTGCTTTAAATACTAGGTGCCTACTGTGTTGGGTGAGTAAATGTTTCCTAGGATTATATCCTCTAGTTGGATTATTTCCTTTATCATTATGTAGTATCTTCCTTTGTCTCTTACTGTAGCCTTGGTTTTAATGTGTATTTTGTTGGGTGTAAGTATTGCTAACTTGGCTTTTTTTTCCCGTTTCCATTTGCATGGAATATTTTTTTCTGTCCCTTTACTTTTAGTCTGTCTTTTGATCTGAGATGGGTCTCTTGGAGGCAGCATATATATTGATCTGAGGTGGGTCTCTTGGGGGCAGCGTATATATGGGTCTTGTTTTCTTACCCATTCAGCTACCGTGTGTCTTTTGGTTGGGACATTTAAGCCATTTACATTTAAGGTGATTATTGATAGATACATTTTTAGTGCTATTTTATTGTTAGACTATTCTCCTCTGTTTTCTTCTTCCTCTTCCTCCTTTTTCTTCTTCCTCTTTTCCCCCCTCCTCCCCATCTTCCTTTCTTCTTCATCCTTGGGTTTGGTGTTAACAAACTCCTTTAGCTTTTTCTTGTCTGGGGAGCTCCTCATTTCTCATTTGATTTTAAATGATAGCCTTGCTGGGTAAAGTAGCCTTGGTTGTAGGTCCTTGCTTTTATCACCTTGACTATTTAATGCCACTCCCTTTTGGCCTGAAATGTTTCTGTTGAGAAAACAGATGACAGTCCAGTTGGTGCCCCCTTTTATGTAACTACCTGCTTTTCTCTTGTGGCTTTTAGGATTTTCTTCTTGAGACTTGTCATTTTGATTATGATGTGTTTTGGTGTAGGGTTCTTTGGTTTCAACTTGTTTGGGATTCTGAGCTTCCTGGACTTGTATATGTTTTTCCTTCACCAGATTGGGAAGTTCTCAGTCATTATTTTTTCAAATAGGTTCTCAATTCTTTGTTCACTCTCTTCTCCCTCTGGTATTTCATGATACAGATGTTGTTATGCTTCATGTTTTCCCAAAGGTTTCTTAAGCTTTCCTCATTTTTTAAAATTCTTTTTTCTTTTTTGCTGCTCTCTTTGGGTGGTTTGTTCTACCTTGTCTTCCAAATCATTCATTAGATCCTCTGCTTCATATAACCTACTATTTATTCCTTCTAGTTATTTTTAGTATTATTTTTAAAGATTTTATTTATTTTATTTTTAGACAGAGGGGAGGGGAGGGAGAAAAATTGGGAGAGAAACATCAATGTGTGGTTGCCTCTCCTGGCCCCCTACAGGGGACCTGGCCCACAACCCAGGCATGTGCCCTGACTGGGAATCAAATTGGTGACCCTTTTGTTTGTAGACTGGCATTAGTCCACTAAGCCATACCAGCTGGGGCTCCTTCCAGTTATTATTCATTTCACATATTGCATTCTTAATTTTTCACTGGTCCTTTTTTATGGTTCCTATGTCTTTTTTCATTCTGTTGAGTATCCTTATAATTATTACTCCAAACTCTCTACCTGATAACTTGCTTGCCTCCATTTCATCTTGTTGTTCTTCTGGATAATTCTCTTGTTCTTTTATTTGGCTTCTAGTTCTTTGTCTTTGCATTTTTGTTGCTTCTTTGCATTTGTTTCTATGTATTAGGTAGATCTGCAAATACCCTGGTACAGGCCCATGTCAGATACCGCCTGTGATTGGCCCTGCTCAACCTGTTTGGACCTGTCAGCAACCCACAGTTTGTGGCACCCTTTGCTGGGCCAATTTTTGTGCAGAAAGATCCAGGCTGCATACCAAGTCTGGCTTTTACCAGCACTGGGCCTGGGGGAAGGCCATCTAAAGTCTCAGAGCTCCCAAAGATCTATCTTAGTTGTTAAACATGATCATTGTTATAGCCTCAGGCTGTACTCAGCATCCCAACTTAAGCTCCACAGGATGGGGCAGAGTAATTCCTTCTAGTGCAGCTATTGCTTCCCCTCAGGCTGGTGCCACTTGGAGTGGAGTGTCCTGCCTGAGAAAGATAGCCTCTGCTATATGGGGAATGACGGTATAGGAATCCTGGTGGCTGTTCCTTCAGTTCTCTCTCCAGAGCCAGCAGACCAAGATTCTCCTTACACGTCTCTAGTCCATTCTGCCCTGCCCTCCCTCTGCTGGAGACCAAGGTGAGTGGCTGCAAATGGAATTTTGTACGTTAGCCCTTTAAGGAGCTCTCTCTGTCTCCAGTAAACTCTCCCTGACAGATAGAAATCCCACTGGTTTTCACAACTGTGTTATTTGGATTCCTTTTCCTGGTTCTGGTGCTGCAGAATGGGAGAGCAGCTTGGGGTTTAGACCCTGTACTTCTCAGGGGGAACCCCCAGCCACTGAAATATCCCTCTGGAACTTCAGCTGCCACCTGTGGGAGCCCAGTCTGCCCTCTCACATCTCCTCTGCACTCCCTACCATTCACTTTATGTTGAAGCTGTTTCTTCTGTCTGTCCATGGTTATAAGGCTTCTCTCCAGCTAATGTTCAGTTGGTTAGTTGGGATGATTTTTCTATAATGTAGTTGTAATTTCAGTTTGGTCCTGGGAGGAGGTTAGTGTAGCTTCCACTTATCCCTCTGCCATCTTGGGTCCTCGTCAATATCCTTATTTTATATAAGAGGGAACCAGTTTCAGAGGTTAAAAGTTTTGGTTAGGTTTGTACACTGTACTGTAGCTGAGAGAGTTCTAGAATTCAGGTCTTATTCTGTTACATTGGTTCTCAATCACTTCAAAGTAGTCGTTATAACTCATAAAACTTGATCTGTTTGTCAGTGACCTAAACATTTTTTTGACATACAATTGGTTTATGTTTACTTATCGCCATTTTCAAAAAGTAATGGTTGATGAAAAAGGGAAGCACATAGAATTTTTTAATTTATTATTTTTATTGAATTTATTGGGGTGACATTGGTTAATAAAATTACAGATTAAGGGCTGTAATTCTATAAAAGCACATGGAATTTTGAATTTCATTTTTAGAGACATTATCTAAGTACCAGTTTTAATTTTTAAAAAATCCTCACCCAAGGATATGTTTATTGATTTTAGACAGAGAGGAAGGGAGAGAGAAACACTGGTGTGAGAGAAACTTGATTGGTTGCCTTCTGTATGTGCTGTGATTGGAGATGGAATGCACAACCTGGGTTTGTGCCTGGCTGGGAATCAACCTGCAACTTTCTGGTGTATGGAGACAATGCTGCAACTAATCCACCCAGCCAGGGATACTAGTTTTAAATAATATTTTCTTTTTTGTAAGTCAAGTGCTTGACTCATACTGTTAGTAATATTTTTTTTGTATAATTGTATCCATTGCTACTAGTGAATAAAAAGATGGGAACTTGGAGCATCTTCTTCCTCTCCATTTCTTTATCCTTCCTTTCCCCAGTGTTGAAGTTGATAATAGTTTTAAAGATGTAGTAATTGGAAATAAGTAATAACTAATTTTGGTTAAAAGTTTTTTTGGGTCCAGTTGCATACTTTTATTAATCCTGAATATGTGATTATATAGAATGGGGTATTGCCCTAATGTTTTTTTCTAAGTAGGGTGAAAAAGTATATAAAAATTGTAGAAAGAAGAAAAACCACTGCATTTCTGTTACATGTATGTATAATATCGTCAAGGAAGGTTAACTATATAATATTTTAGTTTCAGAATTTCTGAATGTTGACTTTTTTTGTAACTTTCCACTGAAATTTAAGAAGTTATGTTTTTAATTCATTCTTTTAACGTATACAATTTAGTATTACTATATCCCCAAATTTGTATAACTATCACTATTATCTAATTTCAATACCAGTGACGTCTTTTTAAGCGAAAACTTTATTCCTAACTTACAAGGCCTTTGATTCTTTATGGTTCGATCATGATGTAGCATTTACTTAATTAGATGTAGAATTACTTTCTAGTTCTTTGTTTGTTTTTCCTTTTAAAGAAATAGGCAGATTCCTCCTTATTTCTAGAAATAGAATGGCATCATCTTACTCAGTAATGGGAGGTTTTGGGAAAGAACAAAACCTTTAAAACTTTCCAATAAGTTTCTTATGGCCTTTTTAGGGATCGTCTTTGTAAAATTAGAACTTTTAAAAGAAAAGTTATATTGATTTAGCTTTTAGCAAGACTTCCTAGTGTTGTTACCTGTAGATTTATGTTAACTCTTTATATACTACTTAAAATATGATTATAATAACACCTCAGGATTTTATCTTCATGTATACAGAATAGAAAAATAAAATGGTAAAGCAGTTCTTCTGAGCAGCCAAAATAGATGTAATCAAGTCCATGAGTAATATTTTGCATATTAAAATAGAATTCTTTTTAGGGAGATTTTTTTGTGTCTATTTTAGACACTAGAAATCTAGACTCCTATCTAATATTTACAGCATGGTTCACATGGTTCATGAATCTATATTTAATAATACCACAGGAGTCCTTATATTCTGGACTTTTTGAAGATGAAAGTTTTGTTGAGAAATAATTAAAGCTTTAACTGTGGCCCTGATGGTAGAGGGTTGGGAATAGAGTAAGGAGGTTCACTACACCTACGTTGACAACTGTTTTGACCTCTTTTAGGACAGTTTTTGATTATTTTGAAATTTTCTGAGCTTGATATGATGCACTCAGTTGTTTTGAAACTGTTTCAGCAGGGAAACTAAATACATAAAACAGATAACAGGAACAAATGAGTGAATTCCTTTGGAAACTAACTTTTTTCATATCATAACATCTTTCTCTTTATAGAGGTAACATTTTCAGTATGACCAAGAAATACAGAATATACAAAATGTAGACTTTAAAAAGCCTGAACATCTCTTTTCTCTGTTAAAAAAAAAATCGTTGTTATGAAATTACAGATAATTCTAGATAATAAAATAATTATAAAATTAAATCATTCATAACTTTATTTTTTTAAAATGTAATATAAGATGTTATCTTTCTATGTCTGTACATATGGATCCACCTTATTTTTAACAGCTTTTTAAAGGTATAACTTCCCATAAAGATTACTTGCTTAAAATGTATAATCATTTTAGTGAATTTAAAGAGTTGTGCGACCATTACCACATTCCAGTTTTAAAACATTTCCATCATCCCAAAAAAGATCCCTCATACCATTTCACTTTATTGTTTTTGAAGGATGCTTAAAACCTTGGATGGCTATGCCACCGTTTATTTAGCTATCCTATTGATACTTAAGTTGCTTCTAATTTTGAGATGTTATGAATAATTTCAATGAGCTTCATTATACAAAAAATTTACAAAACTTTTTAAATTAATTGTTTGGGTAAGAAACCAGAAAATGAATTGCTGAATCAAAGGGAATGTACATCTTAAATGCTGATGAATATTGCCAAATTGTCTTCCAGCAAGGCTCTACCAGCTTATACTCTCACCAACAATGGTTAAGTGTGCTTTAGGTAGTTTAGATGTTATATACGGAAAGCACATTGTATATGTTTGAGTATACTTCTAGAGAATTTCCAAAGGACAGTTTCAAAATCATTAACTAAGCTAGATATTTTTGGAAGAATTACTCCAATTCTTTAAGGGAAGGTTTTTGATTAAGAAGGCAGAATAATGTGTAATACATAGTACAGAAAGATTTCTTTGGAGAAGAGTTAACATATACTTTAGAAATGAATCATATTAGCTTCATTTAGGAATACTGTTTATGATGACAAGCAGTGCAAAATCTGACTATTTATAAAATTAGCCTTTAGAAAACTATACGCTTTAAAGGTTGTCATTAAGTAGTTTGACTGAATTGTGTTTACCTTTTTTTTTTTCTTTTTTACTCAGGATATATCAACCCAAGAAAGCAACATATTAGGAGCATTCTGTGATATGAATGTAAGTGTACACCTTTTTTCATTCTCAGGTTTATGGAAAGTTCTGTGGGAAAGCTCACATATGTTTTTTGCATTTGATCAGTATCTTTATGGTATTGGTGATAAAATAAAAATTATTCGTGATGAAGTTTTAAAATAATTTTTTCCCCCCTCAGGATGTAGAAGTACCATTGCATTTGCTTCGTTATGTATGTTTGTTTTGTGGGAAAAATGGCCTTTCTCTCATGAAGGATTGCTTCGAATATGGAAGTCCTGAAACTTTGCCGTTTCTTATAGCACATGCATTTATCACAGTTGTATCTAATGTAAGTATTATTTGGAATTGGTTTTAATCTTGTAAACAGTCTTGGGACATAATAATATGAATTTTATGTTCAGCACAAGCAGGTTTTGAGTGATTTGCATGTATTTTTTTTATTTTGAAAAAAAACTGAGTACAGAAACTTTAAAGTATTTATTATAATGAGATAGAATTTGTATAAATTAGTGAATTTAAGTTGAATAGGTAAATTTAGCCATTAACCTCTTGTCTAAAATATAGAATAGGTAGCTATGCACAAAAGTTGATTTTAAGTTTTCTTGCCTGGGATTTTTTTACTGGGAGATTTTTGCCGCCTCAGAGTATTTGGTTACTTAAATAATGGTTAGCCTGGGGTATTACTACAATGTACTTGACTTTCCTCTATATTGCAAGTAAAACCTAACATTTTCCTTCATAAAGATAATTCTTTAATATGTTGTGAATGTCAGTTACTGTGAAGCACAGTAAGTATGGAAGCAGAGATAAGTACATTTTACTGCTTGTGTGTTAAAATTCAGCACTAATAACCTTTCGTTCTGGTCATCTTTTAAAAAATTGGCGTAGCAAAACTTAATTCTCCCTTTACCAAAGCCTGAATCCTTGTGTTAACTGAATTACCTTAAGTATTAATTAATATGAAATACTTATATATATATTTATGAAATAAAAATATAAGGTGAAAAAAGACTCAGCCAAATACTTTGTTGCGTTGTTAACAGTGATATTCACTTTGCATTGAAGTTATACATTGGAAAGGGCACTGGCTTTACTCAAATTATTGAGTATCTGGACCTCCAGGTTTCCATATTTGAAATAAATGATTTGTATTAAGGTCATTTTTAGTCCCCAAATTTTTTGGTTTCTGACAGGCAGCATAGCATATAGATCAAGAATGTAGGCTTTGGGATTCACAGATGCTTTTGAATTAGGACTCTGAGCCTCGATTTTTTTTTTTAATCCTTAGAGTGAGAGTGATAAAAATGGCGGTCTACTTTAGAAGATTGTTAAGGTTTTAAGAGGGGTTCTAAACTTTTATTATAGGACCTGATACATAGTAAGCACTTCGCAACTGGTACCTGTTACTTATTTTAGCTGTATCATTAAATATTTAGCTGATTCTGTTATTCTGATTGACCTCATTTGTTTGATAGGAAGTTCTATTTGGTTTGGCTTCTTTTGGGAGAAAATAAAACAGACTTTTCAGTCAACTTAAATTCTATGACATTTCAGTTTTACATCCTGGTAAATTTGAATAAGGAATAAGTTTAACTGAGTTTAAAATCCAAAATTCACAAAATAGTTTATCAACAGTTTTCATTGATCAAAAGTATTTCCTGAATTAAAATGTATTTCTTGAATTTATTGTACTAATTTGTGGTTAAAAGTATTATGGAAGATTTGTTAAAGGCTTTTATTTATTATTGTGTCTTGAAAATTTACATAACACTCAAGATTCTGTTTCATCTTTCTCTTCAGCTTTTATATGACTGCTTATTTGTGAGCTGATGTCAATTTGCATAACTTTATCTTTTTAACTCGAGGGAGACCATTAAACCACAGTTGATGAAAATTAATCATACTGCTTAAATTAAAATGTAATTGTTTATATATTATACTCTTTATTTTTTTCCTTGAGTATAGCATACGTACTTTTTATCCAAATGTTTTATAACTTGATTGAGTAACTCACACTTTGCATCTTTTCCTGATAAAAAATATTTTTTGATTTAGCCCTCTTTTTTCTAATTTTAAAAATATAATTAATACTTCCATGCAAATTAAGAGCTTAAATTATAGCTTTTATTGTAAGCAAGATTTCTGTGGGTCTGTACTTTATTTTTTTCAGTCTAGTTTTTCTTAAAGGACTAGTGACATATAAAGCATTAGAAGTTTTGGCATGAGTTCTGTTTTGGTTTATTTTTTCCCCTCTGAGTATTGACCCTGCCTGAAGTTTACATAAAAACCAATGGTTACTTTAAGCAATTAAAATGGGCATTTATTTGCATTTGAGAAAATTTAAGACCCTTATATTTCAGAATTTTCCAGCCACATACAAATTAATCTAGAATATAGTAGTTTCCTCTAGTTTCATTATAAATTGCAAAACCTGGTCATTTCTTTATGTCTCTTGTTTTCTTCAGACAGAGGTAGCTTGCTTAGCCATGCTGTTTCAGCTTCAGTAAGGCTGGAGGTCCCTGTTTGGGAATCTCTGATTTTAAATCAGCTTTCACGGAAGAACAAATATTCCTACATTTAAATAATGAAAAAAAATTAGATTTTAGGGCCATCATTTCCTTGGGGGGAAAAAACCCTCTGTGAATTATAAGCAGACCCCTTTTAGGTTAAGATAGGTAAGGACTGACTTTGTTGAGTGCCTGTTTCTTCCACAGTTGATTACAGTAAATCACACTTGAAGAAGAGAACCTGTTATATCATTTCCTGGGAACCAAACCTGTCTTTTCATTTTCTAGGGTGATTTCCTCACTCTTAATGAGGAAAGGTGGTTTTATCAGGTAGTGAGTGATATCTCCTAGAACCTGAACCTACAATCCAGAGCTTAATAACATAGGAAAACTCACATTGCCGTGGGTCTGAATTATGAGCAAGTAACAAAACTCTTAATTTATCAAGTTATAGTTCAAATCTGATAATGTTCTCAGCATGTACATTTATTTTAATCTCAAAACTTGCTCCAGCAGTTCTTAACTGACACTGTTTTATCAGATTTCTCAATTTTGCTCAGATACTATTTCACTTTTTTATGCATCTATTCTCAGTAATAATGGCTGTAGTCACAGGAGAAAAATAACAAAATTTTCTATGTATTCGTATGTAGATTTTTTACTTTTTGGGGGGCTTTAGGTTTTCAGCAAAAGCAGCTAAACAATATATAGCACAGCTTAGAGAGGGAGAATGTAGAGTCCTCTTAGGTGTTTCTCCACTGAGATCCGGGGTGAGTTATGTTTGGTTTTAACTCACAGTGTCTCAGACATAATACCTTTTATTAATTTCAAAGTGACAAAGTCTAAGGAATTTTAGTAAATAATCCACTGGAGTCATGGGATTTATTTTACTAACATGCATGGAGAAGAAGTGCAAATAAGGCTTAATAAAGAAACGTCATGAATTTATGCTTTAGAAAACAAATAGGACAGATTATTAAGTAAGAGATATAATCAGAAATGCAAACTTGTAGGGGTTATGGTTATAGCAGTTTATCAGTGGACTCAATAACAGTTTCTGAATCTGTGTCCTAAAACTACTTTTACAAAAAAACTGATAACTATTTAACATCAGAACTTAAGCTAGGATTATACATCTTCATGTATCTCTATACTAGACAAGGAGAGTGGGTTGACAGCTCTGTGAAGTTTTCATTTCTCTATTTCATCAAAACTAGCTTTGTGATGTAGAGTACTGCCTGTTTTTCTGCTATTATAGGGGAGAAGGGAACGTATTTTCTATTTACTGAGTTTTTAAACGTGTACTTTGGAAGGCTACTAGGTTGGTCACCAAGAGGGTGAAAGGCAAACCATAAAAGCTCAAAAAAGAAAAAGGACATGTACTATATGATTAGTAGTATATAGAATTTGGTTCTTGTTATGTGTCTATAGTAGTATTAAAGAATGTAGCTTTTATAGAGAAATGGTGCTAGGTTTGCATTGTACCTCTGTTACATGCTGTGTAATTTTGGTTACATTATTTTTATAAGCCTCATTTTCTCATCTTTCAGAATGGAAATATTAAGGACTCAGTAGTAAATGGCAGCTCTATTAAAATGTTTTCCTTCCAATACTGACCTTTCTTCCTCACTTGTTTTTTTTATTTAAATTTGTATTCATTTGTGTCTTTGTTTATTCCAAAGTAAGAGGTATCACTGTCCCTATTTTCATTTTCTTCCCCTCTAAGGTATCTTGTTGTAATTGAATGTTTTAACCTTTTAAAAAATTTTGGAATATAATTGTCATAAAGTGCACAAAATGATAACATGTGATTTATCAAAGTGGATACCCCATTTAACCACTACTCATACAAAGAAACAAAACATTAATTCCCCAGAAGTCTTCCTATGATTCCTCCAAGTCCTAATCCTATCTTTTTGCTTTTAAAGGTAAAGACAATTCATATTTTTATGGTGATCACTTTCCTGTTTTTCTTGCTTTATCACCTAAGCTGACATTCCTAAGCACTATGATTTAGTTTTACCTGCTTTGTTAATAACCATGTAAGTGGAATTACATGCTGTATACAACCTTTAATATCCAGCTGCTTTGTTTAAGGTTGAGATTTATATTGCATATAGTTCTAGTCTGCTCATTTTTATTGTTGTGTAATACTTTTTTTAATGAAAAATAGAAAAAAATTTATTTTTATTTTTAAGTACATTTTATTGTTTATGCTATTACAGTTGTCCCATTTTTTTCTCCCCTTTATCCCCCTTGTTGTGTAATACTTTTTAAAAAATTTATTTTTGGACAGAGGGAGAGAAACATCAATATGTGGTTGCCCCTCACGCACCTCCTACTGGGGGACCTGGCCCGCAACCCAGGCATGTGCTCTGACCAGTCAGGGCTGTTGTGTAATGCTTTTAAAAATATACCAACATTGGCCTTGGCTGGTGTGGCTCAGGGGATTGAGCGCAGGCCTGCAAACAAAAGGGTCTCCGGTTCAGTTTCTGGTCAGGGCACATGCCTGGGTTGTGGGCCAGGTCCCCAGTAGGGAGTGCGCAAGGGGCAACCACACATTGATGTTTCTTTCCCTCTCATTCTCCTCCCTCTCCTTCTGTCTAGAAATAAATAAATAAAATCTTTAAGAAAACCCCAAAACAACATTGGCCTGAAAAAAATTTTTTTTTGTAAAACTGGGCCATTTTAATGTTTGGTACAATAAAATAAATAGTTCTCCTGATGGCTGCAGACATGTAAGCTGTTGTAATATTGTAGCATACAGAACCATCACAGTCACGTTTTCCTGATTGGTGCATAGTCTTCAATAATTACAAGCTAGTATGAAATTGCTGTCAAACCAGTAAGACTGTATTTATACATCCATCATTTTCAGGATTATTGGTAACCTCGGCATATTTTCCCCACATAACCTTGCCTCTTTGTGTCACAAGGCCCAACTCGCTTACATTCACTTCAATGACAGTACCTTTGGTAATAACACCCAAAGTGGTGTAAAGTAGGGGTGCGGGATTTTTCTTTACACCAAGCATTGGCAGGCAAAAGGTGGCTTTCAGTTCAGGAGGTGTTACATGGGCCTTCTTCAAATGTAAGCCCAATGGCCTAATGAATCTTTCATATCTAGGTGGTTTTTGAATAAACCCATCTCCAACAAAGCAGACTTTAGTATCCATCCTCTTCTATGCTTTTTTCTTTCTCTTTCCTGTTTGAATAATTTTTAATACTTCTATTTCTCCCTGGGCATGAACTTTGGGCAGAGAGACTTCCCATTTTCCTGCTTTCTCTTTTCATTTTTGTTTAATCATATTGGAAAGTACTGTAGCTCAGGACTGTCCCTCTCCATCCAGTAGATATGCAGGTACTGCTCCTTGTGGAGTCTTTTCATAATTCTTTTGTTTGGTGTTTCTCTTTCCATGCATCTTGATAGTCTTTTTTCATTTGTGTTTTCTTATCCTGGTGCTGTTTATGGTAGAGCTTAGCATTCAGACCAGTCATCTTTTTTGCCTTCTTTGAACATTCATGAGCCTCCAGACCTTCCTTCTTTCTCTTTTCCTCATGGTAATCCAAATGATACCCGTAGCGCTTAGGGTGTAACTCATACACTTGTTTTGTGGCATGATTATGGCCTGAGTAGCCGGGTGCAGTCCTCGGTGTGTGAAGAAGCTTTCAACTTTCAGGTCTCAGAGACCCACGAACAAACCATATCAAAAAATTTTTTATGGTTAAAAAAGTCTTTCTTACTGCAAGGTCATGAAGATATTTTCCTGCATTCTAGAAGTTTCATTGTTTTACTTTCGTATTTTAATGTACAGTTCATTTGGAATTTTTTGTGAATGCTGTCAGGGAGGGATCAAGATTCATTTTCATTTTGATATAGACAACTACTGGTGCTAACACTATAGCAGAGACAGTGATTTTCTCCTTTTTTCTACAGTATCATTTTTGTCATGGATCTGGAATCTCTAATTTATTCCGTCAGTCTGTTTGCTTAATATCAGGTTATTTGTTTACCAACTCAATTTCTGGAGCCTTATAAGAAGGGCTGCTGTCTTGTAAAACAAGTTCTACCTCACTGTCATTTTTTAAAATTGAGGTATAATTGACATATAATATTATATTGATTTTGGTGTACAATATAATGATTTGATATTTGTATATATTGCAAAATGATCACTACAGTAAGTCTGGTTAACATTTGACACCATTCATAGTTGACAAGCTTTTTTTTTTTTCTTGTGGTGAGAACTTTTAAGAACTACTGTTCTCTTAACCACTTTCAAATACAAAATACAGTATTATTAACTGTAGTCACCATGAACCATGATGTATGTTATATCCTAATTCTCTGTCATTATTAGTGTTTTTTCTATTCTTGGATATTTGCATTTGGAATCAGAGCCTAAAGTTCCTGCACATAAATTTTTTTGGGTTGCATAGAAATCTCTTTAGATCTGTAGATCAATTTGAGGAGAACTCATAATGCCATTTCTGCATTATTTAATCTTCTAATCTATAAATATATAAATGTGTTTTTATTTACATGTTCTTTAATTTTTCGCATAATTTTCTGTTTCTATGTAGAGGTATTATTGTATGTCCTGGGTTATTCCTAGTTCTATGCTATTTTTTGATTATGTAAAGATATTTTTGAAAACTATTTACTATTTCTCATATAGAAGAAATATTTATGTATATGTATAATACAGGTTTTGTGTGAATATATGTGTGCATATGTATGTATATTGATTTATTTATTTGTATTAGCTTTTTAAACAGCAGTCTTGCTAAAATAGTTACTTCTAAAACATCTGAAAATTATTTTGGATTTTTCTACTTATATAATCGTATCTCAAAGTAATCTTGATTTTAATTCTTCCTTTCTAGTCCTGTGTCTTTTATTTAGTTTCTTGCTAATTGTACTGTCTAGGCCCATCAGTTCAAGTTGAACTGAAGGGATTGTTGTTTTGTTCTTGTCTTAGGAAGAAAAGTTTTTCCATTTCATCATTAGTATACTATTCTGTATAGGACTTATATAGATATCTTTGATTAGATTAGAGTGAAGCCATACATTCTGTATTTGCAAATTTGTTTTTGATTTATATCCTTTGCCCTTGTCAAGGCTTAGTATCAGTAGGTTTTTTTTAAGATATTTTGCTTAAGATACTTATTGTTATATTTAAACCACTGTTTTTGAGAATAAAACTACAATGTAAGCACATTAGATTTAGAAATGGTTTGGAATATCGTGCAGATTAGATTGGAGCACTTACTGTAATAGCTTAATTCAGTTAAATGGTTGTTGATATTGTAATCAGTATGTGACTGTAAAATATATTTGTCTTAAATGGATATTGAAGTGATTAGAAATTGATGGTAATTTGTTATTTTTTTAGAAAGAATGATGAGGTGGTTTATTAAAAACTAAGATGTTTTATTAAAAAACTAGTGGTATAGTATTTGGGTTGCTCCCATATTTCTTGGATAGATGATTCTTCCTTTTCAGCAAGAAGGCAATATTCTTCAAATTGATTTTGTATGTGTATATATGTAAAAAAAGTATGGAGACTAAATTATTTGACATGTATATAATCCTATTTCTTAGTTTATCCTTTTCAAAATAGATAAAAAGTACATAGTTTTAGACGCAGCAAAATACTAAATGCTCTTGTTTTTAATTAAAGTGAAAGACATAAGTATTCACATGTTCATTATACATTATTATTTTTTTATATTTCTTATAGATTAGAATATGGCTACATATTCCTGCTGTCATGCAGCACATCATCCCTTTTAGGACCTATGTTATCAGGTATGTTTATGAAGTCATTTCTGCCTATTAATATAGGACACTTAAACAGTTTATGACATAGTACAGAATTATATTGTTTTAAAGTCCCTTATACTCATATTTTCTAGAGAAAATTATATAATTTAGTATAGTAGCTAATAGTATTAATGTGTAATATTTTCCTTTTTAATCTTCACCCAAGCATAGGTTTATTGTTTTTAGATAGAGAGGAAGGGAGGGAGGGAGAGAGAGAGAGAGTGAGAGAGAGAGAGAGAGAGAGAGAGAGAGAGAGAGAGACAGTGAGACAGTAACGTTGATACAAGAGATAAACATTGATCAGTTGCCCCTCTACGTGCCCTGACCAGGAATGGAACCATAACCTAGGTATGTGCCCTGACCGAGGATCGAATCCCGTCCTCTTTGGTTATGGGATGAGGCTCCAACCAGCTGAGTAACTAGGCCAGGGCAGTATTTTTTATGCATGATTTAGTTTATATTTAATGTTTGCTTTTAAGCAGTTTATGTTGAACTTTTGAAAACATGAGTATATAAAAAAAATTAAAGAGATTCACAATGGTTACATGGTACTCTATATAGTCAGGCAACAAATACTTAGTAAGTATTACATTCAAAGCACTGGGGATATAGCAGAGAACTGTTTCTCCTTTTGTACAGTGTATGCACAAAATAAGTAAGTGATACAGTTCATCATACAGTGGTTAGTATTGCAGAGAAAAATAGCAAAGGTGGATTGAGAGTTCTAGAAGGTGGATCACAATTTTAAATATGGGACTAGAGAATGTCTCATTGAGGAGGAGATGACAACTGAGTTTTGGAAGTCTCAGTCTAGCAAGGAAACCTATGAAGAGAATAGAGAAGAATTGTATTCATTAGATTTAGAGTATGAACTGTTAAAAGTTCTAAGATTGTATTTCTTGATGATATTTATAAGTTTCTTGTACTTTTTCTCATTCACAAATATTTGAGTTCCTACTAATTTCTTACTACTGTTTGAGTTGTTGGAGAAAGTGTCAGGAAAAGAAGTAGTGATGAATGTTATGCAAGTAAATGATGTGATAGGGAATATGAGGCCTTTCATAAAGGTGACATCTGAAGAGCAAGAGTTAGCTAATCAGGTATTAATTAGGAGGACATATTCCAGGTAGAAGGAACATAAGGGCTTAAGTTTTTAAGTTGGAAAGAATATGACATTAAAGAAAATATAGCTGATTGATGTAGAGAATAGTGTATAAGGGGGTATGATTATAATATGAGGTTGGAAAAGCAGGGGCAGATTTCTCAGGACATTCGAGCCATTGTAAGGAGTTTTTATTGAATTTTAACAGCGGAAACTAATGAAGGGTTTTAAACAGGTGAATCAAAGCTTTTAAAATTAAGATCACAAGAAGGCTGTCCACTCTCACCCCTCTTATTCAACATAGTACTAGAAATCCTAGCCAGAACAGTCAGGCAAGTGAAAGACATAAAAGGCATCCAAGTTGGGAATGAAGAAGTAAAAGTGCTGCTTTTTGCAGATGACATGATTCTTTATATAGAAAACCCTAAAGACCCAAAAAAACTATTAGGAACAGTAAACAAATACAATACAGTTGCAGGATACAAAATCAATCTACAAAAATCTACTGCATTTCTGTTACTAACAATGATAACAATTCCTTTTGCAATTGTAACAAAAAGAATAAAATACCTAGGAATAAACTTAACAAAGTGAAAGACCTATATACTGAAAACTACAAAGCATTGTTAAAAGAGATTGAAAAAGACAGAATGAAATGGAAAAATATTCAGTGTTCATGGATTGCAAAAATAAACATAATTAACTAAAATGTCCATATTACCCAAAGCAGTATACAGATTAATGCAATCCCTTTCAAAATTTCAGTGACATTTTTGTAAAGAAATAGAACAAAAAAATCATAAGATTTGTATGGACACACAAAAGACCCTGAATAGCCAAAGCAATCCTGAGGAAAAAGAATGAGGCCGGAGATACCACACTACTAACTTCAGATGATACTACAGAGCCACGATAATCAAAACAGCACATGGTATTGAAAGAAAAATACACAGACCAATGGAACAGAATTGAGAGCCCAGAAATAAAACCCCATATATACGGGCAAATAATTTTTGACATAGGAGCCAAAAACATACAGTGGAGAAAAGGAAGTCTCTTCAATAAATGGTGCTGGACAAATTAGAAAGTCACCTGCAAAGGAATGAAACTAGACTACACTTTGTCTCCATGCACAAAAATTAATTCAGAATGGATCAAAGACCTAAATACAAGATCTGAAACAATACATTGCATAGAAGAAAACATAGGTACTAAACTTACAGAACTTGGTCTAAGAGTGGAAAAATTTTTTTAAAAATTCCTCACCCAAGGACATTTTCTCATTTCTTTTAGAGAGAGAGAAAGGGAAAATGAGAAACATGATGTGAGAGAAACATCATGTGATTGCCTTCTTGTATGCACCCCAGGATTGAACTCGCAACCTGGGTATGTGCCCTGACTGGGAATTGAACCCATGACCTTTTGGTCTATGGAATGATGCTCCAACCAACTGAGCCACACTGGCCAGGGCAAGAGAAGATTTTGTAAATTTGACCCCCAAAGGCATGGGAAGTAAAGGCAAAAATAAATGAATTGGACTGTATCAAACTAAAAAGCTTTTGCACAGGGAAAAAAAAATCACCAAAAGAATAAAAGAGTAACCAATGCAATGGGAGAAGATATTTGCAAACAACAGCTCCAACAAGTGGTTAATATCCAAAAATATAAAGAACTCATATACCTCAACACCAAACAAACAATGCAACTAAAAATGGGTAGAGGACTTGAACAGACACTTGTCCTAAGAAGTCATACAAATGGCCAACAGATATATATGAAAAGATGCTTAACTTTACTAGCTATTAGGGAAATGCAAGCCAAAACTACAAGGTACTACCTCATGCCTTAAAATGGCTGTTATCCAAACGACAAGTAACAACTGAATGTTGCAGAGGTTGTGGAGAAAAAGGAACCCTCATTCACTGCTGGTGGGAGTGTAAACTGGTACAGCCACTATGGAAAACAGTATGGAGTTTCCTCAAACAATTAAGAATAGAGTTATCATATGACCCAGCAATCCCCCTTCTGGCTATATACTTTAATAATTTGAAAACATTTATTCACAAAGATATATGTGTCCCTATTGAAATGCCCTTCGATAGATGACTGGATAAAGAAGATGTGGTACATATATACAATGGAATACTATTCAACCATAAGAAAAGATGAAACATTGCCATTTGCAGCAACATGGTTGGACCTTGAGAATATTGTGCTAAGCAAAATAAGTCAGAAAGAACTAAGAACTATGTAAAACTGCAACTCATTGACACAGACAACAGGATGGTGATTACCAGAGGGGAGTTTAGGGAAGGGTAAAGGAGTTCAAATATATGGTGATGGAAGATGATTTGACTTTGGGTGGTCGGCAGACAATGCAACATACAGGTCATGTATTATAGAAATGTATACTTGAAACCTATATAATCTTATTAACCAACATCACCCCAATAAATTTAGTTAAAATAAAATTAAAAATGTAAAAGATCACTTTGGCCTTTAATTGGATCATAAATTATAGAGAGATTGGAATAGAAGATAGGAGACCAAATGAAAGGTTAATACAGTAGTCCTGGAAAGAAATGATGGTTATTTGTACAAGGATTATTTTTGGTGATTTTGAAAATTGAATGGACATAAGTGAAAATGAAATCGACAAGATTGGTGATTGTAAAGTTTAAGGAAAAGGGTAGTATCACGGATGACAGTAAAGCCTCTTCAGTTTCTTGTGTTTTGAGCATCATTAACAGAGATGTGAAAGACTAGAAGAACTAACTTTTGACACACCTTTGGGTAGCTTAAGAGACATTGGGAGTATAAGCCTGTAATTCAGAAAAACATGATTAATTTAGGGTTGTCAGTATAAAGACCGCACTTAAAAACCATGGGAGTGAATGAGTTTATCTAGGGAGAGAATGTAGAAAGAGAATAGAAGTGATCCTAGGATGGAGCCCTGTGTCATTTTGCTTTTGCTTTGCAAGAAAGCCCCCAAAACTTAGTGACTTGAAATAATAGCCATTTATTACCTCTCACAGTTCTGGCTAGTTTTTCTATCTGGGCTAACTTGGCTGGAAACTGGATGCTTTACCTCACTTAGTATGTCCTGTGGTTGTCTGGGTGATTGGTCATGGTGGGAGAGGGAATTTCATGTCTTACATTTGGGACATTGACCATGTCTCTTTTATTTAGCAGGCTAATCTGAGTCACTGTTCTTGGTAGTGGAAGAATTCCCACTGAGAGAAGGCAAGCTCAAAAGCTTTTCAAGCTTCTGCTTATGTCATCTCTCTTAATACCCCATTGGCCAAATGAAGTTTCATGGCAAAGCTCAAATTCAAGGGAGTAGAGAAATAGATTACATCTCTTGATGGGAGGGGTGGCAAAGTCATGTTGTAAAGACTTCTATATAAAATGTTGGGAGGAATATGGGGCCTTGCGCTCCATTACAAGCCCATGGGATCCCTAATTCTGAAAGGTTAGATAGAGAAGAGAAACCAGCAAAATAGAATAGGCAGGGCTTGAGAGGAAAACGAGTGGTTTGTGGTTTTTGGAAAACAAAAAAAATGTTTAAAATGTACACATTTGAAAGAATTTTGGCTGTTGGGGGGGAGTAGATAAACTGTTAATGTGATGTCTGCTGAAATTACTAAAACAGAAGCTGTATACATGACAGGTATTAGAGAATAGTAAAGCTTTTACTTGGAGGTGCAGAAGCCTATGCTAAATGACTTGGCTTTTTAAATTTCTAATTTAAGTTGGCCTCTCAGTAAAGGACACAGTACCACAGGTCATAAAATCTTTGAACCTTGACTTTGGAATAGTTTAAACTGGAAATGTTAATCCCAGGATGCTAGGTTCTACTAAACTAACCATTTTGAAATTATAGAGCAAATAAGTATTACTGAATCATTGAGTGGTCTTTATAAATATTTTGCAAGTTTTGTATATTTTTTATTTCTGAAACATTTCAGGTATTTATGCAAGCTCTCCGATCAGGAGTTAAGACAGAGTGCGGCTCGCAACATGGCTGACTTAATGTGGAGTACAGTGAAAGAACCATTGGACACAACATTATGCTTTGATAAAGAAAGCCTAGACCTTGCATTTAAGTACTTTATGTCACCTACTTTGACTATGAGGTTGGCTGGACTAAGTCAGATAACGGTGAGCTATATGTGCTTTATTTTTGGTTGTTTTTATTTACATTTCAGACTATCATCATTATAATAATACCTACTATTTATGGAGCACTTACCTTTTGCCAGGCATCATGCTAAGTATTTTACATACATTACTTTGTATGGTCCTTAAAATAATTTCTGTATTTTCCCTATTTAAAATATGAGGATACTGAGGCTTAGATTTAGAAGGATGTATATGTTAGGTTGTTATGTTTATTTTTGTTTTTGTTTTTTTAAATTTCAGGGTTAAACTCCTTCACTTTTTTTTCTTAACCTCTTCAGTTTTATTATGTGTAGAAATCAGTGTTTTCAGAGAGAAAAAGAATTAGAGATTGTAAATAGTTACTTAATTTATTATCCAGGGAGAAGCCACAAATTAACGGCTATAGGCCAAATTGAACTAAAAAAATATTTTCTTGATTTGCACAATAGTAAACACTGTTTCAAATGGGTAGAAATATGTATTATTGACCTCTCTTTTGGGGTGGAGTAGAGTGGGTAGGAAGATCTGATATCCTTGAGTCTGTATTGCATAAGAACAATTTGCTAGAGCTAAGTAGTTAGCTGTGTTCTTTAGAATGGGTATGCTTTCTCTGGTTTACTGAGTTCTCCATTAGCTTTACTTGTTTCTATTTTCCACCTGTTTTTGTCGTGTAGTTACTCTGAAGTAACTGGATTTTAACCATGTAGTGGAATTTGTAAATACAGAAAATACTTATTAATATTTTCCCAAATTAAATCTTAATGTATTTAGGGGGCCTTTGCAAAATTTTATGTATGTAATGACATAATGCCTTGCATTAGATTTTTGTTTTTTGAATTAAGCATAAGTACTACTTGTGGAATGAATTTATTTAATGTTTTAATATGATAAAGGAAATAGCCAGACTAATTGGGAGGTGTATCTGGTTATTTATTTAAATTTTACAGTTTTGTTATGGTTATTGATTATAATCTATAGATATCAAACCATGTTTCTTGACAGTTGCTAAGAAATACAAGAATAATTTTGGAAAACTTTAATTTTTCTAATTATAGAATCAACTTCACACGTTCAATGATGTGTGCAATAATGAATCATTGGTATCAGACACAGAAACGTAAGTAGGAGCATTAATACATGTCATACCATTTCAATATGTGGCTGTTTATATGGTAAATGTAATTATGACTTGATTAGATTTGCAGTGTTTTCTAGAAATTCGTTGCCTTTTGACTTCATTTGTGCAGTCTTAATAAGCTTTCAGAACAATATATTGAAACATTTCTATGTTTTTTTAAGAGCACATACCTCATAGTATTATTTGCACAAAATGCAAAAGGATAATAGAGGGGAATTTAGTAGTAAGGAATATGGTGCAGATAGTTTTCAGAAAGCACATTTGATACAGAAAAAGAAAATACCTCATTCAGTACATTTTATGGAGGAAAACCAAGTTAATAATGCTTACGTATAAAAAGTAGTTTTTGTAGCTTAGAGGTTTTCAGGTTTTTACAAATATTTATTTATTCCAATATTTCATTAAGTTGTCCTTTCATTACAGAAATCAGTTTTTTAAATCTTAGTTGGGTAAAACATAATACCTTCTGCTTGAACAGAATTATAAAGTCAAGGTGTTAGAAAATTCATTATTATATGAATGTGTCATATTTTTTGCTCTACTCTAACTTTTATGCATTAATCTTAGTACTGCCTTATGGAGCTAACCACACTTGAACCCAGCCCTTTATGAGTTGAAAAACCAGAGACTGTCTTTGCTCTTTTTTCCTCCAGGATAAAGTGCTCTTATTTCTCCAGTTGTTCTTCATATGGCTTTTGATTTATCATTAGACCAGTTGTTTACTTCTGGCAACATTCTTTGTCATTGGTCCCCTCAAAATATGTTGTCCAGAACTGGTTGTAGATTTATAAATTCTGGGTTATACCAGGAGTGCTATTTAGACTATATCCAATATATATAAAACTATAGCTTTGGATTTCCTTTTTGACTCTGAGTGCCCCCCTGCCACACACACACACCTCTACCACCACAACACTAATAGAATCTTAAAATTGCCAATGCCATAATCCTTCCCCTACCCTTGCAAAAAGAAAAATATCCTGGAATCATCAGTGCAGTAACCCCACATGTCCAGGCTAGGTCTTTATTTTGCTGAAACAGTGGATTGAGAGTAAGAAGGAATTCCATTTTAAAAGTATAAGGAATATACAACCTACAGATGTGGCTAAGAAAAGATGGCCAAGAGTAAAATGTTTGAGGAATAGTGAGTAGAAATTTAAGTTGGGTAGAGAAGGGTGCGTGCAGTGTGAGAAAATTGGAGCAAATAAAAAAGGTGTGGTTTTGTTGGAGTCTGAATTGGATCTCTCCTTTTAAGCAGTTTTATTGAGGTGTAGCTACTGAATATATCGTAAATTTACTTGTTTTCACAAGGAATTTTAGTAAATAAGAGTTGTGCAACTATCACCACAGCTCAATTTTAGAACATTTCCATCACTTCAAAAAAGGTCCCTTTTGCCCATATGTAGTCAATACTCATTCTTATTCCCTGCCCCACGGATCTACTTTGTTTCTGTGGATTTGCTCATTATGATAGTGGCCATTTTCTTTGGCTTCTTTGAATTAGTATACTGTTTTTCTTGCAGTTCATTCATGTTGTTGTGTAAATCAGTGCTTCATTCCTTTTTATTGCTGAATAGTATATAGATAAACACATTTTCTTTATATCCATTTACTACTTGATGGATATTTCAATCATTTCCACTTTTTGGTTAGTATGAATAATGCTGCTTTAAACATTTGTGTACAAGTCTTTTTGTGGCCAAATGTTTTTATTTCTCTTCATTGATACCTAGGAGTATAATTGTTCCTTTATATGGTCATTTTCTGCTTAACTTTTAAAGAAACCGTCAAATGGTTTTCCAGTGTACCTGCATTATTTTACATTCTCCCTAGGAATGTGTGAGGGTTTTAGGTTCTCTTCATTTTCGTCAGCATTTGTTATTGTCATCTTTTTGATTATAGCCATTCCAGTGAGTATGAAGTGGTATTTCATCATTGTTTTAATTTCCATTTTCCTAAATAACTAATGATGTGGATCATCTTTTTATGTAATTATTCATTCTATTTTCTTCTTTGGTGAATTGTTTGTTAACTTTTTGCTCAGTTTTTAATTGGACTATTTGTCTTATTTTATGGGCTAGTCAATAGCTTATAATCTGTGCTACAGAATGTTCATGTGTGCTTAAGAATGTTTATTCTGCTCCTATCATATGGAGTGTTCTGTAGGTGGCTGCTAGTTCTAATGAGTTTGTAGTATTGTTTGCCTTCTATATTCTTGATGACTTTTTTTGCCTAGCTCTGTCCATTGTTCAAAGTAGGGCATTGAGATCTCTAGCCCCAGTGGGTCTCACTCTGTGGATTCCGTATTTGTTTGCCTGTTTGCTGCAATTTATTTGTAACCTAAAAATGAATACTTGTAGTTTCTTTATTGTCATTTATGGAAATGTAGAGAGCAGTAAAAAATTATGAGTCTCCTAACATGGCACATTCTCAAATGAAGCCGAACAAGGCGGTGCTCTGCATCATTTTAGCGCTGATCCAGAGATGACCAGAGGGGTGGAGATGGTAGGAGGCAGTGTAGTATAATGCAAGAAGCTCTGGGGCCAGTTGGTTGGAATATGAGTCCCAATTCCAGCACCTGTTAGTGGGGCAGCCACTGACAAGTCACCTAAATGCTCTGATACTCATTTTCTCTTTTTTTAAAATAGAGAAAATAGTCTCTGCTAAGGTAAGTTGCTTTTAGGATTTAAAATTCAAGGCTTCATGAAATATTAGCTAATGCAGTGCAGATACTTTATAGAATATAACTGCTGCAAGTAGCAAGAATTGGTGGTATTTATCTTTTTCTCCCTTCAACTCTGTGGGGTACAAACATACAAACACACAAGTGAATAATACTCATCCATCAAAATGAATGAAATCTTTTCTTTTTAGGTTACTTATTTTCCAAAAATTTTAAGTATATTTTCTTGATTATGCTATTACAGTTGTCCCATTTTTCTCTCCCCTTTATCTCCTTCAACTCTGCACCCTGCCATCAGCATCACCTCCCCACCGCTGTTACTTCATGTCCATGAGTTGTACATATAAGTTCTTCAGCTTCTCCATTTTCTATATTGTTCTTAACCTCCTCCTCTGTATTTTATGCCTACCAATTATGCTTCTTATTCTCTACCTTTTCCTCCATTCTACCCCGACTCCCTCCCTGCTGATAACCCTCCATGTGATCTCCATTTCTGTGATTCTGTTCTTGTTCTAGTTTGCTTAGTTTGTTTTTGTTCTAGGTTCAGTTGTTCATAGTTGTGAGTTTGTTGTCATTTTACTGTTCATAGTTTTGATACTCTTTTTCTAGATAAGTCCCTTTAAGATTTCATATAATAAAGGCTTAGTGATGCTGAACTCCTTCAACTTTACCTTATCTGGGAAACACTTTGTCTGCCCTTCATTCTAAATGATAGCTTTGCTGAAGAGAGTAATCTTGATTGTAGGTCCTTGCCTTTCATGACTTTGAATACTTCTTTGCAGCCCCTACTTGCCTGTATGGTTTCTTTTGAGAAGTCATGTGATAGTCTTATGGGAATTCCTTTGTAGGTAACTGTCTCCTTTTCTCTTGCTGCTTTTAAGATTCTCTCCTTATCTTTAATCTTGGGTAATGTAATTATGATGGGCCTTGGTGTGTTTCTCCTTGGGTCCAATTTCTTTGGGCTTCTCTGAGCTTCCTGGACTTGGATGTCTATTTCCTTTGCCAGATTGGGGAAGTTTCCCTTCATTATTTGTTCAGATAAGTTTTCAATTTCTTGCTCTTCCTCTTTTCCTTCTGGCACCCCTATGATTTGGATGTTGGAATGTTTAAAGGTGTCTCGGAGGTTCCTAAACCTGTCCTCATTTTTTTAAAATTCTTGCTTCTTCATTCCGTTCTGATTGAATGTTTATCTCTTCCTTCTGTTCCAAATCGTTGATTTGAGTCCTGGTTTCCTGCCTTTCACTGTTGGTTCCCTGTATATGTTTCTTTATTTCACTTGGCATAACCTTCACTTTTTCTTCTATTTTGCGTCCATACTCAATCATTTTTGTGAGCATCCTACTTACCAGTATTTTGAACTCCGCATCTATAGGTTGGCTATCTCCTCGTCACTTAGTTGTATTTTTTCTGGAGTATTGATGTGTTCTTTCATTTGGGCCATATTTCTTTGTCTCCATGCTCCTGTTATGTTGTAAGGAGCAGAGCCTTAGGTGTTTGCCAGGGTCAAGCAACCCTCTTTGCTGCATTGGTGGTACTTTATGGGGGGAGGAGTCAGAGAGGGAACAATGCCTCTTGCTTGAGTCTCGCCCCACTTTCAGTCACTTTCCCCACTACCCACAAGAAAATTGGGCCCTTATGGTGCTGATTCCTGAGTGGGTGAGTTTGTGTATATTCTAGGACCATGTGGATCTCTCTAACTCACTCTCCTGTGAGGCTGGGAGTTTCTCCTACCCCTGCAGCTCCCACAGGTTTTAACAGCCAGAGCATTTGAGGCTTTAATTTCTCTCATTGGAACTCTGGGTTGCACATTCTATCTCACTCTCCAGTTGTTCCTTCTAGCTTATCCACATGTGAATGTGGGACAGCCTGGTCAGCCAGCTGCAGTCTCCCCCTCCCAGTCCTCCAGCCTCCACCTTGCCGCACTTCCTCTCCACCCTGGCTGCCCGTCTCCATCCCTGCTGCCAGTCTGGATGAATGTTTCTTATTTAACTCCTTGGTTGTCGACTCCCATACAGTTCAATTTTCTCGCAGTTCTGGTTCTTTTTTGTCTTTAAATTTGTTGTTTCCTTCTTTGGTTGTGTGAGGAAGCAAAGCATGTCTATCTATGCCTCCATGTTGGCTGGAACTCTTTAAATTTTGACAGTACAAAAAAAATGGGTAGACCTTGAGGGCATTATGTTAATTGAAATAAGTTATAGAAAGACAAATATTTTATGATCTCACTTATGTAGACTTCAAAAAACCAAAACAAGAAACAGAAAGCCCCCAATCTCATAGATACAGAGAACAGATTGGTGGTGTCAGCAGCAAGGTGAGGGACAAGGTGGGTGAAGGGTGTCAAAAGGTATGAACTTGCAGTTATAAAATATGTAAGTCTTGAGGATCTAATGTACCACACTGTGACTACAGTTAATACTGTATTATTAATACTATATTTGAAAGTTGTTAAGAGCATAGATTTTAAAAGTCCTCAGCACAAGTAAAAAAAATATTTTTGTTACTATGTATAGTGACTAATGTTCACTAGACCTACTGGGGTGATCATTTTGCAGTATGTACAAATACTGAATCATTCTGTTGTATATTAGAAACCAATATAATGTCAATTATACCTCATTAAAAAGGAGCTTTTAGGAAAAAAGAGACAAAATAAAGCAACACAAAGACGTTTTAATACCCAGGGAGAGTTGTCTCTTTTTTCAGAGGGAGTGGGATGATTGGAAGGATGCTGATGGTTTATGATCACATGTTTTCATGTGGGGAAAAGCTTCCCTTGCATTGCCCTAACGGAACTGGGAACCTCAAAACTAAACTTAGTTCTGTAAAACATTTGTCTTTAAAGGAGTTCTGCAAATGGATTATAGAACAAATTTTGTACCTAAAATTATTATATATTACATATTATATATTATTATATTTTGCATTTAATCAAACTTGTCTTCTTTCAATCAGAAGCAAACAGCAAGTCACATTATTGCACTGAGTCATTCTTCTAAAGAGATGCCACTCTAGGATGTACTTGATGCTAATGAAATGCTTTTACCCAGTAAAGCAATTGGGGATAATAATTCTTTAAAAAAAAAAGATTCAGGGTTTGACATTATCTAATTCAATACAGCAACCTCATAAAATGTAACTGCCGTGAATAACAGCAATTGGCTGTATTGTTTGTCTTTTTTTTTTTTAATGAGCAGTTTTTCTTATTGTTTTTCAATTATAGTTTTCCCAATTTTTCCCCATTGCTCTCCCCGCCCCTTCCCCCACTCTCACAGTCAGTCCCTGCCCTGCCCTGTTGTCCATGTCCGTGGGCCTTTTATACATGTTCCTTGACTAGACCCTCTCCCTACTTTCCTCCCCCCCCCCTCCCCGTTACCCCTCTCCTCCAGTCACTGTCAGTTTGTTCCTTATTTCCATGTCCCTGGTTCTGTTCGCTTGTTTGTTTTGTTCATTAGGTTCCACTTAATAGGCGAGATCACATGGTATTTGCCTTTTGCTGTCTGGCTTATTTCACTTTGCATAATGCTCTCCAGTTCCTTTCTTCCTTCCTTCCTTCCTTCTTTCTCTCTTTCTGTCTAAGATTTTATTTATTTATTTTTAGAGTGGGGAAGGGAGGGAGAAAAAGAGGGAGAGAAACATCAATGTCTGGTTGCATCTCATGTGCCCCCTACTGGGGACCTACAACCCAGGCATGTGCCCTGCACTGTGAATTGAACCAGCGACCGTTTGGTTCGCAGACTGGTGATCAGTCCACTGAGCCACACCAGCCAGGGCTGCCTTCTTTCTTCCTGCTGTGTAGTATTTATTCTGTTGTTTAAGTGTAGTACTAGTTTTTTGATCCACTCATTTACTGATTGGCACTTAAGCTGTTTCCTGCACTTGGCTATTGAAAAATAACACTGCCATGATCATAGGGGTGCATAGGTTCTTTTGAATTGGTGTTCCCGGATTCTTAGAGTGTAATTCCAGCAGTGGGATCACGGGATCAAAAGGCAGTTCCATCTTTAGTTTTTTTGAGGAAATACCACACTGTTTTCTACAGTGGCTGCACCAGTCTGCATTCCCACCAGCAGTGCACCAGGGTTCCCTTTTTCCCCACATCCTCACCAGCACTTGTTTGTTCATTTGTTAGTGATGGCCATTCTGACCAGTGTGAAATGGTATCTCATTGTGGTTTTAATTTGCATCTCTATGTTGGCTAGTGATGTTGAGCATTCTTTCATATGTCTGTGTGCCTGCCATATGTCCTCCTTGGAGAAGTGTCTGTTTAGGTCCTTTGACCATTTTTTCATTGAATTGTTTGTCTTCCTGGTGTGGAGGTGTGTGAGTTCTTTATATATTTTGGAGATCAAACCCTTGTCTGAGGTATCATTGGCAAATATGTTTTCCCATACAATTGTTTCCCATTTCATTTTGCTGATGTTTTCTTTAACCATGCATAAGATTTTTAATTTGATGTAGTTCTATTTGTTTATTCTTTCCTTTATATCTCTTGCCCTAGGAGATATATCGGTGAAAATATTGCTGTGTGGGATATCTGACATTTTACTGCCTGTTTTCCTCTAGGACTTTTATGGTGTGACGACTTATATTTGTCTTTTATCCATCTTGAGTTTATTTTGATGTACGGTGTAAGTTGGTGGTCTAGTTTCATTTTTTTTTTTTTTTTCATGAACCTGTCCAGATCTCCCAGCACCATTTACTGAAGAGACTATTTTTATTTAATTTTATGCTCCTTTCCCATTTGTTGAATATTAATTGATCATAGAGATAAAGGTTTATTTCTGGACTCTCTATTATGTTCCATTGATAAATGTATTCTTATGCCAGTTCCTGACTGTTTTGATTACAGTGACCTTGTAATATAATTTCATATCAGGTGTTGTGATCCCTCCTACTTTGTTCTTCTTTCCCAAAATTGCTGAGACTGTTTGGGGTTGTTTATGGTTCCATACACATTTTTGAAATGTTCTATATCTTTGAAGTATGTCATTGGATTTTGGTAGAGATTGAGTTGAATTGGTACATTGCTTTGGGTAGTACGGACATTTTAATGATACTAATTTTTCCAATCCATGAACATGGTCTGTGCTTCCATTAATTTGTATCTTCCTTAATTTCTTTCTTCAGTGTTGTGTAATTTTCTGAGTACAAGGTCTTTTACCTCCTTGGTTAAGTTGATTCCTGTGTACTTTTTTTTTCTTACTGCTTTGTCTGTCTTTTTCTCCCTTGAATTCTGTTGATTTTTGCTTAATGTATTTTGGGACTTTTTTGTTAGTTTCATATATGTTTATAGTTGTTAAGTATTTAATAATTTCATCCTTTTATCACTTAAATTTCCTTTTGTTTAAAACATTTTTTGGCTTAAAGTTTATTTTGTCTAATGTTAGTATAGCCACTGTGACTTATTATACTTAGTATTTTCATGGCATGCCCTTTTGCATACTCTATGTCTTTTGAAGGCAGCATATAGTTTGATTAAAAAGAAAATATAGTCCTAAGGGTAACTGGTTCAATTCCCAGGCAGGGCACATGCCTGGGTTGTGGGCCAGATTCCCAGTCGGCGTACTAGAGGCAACCACACATGGATGTTTCTCTCCCTGTGTTTCTCCCTCCCTTCCCCTCTCTTGAAAAATAAGCAGAGTCTTAGAAATTATTTTAAAAAATATAGTCCTATATTCTCTGTCTTTTGATTGGATTATTTCACTCTTATGTTGTTTATATAGTTGGATTTGTGTCTGCCATTTCGCTACTGGTTTTCTATATTCTGTATTTTAAAACTTCTTTCATTGTCTTACTTTGCAATATGAAGGCATATCCTAGCATACCATTTTAAATCCATTGATTTTTTTTTTTATGTTTTAAAAATTATTTTCTTAGTAGTTGCTGAATAGGCTACATTATGTATCTTAATTTATTATTGTCTACTTCAGATTTATACCTTAATTCTAGTTAAGTTAGGGAAACATTGCTCCAGTATAGCTCTGTTCCTTTTTTTCTGATCAGAAACCAGCTGTTAATCTAATGTCATTCCCTTGTACATGCTTAATTCTTTTTCTCTTTCTGCTTTCAAGATTTTTCTCTTTGTCTTTTAATAGTTTGGCTATCATATGTCTAGTTATGGATTTCTTTGTGTTTATCCTATTGGATTTGTTGTTATTCTTGAATGTGTACATGAATATTTTACATCAAATGTGGGATGTTTTGGCCATAATTTCTTTAAAATTTATTCCTGTTTCCCCTATTATTTTTTTCTTTCTTTCTTTCTTTCTTTCTTTCTTTCTTTCTTTCTTTCTTTCTTTCTTTCTTTCTTTCTTTCTTTCTTTCTTTCTTCCTTTCTTCCTTTCTTCCTTTCTTCCTTTCTTTCCTTTTCTTTCTTTCTTTCTTTCTTTCTTTCTTTCTTTCTTTCTTTCTTTCTTTCTTTCTTTCTTTCTTTCTTTCTTTCTTTCTTTTTTCTTTTCTTTTCTTTTCTTTTCTTTTCTTTTCTTTTCTTTTCTTTTCTTTCTTTCATACATTTGTCTCTGCCTCCCCCCCCCCACTTTCCCTTGCCCCCTCCCTCCTTCCCTCCCTCAGCTCTTCCCCTTTGGTTTTGTCCATGAGTTCTTGCTTATGTTCCTTGACTTTCCCCTTCCCTTCCCTTTCCCTGCCCGCCCCTCCCTCCTTCCCTCTTGTCTCTGTTGATTTCTTTTCTTTTCAGTGTTGCTGGTCATATTTTCCTTGCATCTTTGTATTGTTGGTTAGGTTCCGCTTATAGGTGAGATCATATGGTATTTGTATTTCGCCGCCTGGCTTACTCACTTAGCATAATGCTCTCCAGTTCCATCCATGCTGTCGCGAAGTTTAGTAGTTCTTTTTTCCTTTCTGCTGCGTAGTATTCCATTGTGTATATGTACCATAATTTTTTGATCCAATCATCTACTGATGGACACTTAGGTTGCTTCCAACACTTGGCTATTGTAAATTGTGCTGCTATGAACATTGGGGTGCATAGGTTCTTTTGTATTGGCGTTTTGGTGTTCTTAGAGTATAGTCCCAGCAGGGGAATCACTGGATCAAAAGGCAGTTCCATTTTTCAGCTTTTTGAGGAAACTCCACACCTCCTTCCACAGTGGCTGTACCAGTCTGCATTCCCACCAACAGTGTACTAGGGTTCCCTTTTCTCCACAGCCTCGCCAGCACCTGTTGTTTGTTGATCTGTTTATGATGGCCATTCTGACCGGTGTGAGGTGGTTCCTCATGGTGGTTTTGATCTGCATTTCTCTGATGGCTAGTGATGCCGAGCATCCTTTCAAATTTCTCTGGGCCCTCTGTATCTCCTCCGTGGAAAAGCGTCTGCCCAGGTCCTTTGCCCATTTTTTGATTGGATCGTTTGTCTTCTTGGAGTCGATTCGAGTGAGTTCTTTACATATCTTGGAGATCAAACCTCTATCTGATGTATCATTAGCAAATATATTTTCCCATAGGGTTGGCTCCCTTTTCATTTTGCTGATGTTTTCTTTAGCCGTGCAGAAGCTTCTTATTTTGATGAGGTCCCACTTGTTTATTCTTTCCTTTATGTCCCTTGCTTTAGGAGACATATCAGTGAAAAAATTGCTGCGTGGGATATCTGAGAGTTTCCTGCCAATGTTCTCCTCTAGGACTTTGATGGTGTTGCGACTTACATTTAAGTCTTTTATCCATCTTGAGTTTATTTTTGTGTATGGTGTCAGCTGATGATCTGATTTCAATTTTTTGCATGTAGCCGTCCAGCTCTCCCAACACCATTTGTTGAAGAGGCTATTATTACTCCATTTTATGCTTCTGCCCCCTTTGTCAAATATTAGATGCCCATAGAGACCTGGGCTTATTTCTGGGCTTTCTCTTCTGTTCCACTGGTCTATGGGTCTGTTCTTGTGCCAGTACCAGATTGTTTTGAGTATAGTGGCCTCGTAGTATAGTTTGATGTCCGGTATTGTGATCCCTCCTACTTTGTGTTTCTTTCTCAAAATTGCTGCAGCTATTCAGGGTCGTTTATGATTCCATATAAATTTTTGAAATGTCTATTTCTGTGAAGTACGTCATTGGTATCTTAATAGGGATTGCGTTGAATCTATAAATTGCTTTGAGTAATATGGATATTTTGATGATATTAATTCTTCCAGTCCATGAGCATGGTATATGCTTCCATTTATTTGTGTCTTCCTTAATTTCTTTTTTCAATGTTATATAGTTTTCTGCATACAGGTCTTTTACGTCTTTGGTTAAATTTATGCCTAGGTACTTTATTTTCCTTCTTGCTATATTGAATGGTATTTTTTCTCTGATTTCTTCTTCTATTTCATTGCTGGTGTGCAAAAATGCCTTTGATTTCTGAATATTGACTTTGTATCCTGCTGTTTTGCCAAATTCACTTATTAGGTTGAGGAGTTTTTTGGTAGAGTCTACAGGGTTCTCTATGTACACTATCATGTCATCTGCAAACAATGATAGTTTTATTTCCTTCTTTCCTATTTGGATGCCTTTTATCTCTTTCTCTTGTCTGACCGCTGTGGCTAGGACTTCCAATACGATGTTGAAAAGAAGTGGTGAGAGCGGACATCCTTGGCGTGTTCCCAATCTTCGTGGGAAAGCTTTCAGTTTTTGCCCGTTCAGTATGATAATTGGCTGTAGGTTTTTCATATATGGCCTTTATTATGTTGAGGAATGCCCCATTTATTCCCATTTTGCTGAGTGTTTTGATCATAAATGGGTGCTGTACCTTATCAAATACTTTTTCTGCATCTATCGAGATGATCATGTCGTTTTTGTCTTTTATTTATGTGATGTATCACGTTTACTCATTTGCATATATTGAACCATCCCTGCATGCCTGGGATGAATCCCACTTGATCGTGGTGGATAATCTTTTTAATGTATTGCTGGATGCAGTTTGCCAATATTTTGTTGAGGATTTTAGCATCTATGTTCATCAGCAAAATTGGCTTGTAGTTTTCTTCCTTTGTAGGGTCTTTATCTGGTTTTGGGATCAGGGTATATAAAGTCCATAGCTTTTTTAAAAAAAAACCCTGTTTTTTTAAAAAAAATTAAATGTAATTTTTCTATGGGCATGCAAGAAAAATTAGTTATTCAGTTTTTTTGATTACTCAGTTTTTTAATGTATAATTTATATAGCTAAAAAAATTGAGATCTTTAACTGTACATTCTGTTTTGATAACTATTTTCTTCTACCAATAGTTTACCTATCACTTCTTTTATTAACTTTTTAAAAAAATAATACACATTTGAGAATCTGAGTTGATCTGTATCTGTTAAACAAATTGAATCGTAAATTTATAACCTTCCAAAACAGAAAGCATCAGGCTCAGATATGTTTACTTTTGAATTCTACCAAATATTTAAGGAGGAAGCACAAGGAATCTTGCTTTACTTATTCTTTGAGTCCAGCATTACTCAAATACCAAAGCCAGACAAAGATATTACAAAAACCAAAATGTACGTACCAGTATTTCTTGTGAACACAGATGCAAAAGCCTTCACAAAATATTAGCAGGTGAAATCTAACAATGTATAAAAAATAATTATATTCCATGACCAACTGTAATTTATCTCAAGTATATAAGGCTGGTTCAGCATTTCAAAATTCACGAATAATTCATCATATCAATAAGCCATAGAAGAAAAATCACATAGTCATATGAAGAGCATTTGACAAAATCACTCATTTGTGATAAAAACTTAGTAAACTAGAAATAGAGGAGACCATCCTTAGCTTGGTAAAGAACATCTACAAAAAACCTACAGCTGACATCATACTTAATGGTGAGACGCTCAGAGCTTTTCCACTAAGATCAGGAACAAGAAAAGGATGTCCTTCTCACCACTGCTTTTCTCCATTTTACTTGAAGTCCTGCCTAATTCAGTATGGCAAGAAAGGAAAAAGAAAGGTTGCAGATGGGAAGGAAGAAATAAAACTTTGATGAAAGATACCAAAGAACTAAATAATTGGAAAGATATTCTATGTTAGTGAATAGGAAGATTGAAACTTTTAAACATAATTGTATCAGTTCTTCCCAATTTGATCTGTAGATTCAGTGTAATCTCAGTCATAGCAATTTATTTTGAGGAGATTTATAAACTAATTTTTAAGGTTATAGGGAGAGGCAAAAGACCCAGAATAACCAAAACAGTGTTGAAAGGAAAAGTACCAAGTTGGAGGTTTTGTACGTCAAGAATTACTATAAATCTCCTAGACGACAAAATAAGAAAAAACCTAGATGGCCTGGGGTATGATGACCTTTTGGATATAATACCATGATGCATGAAAGACAGAATTGATAAGCTAGACTTCATTAAAATAAAAACTTAAGCTTTCTTAAAGACAATGTCAAGAGCGTAAGAAGACAAGCCACATACAGGGGAAAAATATTTGTAAAAGACACATCTGATAAAGTACTGTTGTCCAAGATATACTGAGAACTCTTAAAATTCAGCAATAAGAAAACAAACAACCTGATCAAAAAAATATGTGGAAGACTTTTAACAGGCACCTGATAGAAAAAGGTATACAGCTGGCAAATAAGCATATGAAAATATGCTCTACACCCATTTTCACCAGGAAAATGCAAATTAAAACAACAGGGAGAATCTACTATACAACTATTAGAATGGTCAAAATCCAGAATACTTTTACCACCAAGCGTTGACAAGGATGTGGGGCAACAGAAATCTCATTTTTGCGTGGGAACGCAAGAAGGCACAGCTACTTTGGAAGACAGTTTGACAGTTTCATACAAAACTCAGTATCCTCTTATCACATGATCCAGCAATCATGCTCTCTGGTGTTTACCTAAAGGAGTGGAAAGCTTATGTCCACACAAAAACCTGCACACAGATATTTATAGCATCTTTATTTATAATTGCCAAAACCTCAAAGGAACCAATGATTGTTGATAAATGCAACAAATGGATAAATCTTATGTTGAGTGAAAAACCAGATATAAAAAAGAGTATATATTGCATCACTTTGTTTTATACATAAAATTCTAGGAAATGAAAACAAATCTCTAATAATAGAAAGCAGGTCACTAGTTGGGGTGTGGGGTTGTGAGGCTGAGAAGGGGTGGATTAAAAAGGGGGCTTAGAGATAAACTTTTTGGTTGATATGTTTGTTATCTTGATGGTACTGATGGATTCATAGATGCATACTTAAGCTTTAACTCATCAAACAGCACACTTCAAATATCAGGAGGGTTAAAAGTAGGTTTAGAGTTGTTCACCTGGACGATAATGCAATAATTAATAAATAATATTACAAGAATTGACTGCTTCGCATACTCACAACTGTAAACCTACTTTTGCCCCACCCTGTATGTTCAGTTTCTTAGATGTCATGTATATTTCAAAGCTGTAAAAGACAACTGATAAACCCACACTACTTCTTTGGTAGAACTAACGTAAGAGGTTAACTTGTATGCTAGTGAGTGAGTTATTACTCTAAAAGAGAAGAGCTTTTAGATAGTTCTTAAAAGATGAAGGGTAATCTAAAACTGTTCGAAAATAAAAAGTTTATTTTTTTGAAAGGAAGGATGTTACGTTGGTAAATGTAACTAAATTGTTATGAATGATCAGTTGTTACTTTTGGACAACATTAGTGGAATCTTCATTAGTATCAGGCAGAAGACTTGCAGTTTGGCTTGGAGATAATTTTTTTCATGTTTTGCTAATCTGCTTTCCTGATGGTGTCTTACTATAGAGGTCATATTGAGAAACCTTCCCTGAACACTTCAGTGCCTACTATAGAAATTGAAAAGTGGGAAGGCAAAGTCCTTGAGTAGGAAAATATATCACTTATTAGGTGTTAAACTTGGTATTCTCACTTGTGTACCTGGTGTAAATTGTTACTCTGTCTAAGAATTCCTTTTTAAAAAATTTTTTTCTTGTTTATAAAGTTAGGTAATATCACCATTTCTTATATTTTGTTATTCTTTGTGTAAATAGAATAGTTAATTGTAAATAATCACTGTTTTATAATTTATATGTGAACAAATTAGTTTTTCAGCTGTGTCTGCTTTTTAGACATGGGGAAGCGTGATACTAATATTTTTTAATGTATTAACTGTTTTTATTGTTTGATTTTAGGTCCATTGCAAAAGAACTTGCAGACTGGCTTATAAGCAACAATGTAGTAGAACATATATTTGGACCAAATTTACATATTGAGGTTTGTGGATGATTATGACTTCTGTTTGTTTTAAGACAGAAGACTATTATAAAGTTAATAAGTTTTTCTTTTCCAGATTATCAAACAGTGCCAGGTGATTTTGAATTTTTTGGCAGCAGAAGGGCGATTGAGTACTCAGCATATTGATTGCATTTGGGCTGCGGCACAGGTACTATTAACAGCTCATATTTATTGAGTGCTTCCTCATTATGTATTCTAAGTGCCTTACTCCCCTATGAGATATGGAAAAAATTAGGAAGTCTGACTTCTAGAGTCCAAGCCTTATTACTAAATTACTGGTAAAATTAAAGGAAATGAGCCCTTGCCAGTGTGGCTCAGTTGGTTGGATATTGTCCCTTAAGCTGAAAGGTTGCTGGTTTGATTCCCAGTCAGGGCATATGCCAAAATTGCAGGTTTGGTCCCCAGTCAGGGCACATACAGAAGACGGCAGCAGATTGATGTTTCTCTCCCACATTGATGTTTCTCTCCCTCTCTTTCCTTTCCCTTTCCCTTTCCCTCTTTCTAAAAAATCAGAAATGAAAATAAAATTTATTTAAAAAAGTTAAAGGAAATGAGTTGGTTGGTGGTTCTTAACAAAACTATTTGGTTTATTAAGAAACATTTTTCTATTTCATGTATATCCTGTATATTTCATGTATATCCTTCTATCCAGGACATTGTATTGGTATGTTTCTTTTCTATTGTTTTCTTTTTTAATTTTTGAATAGGTATATATCCTCATGGCTTAAAACCCAAAAGTCAAATAAATATAAAAGGATATATTACATATTTTACTACTCCTGCCCCTGCCTCTTAGGCATGCAGTTCTTATCTCCTCAGGTGCTTCATGGATTTTCTATACAAATAGCTAATTGTAAACATTTTTCTTCCCTTGTTTTCCTCTTTTCCACAGATGTCACATATTAAATGGACTTGTCTTTTTTTCACTAAATTCCAGGATATTCACTAAATATCCTGGAGATCATTCCATATCAATATATCAAACATTTATTTTTTTTTTAAAAGACTACATAGTATTTTGTTATACGTGTGGCACTGTAATTTATTTAACCAATTTTTATTAATAGGCATTATTTTACCCCAATCTTTTCTACTATACAAATGATACAATAAGTAGCTTCTAACATAGTCATTTCATCTATGTACATATATTATGTATGATTAGTTCCTACTTATAAATAGAATTGTTAGGTTAAAGCATATGTGTGATTTACTTGTGGTAGGTAATGGTGTGGTGGTGGCACATTTCCTTTATTGTCAATATGTTGTATTCTGAAGCTTCTTGATATTTGCTTAACTGATAAGTAAAAGGTGATATCTTTGATGTTTAAAATTTCTATTTCGTTTATATGAATCAGGTTGAAAAATCTTGTGTTTAAAAGCCATTTTTGTGTTCTTTTCTGAGACTGTTTATAAAGTCTTTGCCATTTTCATTTTCATTACATGAAGTTGGGTTTTGTATTAATGATTATATTCTACTTTGACGTTGTCTTCTGCTTTGGGTAAGTTGGCTTTTGCTGATCCCATTTTGAAGTTTTTGGTTTCAAATTTGTGGTTGGATTTTTTAATGATCTGTCGGCTTTGAACAGTTCATGGGATTTGTGTGTAAAATTTAGTATTTTAAGTGAGCAAAAATATCTAAACTTATTTTAAACTCTTAAAGTGAAATATCCATCAGAATACAGTAATTATATTTCAGAATTATATGAAACAAGTCTGAGTTTTACAGCTTATTAATACTATTAAATATGTAAAAATATTAGATTAGTTACAAGTCATAGCAATGTGTTATAATTGTAAAATATACAAAAGGTCCATTTGCACGTTCATGTAAAGTTAGACTTGATCTTTAAAATGTTTTTACAATAAAATAAAAAGAATATTGTTTTTAATTTGAGGAAGAATTGTATCTTCTGATACAAAACATGATACGCTCTTTTTTTCTGTATCACTCAGCATTTCAAAATGATTTGTATGCAGATTTTATTTCATTTTAAGCTTATTCTTAAGAATTTTAATTTTATTTTTGCTGTTATAATAGCAATTTGTCATACTTATTTTTGTCCATTATATTTCTATTTCTTCCATTATGTTTAATGATCAATGCATATAAAAACATTTTTATAACATAAACCTTTTCAAGTTTCTGAATGTTAATTGTATACCTTGGTAACTTAATTCTTAGATGGTTGTAATTTTTCAATATATTTTTATCATTCCATATTTAATATTGTATATTTAAAATCACTATCATTTTAACAAGTTAAAGAAGTAACTCCCTTTTCAGAGTAAAGGGTAATTTTCTTCCGCTGCAGCTCACTCTCATTATTCTGAGCTATAGTTTTCTCTGTACGTTTTTAAATGTATTTGCATTTTAGTCATTCAGAAATTTGTTGAAACCGCATTTATTGATTTTAGAGAAAGGAAGGGGGAGAAAGAAAAAAAAAACAGTTGATTTGTTGTTCCACCTTGTTGTACATTCATTGATTGATTCTTTTTTTTACATATATGTAATTGATTATACTATTACAGTTGTCTCACTTGTTTTCTCCCCTTTATTATCCTCTACCCTGCACTGCAGTATTCTCCCCAGTATTCCCTCGTGCCCTTAGTTCATGTCCATGGGTCATACATATAAAGTTCTTTGGCTTCTCCATTTCCTATACTATTCTTAACCTCTCCCTGCCTATTTTGTACCTACTATTTATTCTGCTTATTCCCTGTATCTTTTTCCCCATTCTTCCCCTCCTCCCTCCCCTCTGATCTCCATTTCTATGATTTTGTTCCTGTTCCTCTTGTTTGCTTAGTTTGTTTTGTTTTTTAGGTACAGTTGTTGATAGTTGTGAGTTTGTTGTCATTTTACTGTTCATAGTTTTTGATCTTTTTCTTAGGTAAGTTCCTTTAACATTTCATAATAAGGGTTTGGTGATGGTGAACTCCTTAAACTTAACTTTACTTTATCTGGGAAGCACATTATCTGCCCTTCCATTCTAAATGATAGCTTTGCTGCATAGAGTAATCTTGATTGTAGATCCTTGCCTTTCATGACTTTGGATACTTCTTTCCAGCCCCTTCTTGCCTGCAACGTTTCTTTTTGGAAATCAGCTGATAGTCTTCTGGAAACTCCTTTGTAGGTAGCTGTCTCCTTTTCTCTTGCTGCTTTTTAACTTATATTAAAGATAAGATTCTCCCTTTATCTTTAATCGTGGGTAACTTAATTACGATGTGTCTTGGTTTGTTTCTCCTTGGGTCCAACTTCTTTTGGATCTCTGAGCTTCCTGGGTCTCCTGGAGGTCTATTTTCTTGGCCATATTGGGGAAGTTCTTCATTATTTGTTCAAATAAGTTTTCAATTTCTTGTTCTTCCTCTTCTTTTTCTGGCACCCCTATGATTCAGATGTTGGATCGTTTAAAGTTGTCCCAGAGGTTCCTAAGCCTTCTCATTTTTTTGAATTGTTGTTTCTTCATTCTGTTCTGGTTCATTGTTTATCTCTTCCTTCTGCTCCCAATCTTTGATTCGAGTCCCGGTTTCCTTTCCTTTACTGTTGGTTCCCTGTATATTTTTCTTTACTACACTTTGCATAGCCTTCACTTTTTCCTCCATTTTGCGACCATATTCAAACCAATTCAATGAGCGTCCAGATTACTAGTGTTTCGAACTGTGCATCTAATAGCTTAACTATCTCTTCATCGCTTCTGTTTTTGGAGTTTTGATGTGTTCTTTCATTTGGACCATATTTCTTTGTCTCAGTGTGCCTGTTATGTTGGGCGGGGCAACCCAGATCATTGCGTTGTGAGGCTGTATGTGGAGAAGGGTCCGAGAGAGAACAATGCCTCTTGCTTGGCCAGCTTTCAGTCACTTTCACTGCTACCCACAAGCAGATATGGCCCTTCTAGTACTGATTCCTTAGTGGGTGGGTTTGTGTACATTATAGGACCCCATGGGCTCTCAAGTAGACTCTCCTGTGAAGCTCGGAGTTTTCTCCTGCTGCCACAACCCCCAAAGGTTTTTACCTCCAGAGTTTTTAAGGCTTTCTTACCCCCTACTGGAACCCTGGATTGCGGGGTTTGTCTCATTCACCAGCTGTTCCTTCCGGTTTATCCACTGGCAAATATGGGACCACCCGGTTTGCCAGCCATGAGTTCTTTCTACTCTGGCTGCCCTTCTCCACCCCTCCTGCCAGTCTGGATGAATGTTTCTTCTTTAGCTCCTTGATTGTCGGACTTCCATACAGTTTGATTATCTGGCAGTTCTGGTTACTTCCTGTTTTTTGCTGTCCTTTTGGTTGTGTGAAGAGGCAAAGTGTATCTACCTGCATCTCCATCTTGATTGGAAGTCCTGATTGAATCTTGTATGTGCCCTAACCAGCAATCAGACCCACAACTTTGGCTTATCAGGACGGTGCTCTAACCAACTGAGCTACTCATTCAGGGCTATCGCCTATTACTGACTCATTTTCTTTGTGTTATTTTTAAAGATTCTAAAATACATTAATGATTGAGTCTCCTCTATGGGAGATGAGGACATTTTCATCCTTTTTCTCTTATCATTTTCTATGCCCCATGTTTAATTGTTATTTGTACTTTATCAAATTAACCATTGGCCCCTGAACAACATGAATTTGAACTATATGTTCCCACTTACACATGGATTTTATTTTTTTCAGTAAATGTATGGTACTGTAAACATATTTTTCTCTTCCTTATGGCTTTCTTAATAACTTTTTTTTCTAGCTTACTTTATTGTTAAGCATACAGCATATAGTACATATAACATATAAAATATGTGTTAATTGATTGTTTATGCTACGGGTAAGGTTCTGGTCAACAATGAGCTATTAGTAGTTAAGTTTTTTGGTAGTCAAAAGTTATATGTGGATTTTCAACTGTGCTGGGTAGGGTAAGGGGTTCGGCATTCCTAACCCTCATATTGTTCAAGGGTAAAGTTATGTAACGTTTAAATTTTACATTGTGACCATAAATCCTACAGTTGTTTTGTATTAATTTTGTGTTTAGGTGTATGACTCACCCAAAATCCTTTCTTCACATTTAGTGTTCATTGTATTTATACTTATAGATTTCACAGAATAGTCTTTAGTTTTCCCTGAAGAGAAATTTGTGGATGTTTTCTTTGTACTTTAATAGTTTGACTGAATGTAAGATGCTAGAGCTATTCTTATTTCCACTCAGAACTTTGTAGTAGACATGATTTCCATTGTTTTCTGAACAACTTTTATTTTTAATTTTATACCATATAAAAAGTGTTCTTATACAGCTTTATCCCCTTTATTTTTGTTACTGGTAACACAAATTGGAGCTTTATATGTTGTGTGCCGAATTACATAGATTAGTAATTTGGGGGGTTATTTGTCTTTTAACTCAAGTAGGAAATAAAAAGTAGAGTTACAAGTTAAAATAATTGTAGCTTTTAATTGTTTATATATTTATTTTTTATCAGAAGTCTTTATTTCATCACTATGGTCTAGCTTCCTTTTATTTCATTCTGAAAGACTTCCTTTATTATTTCTTACAGGGTAGGTCAAGTTATAATGAACTTTTTAAGCTTTTGTTTACCTGGAGATGTAGTAATTTTTCCCTCATTTTTAAATGACATATTGACAATTACAAATTTTCATTTGAAATTTTTTTTTACTCTTTGGATATTTCACCCCATTTCCTTGGGCTTCCAAGATTTTTGATTGGAAATTGGTTGATATCTTATAAGTGTATGTATGGGGTGAATGGTTTATCTCCTACTTTCAGGATTATTTCACTGTCTTTGCCTTTTGATAGTTTGAGTATAGTGTGTTTTGTTGTAGATCTTTCAGTTACCCTGCTTGGAATAACTTGAACTTTTTGGATTTGTAGCTTCATGTCTTTCATTAAATTGGGAAGTTTCCATCAATTATATTTTCAAATATACTTTTTGTACCTTTTATTTTTCCCTGGTTTTCCCACAATGAGTAGGATTGGTGTGTCACACAAGTACCTTAGACTTTATTCACTTTTCTTTGTTCTTTTTTCTTTCTGTTCTTTAGAATCAGTAATTTCTGTTGTCTTACTCCTATGCTTTTTAACTGCTTAGTGTATTTTTCATTTCAGTTATTTTACTTTTTAGCTTTCTAATCTCTTCATGGCTCTTTTAAAAAAATTTCTGTCTTTAATTATATTCTCATTTTGTTTAGGTGTTTTGTGTTTTGTTTTTCCTTTTCTTTTTCTAGGTCTTTGGACAGTTTTAAAAGGTGTTCAAAAATCTTTGTCTAGTAAGTCCAGCGGGTAGGCCTCCTTGGGTACATTTCTCTCGATTTATTTATTTAAATGGAGAGTGCACTCATGTATTTTTTTAAATATCTTATGGATTTTCTTATTTTTTGGTTGGAAACTGGACATTTGAATTTTATAATGTGGTAACTCTGGAAATGAGATTGTCCTCCTTCCTTAGAGTTTGCTCTTGTTTCAGTTGTTCTAGGAATCAGGCAATTGTGAAAGTTTATGGTCTTCTTAGGTCTTTTCTGAGCCCGTATATTTTCTTCAGAATGTGCAGTGCCTTTCTAAATTCCCCTACATACAGTTGTTACTGAACATCCAATAAAACCTTGTGTGGCTCCTTTAAGTCTCTTGGTAGTCATCCTAGCTGATTTTGGGTTGACACAATGGTAGTTAGTCTCTGTGCCCACACCGAGACAACCAGATGGAGTAGTCTGCAGTCAGAACATAGAAATGTGTTATTTGGAGTATAATACCATTATTGCTTACCCTGACTCCAGCAAACTGCACCAGAATTGCCTGTTACTGTTTCCACAGCTGTGTGGTTGTCACAGGTTCAGGGTTTGGGGAATGATTAACTGCCATCACACTCAAGATTGGAATTGGCCGGTATTAATGGCAATTTACCAGCCAGACTTTCCTTTAGAATTATAAGAGTTCATATTGACTACAGAGTTTAAGAATAGTTACATCAGACAGTTTCTATCCTTACAATTGCTGTCTAGGTATAGAGATGGATTTCTGGCACTTTCTCTTCTGCCATTTTCCGTGATGTTCTTTTCCCCTTTTAGTTTTTTAAAAATTTATTGATTTGAGAGAGAGTGGAAGAGAGAAACATTGATTTGTTGTTCCACTTATTTCTGCATTCATTGGTTGATTCTTGTATGTGCCCTACCACGGATAGAACCTGCAACCTTGGCTTATAGGAACAATGCTCTAACAAACTGAGCTACCTGGCCAGAACTTCTGTTTTTCATTATCAGTGAAGAAGAGTCTGTGAACTAGTTTCACATTGTCATCTTTACCAGACTCATACTATGCAGTCTTAATATTTTTTTCTAGTTTTTGAAATTTTCTTTCATAATGTGTACCTATAACAGAGCCTCATACAATGTTCTGCCTCAGTGACAGGATTACATAATTATCTTTCAAGGGTTTTGTTACCTAAGGGTAAGAAATAAAGTATTTGATTATGGAAATTAAGTTTGTTATGGAAATCCCATTGTTTAATGATTGAATTGGGAGTAAGTCAGAAAGTACTGTGTTTTAATCTCATTTTAATTGGGGAAAATATACTAGTTATTTTTTGGCAAAAAGCAAGTATAAACTCTGTAGTCTAATATAACCCAATACTATTTTAAAATTCACATTCTTAGAAAAGATCTGTAAAAGTGTTATACTTAAAATTGTTTACTTCTTAAACTCAAATGATATTTTTGGTCTTGGAGTGCTACAGTTTGTAGTTTTGTGTCTGGTTTTTTAAAAGTGGATAATTAGTGGTATTGAATTAAATAAATAGTAGGGCTAAAGAAAATAATATAGTTTGTAAGAAGTTGCCTCAACATAGAGGAATTTCTTCAGTGTTATTTTATTAATTTTATTTCATCTTCTTTCTCAAAATTAAGTTGTATATATTTACCTTGAAAGAGGAAGCAGAAAAGAGTTCATATATTTATAGGAAAGTCTACATTTCTTACAGACCTTTTATGTATTCAAGATAGATAGGCTATTTCAGGTTTTTGCCTTTGGAGCTCTCAATTTGAGAATGACTGTCCTAGTCATTTGTTTGCTGTAACTTGATTTAGCAGTTTGCATATTTGTGGTTATAAAATACCTTTATTTTATGTGATGTTGCAATATTTAGTAGTCTTGCCTTTGTAAATATTATACTTACTTACATAATTCTGTAAAATATAACAAAGGAGACTATCTCCTGGTTTATTATTTAGACCTTTATTACAAGGAAGTTTCTACTGTGTACTTTAGTAAAATAAATGTGTTGTATAAATAATTATAACCATATAATATGAGAAATAATATACTTAAAATAAGATTTAATCTGTTTCTTTCTCCTAATTGTAACTGCCTACATTTAAATTTATTAATTTGTTTTTATATGAATGATATGCACCTAGATTTAATTGGAATCTTCTTTATACTTAGATTCCAGAAACTATTTATTGTGGGCTTTTTTATTGTTGTTAGAAAATTAAGTTTATGGTTTGCTTATGTGGGATTTTATTTTCACAATTTTATGTACTGCCATTGATATTTGGTAATTATCATTTTACCAACATATAAATAAAAATTGGGTTGCCAAAAAGTCCATTTAGTTTTTTCCATAAAATAAAAGACACAGTTTTCATTTCCCGAATAACTTCATTGATTTGGATATTTTGAGTATGTCAGCTATCTCCCGTGTGGTATAACATTGATTGTTCTCAATGTCTTGATTTAATCGCTATCAGCTTCAGCTGGTCTGCCTGATGATGGAGTATTATTCAGCAAAAAATCTCCAGCATGAAACTTCTCAAACCACTTTTCGCATGTTCGATGAGCAACAGCACCTTCTCTGTATACTGTGCAAATCTTTGTGTGTATATTTCAGTTGTGTTTTTACCCTTCTTGAAATAACAAAGCATGTTATGCTGAAACTGTGTATTTTTTCCATCTTCAGTATTAAAATGGTTACATAAAAATTCACCAGTTTTTGATAATTATTTTTAAATGCATGCTGATATGACAGCTGTCACAGTACACTCTTAACAAAATTGTTTCTAATGAAGTTCAAGACAACTAGGTGCTTTTAAAGCCATCTTAGGGGAAAAAACCAAATGAACTTTTTGGCAAACCCAGGATTAGTGTAGCAACCCCCTTGGCTTTTAAAACAAACAATATAGTTTAAAAAAATAAAAACTATAACTTTTTTTGTTACTAGATTATTTATTATGTATGATAATTATTTTTGACTATTGTCTCTCCCTTTATTTTGTAGTTGAAACATTGTAGTCGGTATATACATGATTTATTTCCTTCACTCATCAAGAATTTGGATCCAGTACCACTTAGACATCTTCTTAATCTGGTCTCAGCTCTTGAGCCAAGTGTTCATACTGAACAGGTAATTTATTCAAAACATAATATTTATTTTAGTAATATGAAAATTTATTTGTGATTCAGATCATTTAACTTGTAGTTTATTATGGTTAGCATTTCAATTAGGCAAAAGGATATTAAATTAATTACGATGTTACCTAAAACCTCTAATTTCAACCTTTCTTTTTAAAGACACTGTACTTGGCATCGATGTTAATTAAAGCATTATGGAATAACGCACTAGCAGCTAAAGCTCAGCTATCTAAACAGAGTTCTTTTGCATCTTTATTAAATACTAATCTTCCCATTGGAAATAAGAAAGGTTAGTAAACTATATTGTATTTTTTAAAGTAAGTTATCTGCAGTTTATAACTCAAATTTGAAGTAGTTTCTGCCAAGTAGTTCAGTTCAACCCTAATTTCAAAATAAGTTAGAGATGGGCACTATAGTGTTTGTGAAAGGGTGAATAAATTGGGGTTAGTTCATCTTTTTGGCTCTCATTTCAGGTGTTTTATATATACTTTTACATGTATGTAACTTTTTAGGACTCTCTCAAACTTTATCAACTTTACCCCAATTTTTGTTGCCTGACATCATATACTACTCTTTTCTTAGGCTTTTCTGTGCAGGGACCCACAACTACTACTGCAAGTGGTGGGGATTTATATTATTGCAGATTTCCCTACCTGTATCTTGTTGATTATGTAATAAGAACAACTGATATGCTTACCCAAAGAAGCTCAGTTATTTAGAATATTTCCCTCCTGTTTTTTCCTTTTCCTTCAGAGGAAGAAGAGCTGAGAAGAGCAGCTCCATCACCTTGTAAGTTGAGTCTTAGAAGTGCATGGCAAGATGATTTATACTTCTATGTTGATGGCCATTAGTTAATTGATTTTATGTCTTTGCATCAGAGTCATAAAGTTAATTTTGAGCAGAAGATATAAACCTTTAACTAGTTACCCAGCTCACTCTTTTTTTTCAAACTATATAGTTTCTTGACTTACTTGATCCTCTTGGCAAATGTTAACATATTTTTGGCTACTCAGCATGAAGCTTTGGCAAATCAAAGAATGAAAGGATTGTGTTATTCTGATAGGTCCATGTTAATATAAATTAGAAGTAAAACAAAAAAATCTATCTAATGTAGGGTCGCCTGCAGCTAGTCCTCAAAGCAGTGATAACAGTGATACTCATCAAAGTGGAGGCAGTGACATTGAAATGGATGAGCAACTTATTAATAGAACCAAACATGTGCAACAGCGACTTTCAGACACAGAGGTATGAAAAATGCCCGACCCCCTCATCCCAACCCAAAGTGATTTTTGGGCTTCTGCCATGTCTATCCTTTGAACTAGGAATATAAACATGATCTATGTGTAGGCCTGATCACTCTTTTAAGTAGTATTATTGGAGTCCTTTACTTTGAGCTTTTAATTGCATTTTGCATTGTTCAAAGGAGTGAGTCAAGACTGGCAGCCTTTTAAAAAGTACATGTGTTAATACCAGTTATTTTTTTTTCTTACTAGTGTAAATATTTATTTAAATCTGTTTGCTTCTAATACAGGAATCCATGCAGGGAAGTTCTGATGAAACTGCCAACAGTGGTGAAGATGGAAGCAGTGGTCCTGGCAGCAGTAGTGGGCATAGTGATGGATCTAGCAATGAGGTGAATTCTAGCCATGCAAGCCAGTCAGCTGGGAGCCCTGGCAGTGAGGTACACTCAGAAGACATTGCAGATATTGAAGCCCTTAAAGAAGAAGATGAAGATGATGATCATGGTCATAACCCTCCCAAAAGCAGTTGTGGTACAGACCTTCGGAACAGAAAGTTAGAAAGTCAAGCAGGCATTTGCCTAGGGGATTCGCAAGGTCCATCAGAAAGAAGTGGGGCAAGCAATGGAACAGGAAAAGACCTGGTTTTTAACACTGAGTCATTGCCATCAGTAGATAATCGAATACGAATGCTAGATGCCTGTTCACACTCTGAGGACCCAGAACATGATATTTCAGGGGAAATGAATGCTGCTCACATAGCACAAGCATCTCAGGAATCATGTATTACACGCACTGGGGACTTTCTTGGGGAAACAATTGGGAATGAATTATTTAATTGCCGGCAGTTCATTGGTCCACAGCATCACCACCATCACCACCACCACCACCACCACCATGATGGGTAAGTCTGCTTAAAAAACAAACAGCTTATATTTCCTTTAGGAAAGTAATTCTATCCTGTGTTTATTCCTTTATAATTATTGTAGATCAGTACTGTTGAATAGGGATATAATGTAAACTATAAATACATACTTTAAATATGTAATTTTTAATTATCTGTTGGCCACATTTTAAAAAGCAAAATGAAACAGGAGAGATTAATTTTAATTTTAAATTTTATTTAAAGCAATAGTATCTACAATATTTTGTACTTACAACACATCTCAGTTTAGACCAGCCACTAAATAAAATTTTTTTTGCCCTGACTGGTGTGGCTCAGTGGATTGGATATCATCCTGCAAACCTAAAGGATGTGGGTTAGATTCTGGGTCAGGGTACATGCCTCGGTTGGGCAGGTATGGGAGGCAAACGATCAATATTTCTCTTTCCCTCTCTTTCTCCCTCCCTTCCCCTCTCTCTAAAAGTAAATGAATCTTGCAAAACGTTTTTTTTCATTTTAAATTACAATTGACTTAAAATACTGTATTAGTTTCAGGTGAGGAACACATGATTAGACATTTAATAACTTATGGCATGATCACCCTGATAAATCTAGTACCCATTTGACACCACATATAGTTATTAAAATATTGTCAACTGTATTCCCTATGCTGTACTTTACCTATCTGTGACTATTCTATAACTACCAATTTGTACTTCGAAATCCCTTTACCATTTTCACCCATCTCCCCAACCCCTCTCCTAACCTGGCAACTGTTAAAATATTCTCTGTATCTATGAGTCTATTTCCATCCTGCTTGTTTATTTTGTTTGTTAGATTCCACATGTAAGTGAAATCACCTTGTATTTGTCTTTTCTCTGTCTGACTTATTTCACTTAGCATAATAAGTCCATCCATGTTGTGGATGGCAAGATTTCATTCCATTTTATGACTGACACCCAGTGGCACAGCCTCCCTGGTCACCTGAGATGGGTGCTCCAGGTGTGTCCCAGTGTGTGTGGACTATGTTCACTGTCCTGTATAATTGAGTCTTGATTGCTGTTGGCATGTCACTGGGAGGGATTGACCCCCAGGCCGTTTGGCTACAATGACTGCCTGTGAGTATAGTGGAATTGCTGCTGTACAGGGGCCAACCCCATGGAGCAGTCCTTGATTCACTGGGTCCTTGGTGCTAGCTGAATCTGTCCCTTGAGTGTGTTGCTTGTGGAGGTGGTTGAGTTGTAATCCAGTGTGGTCTGAAACTGTCCACTAGGCACACTGGCTCTGGGGCCTCCAGAAAGGTGCAAGTGCAGCTATTACCTGTGTTGTGCCCAGGGCCACCCTGCATGAACTACAGGGCGATCTGCAGATGGCTGCTACCTTGCAGAGGGGATACAGAGAGTCCTGATCCTGCTTGTTTGAGAGATTTCATGAAAGCTTAAAGCATGAACCAATAGAGGCTGTTTGTATGGAACAGCCACTGGAAACAATTTGGGGTCTGAAAGTTGGGTGGGTCGGGATGTCAGGTGTGTTAACAGTGTTAGCCTAGTTGATGGAGACTCAGATATGGCATTTGCTTGCTGGCTTTGTGGGTAGAGGGCTTTGCAGAGGAATAAAGGCCTCTGTCAAACACTTCCATGTGGGAGAAAGCTGCCTCTTCAGCCTTTCTCCTGAGGCCAGAGAATTCAGCTCCAAGCCCCTCCCTCCCCCTCACCCCCCACCATCATTAGTTCCTGGCACCTTCCAGCAGTTACCCCAGCAGTGGAGCTCAGAGCAAGTGAGTCTGAGTAAGCCAGTGTGCAAAAGCCATTTAAGAGAAAAGCCTGGGAATCCAGGAGTCCTTTGTCTAACTCAGCCACAATCTTCGCTGGTTTTTACAGCCAGAAACTGTGGGGACTTCTCTTTCTGTGTTGGAATCCTGGGCTGGGGCTACTGATTGGGGTTGGAGCTCCTTAGGGGGACCTCCACAGACAGAAAATCTGTCCTGATTTTTTAAAAATTATATTTTAATGATTATGCTATTACAGTTGTCCTGCACGAAACTTTGCAGATCACTTTGGACATGTTCAATCAGTCACAGCAACTTCTCCATACAGTGCACAGATCATTTTTTGTGGTTTAGTTGCCTTTCTACCTTTCCGGAAATTAAAAAAAATGACAAAAACATTGTGTAGTTTTTCCATCATTAATATTAAAATGGCTGTATAAAAATTCATCAATTTTGATGTTTTTAAAATGCATGCCAATATGACAGCTGTCACAATAAAGTCTAACAAAATTGTTTGAAATGAAATTAAAGACAGGGAAGCACTGCTAGAACCTTTGTACAGAAAAAACTAAAAACTTTTTAGCCAACTATGTTCATTATTTTTAGGTTTTAAAATACCATTTTTTATTATATCTTATTGATTATGCTATTACAGTTGTCCTGATTTTTCCTCTTTTGCCCCCTCCACCCAGCAGCACTCCCTACTCTCTCAGGCAACCCCCTCCCCAACATTGTTCATGTCCATGGGTCATGTGTATAAGTTCTTTGGCTACTTCATTTCCTATATAGTACTTTACATCCCTTTGGTTATTCTGTAACTATCTATTTGTACTTCTTAATCCCATCACCTCTACTTAATCCCATCACCTCTACTTAATCCCATCACCTCTATGCCCATTCGCCCCCACCTGGCTCTGTGTATCCATGATTCTGTCTCTGTTTTTCTTGTTTGCTTAATTTGTTGTTTAGATTCAATTGTTGATAGATATGTATTTATTGCCATTTTATTGTTCATGTAATTTCTTAAATAAGTTCCTTAACATCACATACAATAATAGTTTGCTATTGATGAACTCCTTCAGCTTTTTCTTCTCTGGGAAGCTCTTTATCATCTGCCCTTCGATTCTAAATGATAGCTCTGCTAGGTGGAGCAGTCTTGTTTGTAATGTCCTTGCTTTTCCTGACTGAATATTTGTTGCCAGTCCCTTCTAGCCTGAAAAGTTTCTTTTGAAAAATCAGCTGACAGTCTTATGGGAACTCCCCTGTAGGTAGCTAACTTCTTTCCTCTTGCCGCTTTTAAGATTCTCTCTTATCTTTAACCTTTGGCCTTTTTAATTATGATGTGTCTTGGAGTGGGCCTCCTTGCATCCGTCTTGTTTGAGACTCTCTGTACTTACTGGACTTGCATGTCTATTTCCTTCACTAAATTAGGGAAGTTTTCTTTAATTATTTTTTCAAATTGATTTCTAATTTCTTGCTCGCTCTCCTCTTGTTCTGGCATCCCTATTATGCGAATGTTGGACCTCTTGAGGTTGTCCCAGAGACTGTTTATACTACCCTCATTTTTGTTTTGGATTCTTTCTTTCTTCTTGTTCTGATTGGTGGTTTTTTCCTTCCTTATGTTCCATATCATTGATTTGATTCTTGGTTTCAACCACCCTACTGTTGTGTCCCTGTAAATTGTACTTTGCTTCAATTAGTATATCTTTGTTTCTAACTGGATCTTTTTTATGCTGTTGAGGGCCTCATGAAGTTCCTTGGGCATCCTTATAACCAGTGTTTTGAGCTCTGCATCTGTTAGATTGCTTATCTCCAGTGCATTTAGCTCCTTTTCTGGAGTTTTGATCTATCCTTTCATTTGGGCTGTGTTTCATTGTCACTTTGTTTTGGCATCCTCCCTGTGTTTGTTTCTATGTATTACATAAGCTGCTTTGACTTCGTGTCTTGGTAATGTGGCTTAATGTAGTAGGTGTCCTGTAGGGTCCAGTGGCACAACCTCCCCTATCACCCAAGCTGGGTACTTGAGGTTTGTTCTTCATTTTGGGCTGAGTATGCCCTTCTCTTTTAGTTGAGCCTTGGATGCTGTTGGCAGATAAATGGGAGGGATTTACCCAGGTTAGTCAGTTGCAAGAATTGTCTGTGACCTCTGATCACCAACCTCTGCCCTCCATGAAGGATCAGATGTGCAGGGGGGCAGGGTGGTGGTGTTCTGATGTGGTCTGTAGCTGTCAACTGGGTGTGCTAGCCATGGGGTTTCCTGGGTGATGCAGACCAAGGTCAGCCCCCCAAATGTGTTTTGCCCTGGGCCACCCTACCTGAGCCACAAAGCAACCTGCGATGGCTGCTACTTGTGCTGGTCCAGGAGATTCCCAGGCAAAGCCAAGCTGTGAATATAGCGTTGTGGCAGCCAGTGCCAGCACCTGGGGCTCACTGAGGCCAGCTGTTGCTTATTTGAGAGGATTTAGGAAGTTGTTAATAGTAGCCCAGGCCAGCCATTCATATGGAAAAGCAGCTTATATGGGCCCATGAGCTGGGTGGGTCAGAGCCTCAGAGCCTCTGGGGATTTCCAAGGAGCTCAGACAGGGCCAGGTTGGTGGAGATTCAGCTATGGCACCAGCTTGCCAGCACTGTGGGTGCAGGGTTTAGAGAAAGGACAATGGCCTCTGCTCATCTTGATGCCATACACTTTAGTTTCTCCCTTTATGCTACTTGTGCCTTTCAAGCTGCTACCCCAGTGTTGGAGCTCATAGGGAGTGAGTCTGAGAAGGTGATTCCGTGTGCGGGTTCCTTAAAAGGAACTGCTTGGGGGAACTGCTCTAGCAGTTTCTTCCACTGACTCAATCCCTTCTGGTTTTTGCAGCCAGAAGTTGTGGGGACATATCTTCCTGGCACCAGAACCCTGGGCTGGGAGGCCTGGTGTGGAGCTCTGACACCTCGCTTCTGATATACCCCTCCTGAATTTTTATCCACCACACATGGGCGAGAGACCAGCCCATTATGCATCTGTACCCCTCATACCAGTCTGGATGGATGTGGCTTCTTTAATTCTGTAGTTGTCAGACTTCCATTCAACTCGATTTCTGATGGTTTTGAGTGATGGTTGTTTCTGTGTTTTAGTTGTAATTTTGATGTGGTTATGGAAACAGGTGAGCTGTGTCTGTCTATGCTGCCATCTTAAGCGGAAGTCTCCTGTCCTGATGTTTAACCACCATATGTGGGTGTGAGACCAGCATGTTCCATTTATCTTCCCTGTTTACCAGTCTGAGCATGGTTTCTTTTTATATCCTCCTCTTAAGTGGATTTCAGGTGTTTGGATATTGGTTGTTCTGTAATTTAGTTGTAATTTTGATGTGATTGTGGGAGGTTCCAAGTACTGCATTTACTCCCTGTGCCATGTTGGCCAGAGTCTAGACCAGCCACTTCTTATGTGTGCAGTGGTCCATATAGTTGATTGGCTATCATTGGGTAATGCAGATCTGTATCTTCAGCTCCTTGTGGTAATTGCTTATGAGCAGGTATAAAATTTTCTGTGGAAATTTCCATGAAATTGTGATTGTGAATAGGGAAATTTTACACACATCCTAATTTTAAGGTATTAAAAAGGATAAAACTTCTGCTTAAAGCTTTTTGATTATCCATGAAATATACCTATGGTAGTTAACATTAAGTGATTCACTAGTGTTCCAGTTTTGCAAAATACTTAATTTTTCTGTTTATAATTTTCTCATCATAAAATAGCATAATACTGTCCGTCCTTAATGTCACCGATTTATTGTGAGCATTTCATAGGCTAACATATTGGAATATAAGATCTCAGTATATGAGATCTGCCCAGAAAAAGTCCACCATTGTTAATACAAGAAGAACAGTTTGCACAATATCATTTTAACCTGACAGCCAGGGAGAGTGGGCTGGATTGCACATGTGTGAACAGTACACTAGTTGTTGAGAGCGGTAGACACCACGGAGTGAACATGTGTACTGAGTGGCTGTCGTATTCAAAATGACTAAGTGAGTAGAACAGCAGATCGGCATCAGATTTTGCGTTAAGCTTGAACATTCCTCTACGGAATCTATTTGGATTGTTCAGAAGGCTGCAGCTATGGCACCTGTTGATTGGCAGCCTCATCACAATGCACTTGCTCAAGTATCACGTCTTGTGCAGTGTTTTGGCAAAAACATCAGGTCACCCAGATGACTCAGCTGCCTTATAATCCAGATTAGGTACCCTGCGACTTCTGGCTTTTTCCAAAACTAAAATAACCTTTGAAAGGGAAGATATTTCAGACCATCGATGAGATTCAGGAAAATCTGAAGGGGCAGCTGATGGCAACTGGGAAAACTGTGTGAGGTCCCAAGGTGCCTACTTTGAAGGGGACTGAGGCGTCATTGTCTTGTGTACAATGTTTCTTGTACCTTCATCAATAAATTTCTCTTATTTTTCATATGACATGGCCAGATACTTTCTGGACAGACCTCCTATATTAGTTGCTATTCATTATTACTGTCATTCCAAGTAGTAATGTTTGAGTGATGAAATAAATATGTTTTATCAGGATAAGTGTTCTTAGATTTGACAATTTGCCAGGCCTTTCAGAATTCAGTGTAATTGTTGTGGAGAAATACATATTCATATATATTGCTACTTTATGTTTTGCTTTTTATTCTTATTGCTAACACATTTAAGTTTAAGGTAATGTTTCTCAGCCTTGACACTATTGACATTTTTGACCAGATAATTCATTGTTTTGTATTCCCAGTAATGTGGATGCTGCCCTGTGTGTTGTAGTACATTTAGCAGCATCCCTAGCTTCTATGCCTGGATGCCAGCACTATATGTCCAGTTTTGATAACCAGAAATGGGTCTAGACATTGCCAGATATGTCCCTCCCAGGGGCCAGAATCACCTGTGATTGAGAATCACTGGTTAGGTTCTGACATTATAGATAGGCATTCAAAAGATTTCCTTTGAGAGCTCATACTGAAGACAAAGGAATTAGTTTATAAAACTGAGGTGAAAAATATTCTCACACTGCAAATATTTTACTCTTCTAACCCAAAACCAAGCTTCTATCCCAGAAGACCTTAGGATCTTACTTCTGTTAGCACTTTCCATGAACTTTTCCATATTTTACTTTTTCATTCTTTTGTCTTTATATCCTTAGGTCATCCAGTATAGTATGTTTTAAAAGTGATGCTTAGTAGGTGTTTATTAAGTTAAAAGTTCCTCAATTAATTAATGACTTTTAGATTGCAACCTTAAATTGAAAATTTTCCTGGTAGTTACCTCATTTGATTCTGTAGTTGTATGAGTAAATGTAAACAAAATTTAAGGTTCACATTGTGATTTGAATTTATGGAATAGATATATAAAAATGAGTTTCCTGATCTTATTTGAAACCACTCTTTGAAGTTGTTTTAATGAATTGTATTGATGTGTCAGGTAACATGGATATATTGTGAAATTGATACATAGTTCTGACATTTTGGGCTTATTAGTTTTTGTAAAGCTGTTAACATACTATTTTAAAAAAAATGTAGCTTTGTTCTTGAATGTAACTTGTGCCAAATGTTTTGAGAGATATTTTTGGTATTCACAAACTTTGTTTAAATATGTAGTTAGTAATTTCATGCTTTTCTCTGTGTTACAGGCATATGGTTGATGATATGCTAAGTGCAGATGATGTCAGTTGCAGTAGCTCCCAGGTCAGTGCAAAATCAGAAAAAAATATGGCTGATTTTGATGGAGAAGAATCTGGGTGTGAAGAGGAGCTAGTTCAGATTAATTCACATGCAGAGCTAACATCTCACCTCCAACAACATCTTCCTAATTTAGCATCTATTTACCATGAACATCTTAGTCAAGGTAAGGTTCTATAGTGAGTAAAATATATTACTTTCTTTAAAATAGGAATAATTTATATTACATTGTTAAAACAAATCAACAGTTAATGTTACAATACTTAAATGTTTTTATCAAGTAAGTTTCATATGGTAGTTTTCTTTCTGAGGGAATGAAATGATTAAGAATACTCCATTATGAATATAAAGACTGCAGTTCCATCAAGAGATATATAGCTAGAAGAAATATTTAACAATGTATTAAAATTGTAGTTTTGTACTGTAAAAAATAAATAACTTCATTAAATTTTATATTCAGAAATTGTATGATCAAAAAGTAGATTACACAGGAACACAAATTGTATTACTGTATTCATATAAAATATCTAGCCTGGAGCTAGGAAGGGTTGAAGAGAAGTAAGAGAAGAGGTGAATGCTAAAGGACAGGGTGTTTCTTTTACCTAGGTTGATAAAAATCTTAAGAAATGATGGTTCTAATCACTCTAAATGTAGCTAAAAATGTAATAGGACATACCAGCTTTAGAAGAATGGAGGTTAGAAAGGGTTAAAGAATAGTGGAGGAAAAAGGAGGAAACAAAAATTAACAGGAAAAAATATTTTTAGAATTGTGAATATAAAGATCTATAACCAATGTCTCACTTGGCTAGGTACCATCAGCACTTGAAAACTAAGTAAACCTGGTTAATTATATTTATCCTAAAAGTCATGGTCAAACTTGGAGATATAATTTATGGACCCTGTCAACAACTTACTGATTTCAAATGTTAGTTTTACACAATCTAGATAAGGTTACCCTTTATAATTGCTTTATTATTGTGGTTGTGGAGTAATGAATACTTTAAGATTGAGGTCATTTGATTTTGACACTATATTATTAAATTTTGACCATCCTTCAGTTCTTATTCCATTTTCCTTTTATTCGGTACTGCATATGTTTTTACCACATGAAGTTAGAAGTTGAGCAGATTATCAAATGTATTAATGCTGTCTGAGTCTACCTTGTGTTACAATGTATTTAATATTGTAAAGAACTCTTATAACACATTAAGACAATCATTTTGAAAATGAACAAAAGATTTGAACAGTTAATTCATAAAAGAAGATAAAGAAATGGTCAATAAATACCTGAGAAGATTCTCAGTGTCTCTAGCCATTTAGAAAATGCAAATTAAAACAAGAACACACCTGTTGATATGGGTAATATTAAGGCAAATGCTAATGAATGATGCTAAAGATGTAGAGCAACTAGAACTCTCATACATTGCTGTCGAGGAGTATAAAATAGTATAGCTAGTTTGGGAACTGTTTGTCAGTTTCTTATAAAGTTAAACGTAGACCTACCGTATGACTTAGAAATTCCTCTTCTAGGTATTTATCCAAGAGAAATGAAAACATTCACAAAAGTATTTGTATATGAATGTTCATACCTGCTTCATTCATGAGAGCCTAAACTGGAATTAACTGGTAGATAAACAAATTGTGGCATATTTACATAGTGGAATGGTAGCACTCCTCAGTAAAAAGGAAAGAACTACTGATAGAATGCAACACAATAGGTGAATATCAAAAAGCATTCTAAGTAAATGAAGTTAGAAGACTACACGCTGTATATAATTTATATACATTTCTACAATATCCGAAAGTAATTTTGAATGGTTGAATTCTATTCAATGATTACCTGAGGTTTGGTGGTGGATTCTGATTGTAAAAGTTCACAAGGGAACTTTATAGGGTGATAGAAATGTTCTGTATCTTATGTATTTACATTATCTTTTAATAAAGTCAATTTTAAAAAGTAAATGCAAACAAACGAAAAAAAAACCCCAAAAGTCAAGCCACAGAGTGGGAGAAATATCTAATGATGGGCTTGTATCCAGAATATAAAAGAACTTTTGCAAGTCATTAGTAAGACAGCTTAATTAAAAAATGGGGAATGCTTTGTTTCACCAAAGAAGGTACATAAATGACTAATGAGCAGCTCAACATCATTAGTTATTAGGAAAATGCAAATAAAAATCACAATGAGATTCTACTGCATACCTATTAGAATGGACTGAATGTAAAAGAATGATCAAAGAATGTTGGGAAGTATGTGGAGGAGCAGGAACTTGTACTCTAATACAGTGCTGGTGGCAATGTAAAATGGCACAATCATGTTGGAAAAGAGTTTGACAGTTTCTTTCCATTAAGTGTACATTTACCTTTTGACTCTTAATTAACTCCACTCCTAAGCATTTACCCAAGAGAAAGGAAAACATACCTATACAAAGACTTGTTAAACAGATGTTTATGGCAGCTTTACTCCTTCTAGCCGTAAACTGGAAACTATCCAAATGTTCATTAACTGGTGAATATGTAAACAAATTGCATTATTTCCACATATGAAATATTATTCTGTAATTAAAAGGAACACACTACTGATAATGTGATTCAACATGGATGAATCTCAGTGAACATTTTACCAAGTGATAAAAGTTAGACATAAGACTATACATACTCTGTGATTCCATTTACATGAAATTTCTAGAAAAGACTAATTTATGGGGACGGATAAACAGACCAGAGCTGGGGAATGGGACCAGGAATTACTTGTAATTAGGTATGAGGGAATGTTTTAAGGTGGTGAAAGTGTTCTACAACTGTGTTGTGATGATGTCTGCGCAATTCTTATTTTAATGAAATCAATATGTGTACAATCCGATAGGAAATTTCATGGTAAAGCAGTTAAAAAGACAAAAACAAAGAAGCTTTCTGCCTAATATAGCAGAAGTAGAGAGAATTTATTTAGCCTGGTAACTCAGAAAGTCTGAATTATTGTATTGGAATCTTGTATTTGAAGTTTTCGGTAAATCATCTCCAATCTAATTTAAAAAATCTTTTAAATGTAGGAATATAAGACAACTATACAGAGGCCAGTTAGAGGAATGTCCTTTGGCTATAGAATTATTCCACATAAATTGTGTTCTTTATGCTCAATTTGGGTTTCAGATATTTATGTACAGTTCTCTTGGCATGTGAAAAACATTAAATAATCATAATTAGAAATAGTGAAGAGATTATGAAAAGAAAACTCTTTAGTTTTATCAAAATTTAAACAGTACTATTCTTGCCACATCTAAAGCAACTATTGTGCTAATCTTAACTGTTTTTATTTTCTTATGTAAAAAGATGTTATACTTTTGATTTGTAACTTTATGAATGCTATAATTCAAATCATAATTTTAGTCAGCTGTGTTCCTCTATAGTGTGTTATATTTTGCTCCCTCAGGACCTGCAGTTCATAAACATCAATTCAACAGTAATGCTGTGACAGACATTAATTTGGATAACGTTTGCAAGAAAGGAAACACTTTGTTGTGGGATATAGTCCAAGATGATGATGCAGTAAGTTATTTAATAGATCCAAAAGACTGCAAAATTACAGCAAAATGCAATCAGGATAACTGTAACTTTATGTATTTTTTGTAGGTTAATCTTTCTGAAGGATTAATAAATGAAGCAGAGAAACTTCTCTGTTCCTTAGTGTGTTGGTTCACGGATAGACAGATTCGAATGAGATTCATTGAAGGTTGCCTTGAAAATTTAGGAAACAACAGGTAAATAGTCAAACATTTTTAATGTAGTAGTCAAAGTTAATTTTGTATATTGTTGACTAAGTGTGGTGAATTCATAGCAGTTAATGTGCCATTATCAACCTATTTTTTAATAATTGTGGTTCTTATATTAGGTTTAAAGACTTCACAGGGTTCATATTTTATCATACAGTCTTGCTTTCTTCAGCATTTTTTGGGCACTTTTGATGAGATCCCCACTAAGACAAACAAAGCAGTTACTCTCTTCTTGACTCCCGGAACATAGTGGTGATTATTCTGTGTTCAAATTGCAGTTAAATGTTCTTGAAATGTGTCATATTACATGTAAAGGGAGATAAATAAGTGAAGTAAACCTAAGCTGACTGAAACATTTTGATAATGGCATTGTTCTTTCATTTGGATATATAATTTTGTGTCTTGATTTCTGTAGTGTATAAAGAATTGTTAGTTTTTCTCTGTTTGAATTCTGTCATATATTCATAATCTTATGGGAGCTAAATGATTACCACAAGTTTTTTTTGTTGTTGTTCCATTGTGTAATTTCAGGTTTTCTTTGTCTTACACTGTTTTGATAATGTTTCATTTTCTGGTGCAATGATTTCAGTTATTAATTGAATATGTCATTATATTAAATAATGTTTTCAGCTTAACTCTCCCTACACTGATATGTCTAATTTTACTGAATATTTAAGTGCTTCAAAAAAATTTTTTTTACCTAATTGAATCAGAAACTGTATGTGCAATATTTTCTACTCGTGGTTGTTAAAGTGCTATAATTTGGACAATCACAATAGAAAATTGCTTGTTCATGCAGTTATGAGAAATCACAAATAGACCATTGTTAGTGGATCACTTGTCTCATTTGGTATATATTAAAAGGAATGCTTTTAATGGCTGGATGATATTTCATCATTTACATAGGTATTATAGCAGTTAATTTAAAAATATTAGTTGTCTTTTAAAAGTGTTTGTGAAACCAACAAAGTTTTTTAAAGTTTTAAAAAATTTTATACTCCTCCTATGTGTATTTGCATACCCTGTGACCCAGCAATTCTACCACTAAGTATGTGCCCTAAGAAACTCCTCTAGGTGGTTAACAAAAGACACATTCAAGAATGTTCATGGCAACACTGTTTAAAATAAGTAAATATTCTTTGTGCAAACTATCCACATGCTAAAAATGAATAGGAACAAAAATCAAAGTTTGGGCTGTTGAGTGGCATAACAATGAATGAACTACAGCTGCAGAGAATAGTGTGGATGAATTTCACAAACATAATGTTGAGTGAACGAAGCCAGATTAATCTCTTTATTACAATTTTATAATGTTTACAAACAGGAAACTATTATATTTAGTAGTTAGGATAATGGTTATTCGTGGGTTGTTAGTGACTGGAAAGGAATACAATGAAAGCTTCTGGTATGCTGGTAATGATTTATTTCTTGATAGTAGTACCAGTTGCACAGGTGTGTTTATTTCCTAATATTTTGAACTGTTACGAGGATTTGTATATATTTTGCATGTTTATTGTACTTTAATTTTAAAAAAACCTGTGTGAAAGATGAAATATGTAGCCTGTTTAAGTCCTGTTTTTAGAGATTATATAATAACATGGGCATATACTCACTGGCCAATCTGTAATAAAGATGGCAGGCAGTTTGTGAGACTGTAAAATAGGTATTTTCTTGTAGGATTTAGTTTTTTATTCTTTAGGCTTTCCTGTTTTCTATTTTTCCACCCTGAGCATATATTTCTCTTATAGGTAAACTTCAAAGAGATAAAAGGAGAGATCTGTGTATAAAACAAAAATTTTCAGTCTGGATTTTTTTATTAAGCTTGAATTTGTCCACCCCCAAATTACCGGAAGATGAAATATTTTACATTTGTTTGAAGCTATCCCTGTACCCTAGTTGGTTACTTAATTATATTTTTGAATAGCTTGTGAACATAGCGATTATGTTGAAGTTAATTTTACCCTCAAACTTTTCTTCTCAAAGGGTTGGTATATCATGCTAGTCTTACTGTAAAAGACATTAGTCATGTGACATTTTTCAGCCCATGACACGTAACATATACAGTGTACACCAGCTGAACATAACTGAAGTTATCATTGCAAATTGAAAAAAGTAGGCTTGAACATATCTTAATCATGACTAGTCTGGGTTTCCTGGTAAACCAGTGGTTTTCAGTGGGGATGATTTCCACGCGCCGCCCCACCCCCCCGCCCCCTCTCACACACATCAGTGTCAATGTGTGGAAATACTTTTGAATGGTAATGTTAATGAGTAGGATTGGAGATACTATTACAGGCTGGGGATGCTGCTAAACATCCCTTCATGTAGAGGATAGCTTCCCGGAACCCCCATAACAAAGAATTATCTGGCCTAGAATGTCAGTAGTGACATCAGAGTTTGAGAAGTCCAATTCTAAACACAAGAATCCTTTCTCAGAACTTAGCTCCCTTAGTTTACCATCACAGTAAAAAAGGAAAGTTGCACAACTGTGCTAATATTAATAAGAAAGCTCTTGCTTATGTTAAACAAATAAGGTATTGTAACCTTAATTCATTTACCATTTTCCTGACATTTGACAAAAATCACAGATGTCTTCTTCTTGATGATGTTAATATTTTATGTACTTAGGGAGGTTTTCTGTTTCTTTTTATTTTCTCTGTGCTAACCTTTTCATTTTCTTTCCAGTTCCTCACTTGCCATGGTTTATAGACCTCTGAACATTTTTTGTTTGTTTCTGCTTTTCTATAGTCATATTACAGCTTATTTTAAAGAATGAATGTAGCTTTTTTTTTTTTTGAACAGTAACTTGGACTTATTACATCTCAGGAAACAGATTTAAAAAAGAAAGTTAGAGTCTTCCATAAATCACTCATAAGTCTATCATTTACATGGAACCATTGTAAACACTTTTTAAAAATGCCTGCATTATCTTTCTCTGTTGTATGTAATATGTGCCTTGTGCACATTTATCCCTAGACAGATTGGTTTATAAGGCACATAATATTTTGGCAATGCAGGAAGTTTAAAATTACACACAGGAACAGTAGAATATGTTTGCAGAATGTTGTCATAATGTGAGAGCATGAGACAGAAAGTAGCTCCCACAATGAAAAGTTCGTTAGTTATCGGCTTAACATTTGTACCAATGATGAATGAGATAAGACTGCTGTCCAGTGAGTAGGGTAGTAATGTGTAGGGGTTGGGTAGTAGTCAGCCCCGTTAGTTTTTGTTTACTAGAATGCATGTCCACGTCTGGTACCTAGGCACCCCTGAAATTCTGTGGCTTCCCAAGAATTGAATTGATACTCTGGGAACCTATCCAGTGTGGGTTTGGTTTGGTTTGGTTTGGTTTTTTGCCATTCCCTGTAGCTATTTAAACCCATGTGTTCACATTTTTGGCTTTTGTGTAGAAATGATTTCTTCAGTAAAGTGATTGTGTGTGTCAGGGATCCTGTACGTAAATAAAGGTTCAGATAATTAAAAAATGGATGGAACTATATACTTTTTATGTTCTCCACCCCCATATTACTATATTATATACAGGATTTTGTGATAACTCTTGGAATAGATAGCTGTTCATATGGAAAAAGATATAACACAATAATAAATAAATAAATAAATAAAAACACAAAAATAAACTCCATGTTCCACAACTATAAATCTACATTTGCCAACCCCTGTATTATAAGACTAAGTAAGTAACATTTTGAAGAACACATCAGTATTCTTAAAATATGAAGTTCAGGATTATGAAAAAATTGTCCAAACATGACTTTGTGAAGACCACCAGCAGATGTATCCATTCTATGAAGTCATTGCTATTGCCTGATACAGTTATTTTAAACTTTTTCATTTGTGGCACATACAAACCAATTACTAAACTTTTGCTGAACAGCAAAAATACATTTTTTGCTGATCTGACAAAAAAATATAGATAAAATTTTGATTCATTAACACTGGATGGCTGTCGGTTGTCATTTTTTTATTTGACAGTTTAAGAGAAAAGAGGTCAGTGCCTCTAACTACAGGTAATCAATACCTAGTCAGGTATTGATTGTTTTAAAAATTCTTGCATCTTACCATTGTGCCATTGCATACAGGTTGAAAAATCTCTAGCCTAATAATTAATAAGCTTCTGGTTACAACAAAATCTCTTAGAATCAAGCAAAGAACTACGACAGTTTACGGTAACAGCATTTTTCTTGAGTCTAAAATTAGTATCTTGTTTCTCTGGATCACTGACTCTTTTTGACTTAAACACTGTTGCCTAGAATTGTCTTTTGGTATTTGAAAGTTTCACTCTTGGAAGAATTTTTGAAATATAAGTTTGAATATAACTTTTTTTATAATGAGTTTTATAAGCATTCAGCAATCAAAGCTGAATTTCAGTTAATATTGAAATATTAATTATTGTCTTCAAGCAAATAAATTATCTTCCCCATTTTGTATGTTATTAATTTTTAGTCTGTACTAAGTATGTACTTTATATCATTCTTCCTTTTCAATTTATTGGTTTCAATAAAACATTGCAGTGTTTTGGGGTTACTTTGAATGTGAATTTGGTTATTTATTATAAATTCTTGAATTTATAGCACTTAAAATGTTTGGCTTCTGTATAAAATGTGTGGCTTCTGTATTCTTGGAAATATTTTAAGGTGAAAATTTGGAGTTTTTCTGATAATCTTAGGGAAGACTTTAAAAAATGTTTTATCATCTAATATATAATCATTTCTTGATAACTCAGTGAGTATATTATAAATTGTGAAGAAAAGCATTCCCCTGAGGGTAGTAATAGAGGGAAGATGAATCTGTCTTCTACATTTCCTTCCACATTTCTATTTTTGGTTTTTGTTCTTTTTTTTTTTTTTCTTTCATATTTATGTGAGAGAGAAACATCAACCTGACCAGGATCAAACCTGTAATCTTGGTATGTGCCCTGACCAGGAATCAAACCCACAACCTTTGGTGCTTGGGATGACACTCCAACAACTTGTGCCACCTGGCTATAGTTTGATTCTTCTTTTACATGAACCACATCATTATCCACTCAACCAGTGTCCATTCATCACCTGGCTTCCTGTGTTCTAATGTCAAGCATCATGTGCTTTCTTTTACATTATATTTTATTTTATTTTTTCAAAAGATTTATTTATTTTTAGAAGGAGTGGAAGGGAGGGAGAAAGAGAGGGAGAGAAACATCAATGTGTGGTTGCCTCTCAAGTGCCCCATACTGGGGACCTGGCCCGCAACCTTGGCATTACCCTGACTGGGAATCAAACAAGTGACCCTTTGATTTGCAAGCTGGCGCTCAATCCACTGAGCCACACCAACCAAGGCTACATTATATTTTATAAAATGAAACATGTTTGTTGTAGGAAATTTGGAGAGTAGATTTAAACCATCTAGATTCTTAATACCACTGACTGCAAAAGAAATAATAAAATTTTTAGAAAATATACGATTATGGGCTGCTCTGAGATTTGCCAGTTTCTTCTCATTTTAAGAAATGCAGAGGTATAGTAGGCTCCTTTATTTTAATTTTAATTTTTTTTAATCTTCACCGGAGGATATACTTACTGATTTTAGAGAGAGAGGGAGGGAGACAGAGAGAGAGGAAGAAAAACAGGAAGGTGAGAGAGAAACATGATAGATTGCCTTTCACTGACACCCCGACTGGGACTGAACCAGCAACCCAGACATATGCCACGACCAGGAATCAAACTGTTGGGTTCATGAGATGATGCTACAGTCAACTGAAACTGACCAGCGAGGGCACTATAGTTTCTTCTTAAAGAAAATAATAAATGTATTTTTTCTGGTATTTATTTCTTTGTATCATAAAACCATTATTGAAATTACACTAGGCAAATGATTTTCAAATATGCTTTTGTGATTTTGGATGAACTTTTTCTATCTTTTTCTGTGTGATATCTCTTTGATTTTATGCTTGTAAAGTAAGGTCAGTGATTTTCAACTCATGTGCCGTGTCACACCAGTGTGCCATAAGCATTATTAAAACATGCAGTACCTGTCTAGGGACAAGGATACTGACCACTTCCCTTAGATTGTCAAATAAGAAAATGATAACAGCCAGTACAACAATAGCTGTCCCGTGTGAATGAATCAAAATTATACTGATTTATTTTGGCCGGAAAGGCAAAGAGATATTTTTTTTGGTGTGCTACAGAATTTTAATAATTAATTTGTGTGTGCTGTAAGATGAGAATGGTTGAAAATCATTGCCTTAGATACATACATATAAAATGGAATTGACATATCACAGGGTTTTAAGAAACTGACAGGGTTTTTGCCAGTCATATTTAAAAATATACTGTAAAGCTTGGCTGCTCTGGCTCAGTTGGCTGGAGCATCGTTTGTACACCAAAGGTTGGCGGTTTGATTCCCAGTCAGGGCACATAAGTAGGTTGAGGGTTCAGGCCCTGGTCAGGGATTGAATAGGAGACAACTGATCAGTGTCCCTCTCTCACAATAATCTCTCTCTCTAAAATCAATAAACATTTTTAAAAACTTAAAATAATGTACTTTAAAATGTTGATGTCTTTAAATATTTGAAGAATATTTACATTGCACTTACTGGATGTCAGACACTTACAGTGTTCATTACTTCACTGTGTACTCCTTAACATTCCTTACCATTGTGGTTGTGATCCCTTAACATTGTACTAACATTCTGGTTCTTTTGTTATCTGTTAGTATTTATTTTTCTGTTCTCATTCTTCATGACTGTTATATAACATTTAAAAAATTGGTCATTCTCCTTCCTTGAAAATCTTGCTTTTAAGTTATTTGCTGGTTTATTATTTAAGTAAATATATATTCAGTCTGCATATGGACACAAATTTTTAGTAAGACAGTCTTTGCGCATTGAGCATACATTAATGGTAGACACATTAAATAAAGGAATATCCTTTAGATGATGAAGTGGAAAGGTGTTATACAGTTGTGATGGTCATCTTTTCTGTTGACAGTTGAAGAAACATGAATAAAATGAGAGGAAGAGTCCTGTAGATCAATGTTTAGGTAAAGAGCATCTCCAATAGAGGCAGTAGCAGAGGCCCTGAGGCAGGAATATGCTTGTGTGATCTGAAGGGATTGCAAAAATAAAGATTGGAAGGAGACTTCCAGTCAAGATGGAGGCATAGTTAGATACACTTTGCCACCTCGCACAACCAAAGGACAACCACCAATTAAAATAAAAACAACTAGAGCTGCCAGAAAATTGAATTGATGGAAGTTCAACAACCAAGGAATTAAAGAAGAACCATTCATCCAGACTGGTAGGAGGGGTGAAGATGGGCAGTGGGGGTAGAGAGGAAGCGCAGCAAGGCAGAGAGAGGCAAGGCAGAGGCTGGAGGACCGGGCAGGACAGGTGGTGGATGGCAGACTGGACAGTCCCACATTTGCATGTGGATAAACTGGGAGGAACAACTGGGGAGCAAGACAGACCGTGGAACCATGGGTTCCAGTGTGGGAAAAGAAAACCTCAAAACCTCTGGCTCTAAAAGTCTGTGGGGTTGTAGTAACAGGAGAAATTCCCAGCCTCACAGGAGAGTTTGTTGGAGAGACTATCTGGGTCCCAGAATGTACACAAACCCACCCACCTGGAAATTAGCACCAGAAGGGCTCAATTTTCTTGTGTAGGTAGCAGGAGAAGTGACTGGAAGCAGGGCAAGAACTGAGCAAGTGCGATTGTTCCCTCTCTGACCCCTCCCCCACATGCAGCACCACAGTGCAGCTATGTGGGTTGCCCTGCCCTGGTAAATACCTAAGGCTCTGCCCCTTACCATGTAACAGGAATGCCGAGACAAAGAAATATGGCCCAAATGAAGGAACAGATCAAAACTCCAGGAAAAATACAATTAAGTGATGAGAAGATAGCCAGCCTATCAGATGCAGAGTTCAAAACACTGGTAATCAAGATGCTCACAGAAGTGGTTGAGTATGGTTGCAAAATAGAGGAAAAAGTGAAGGCTATGCAAAATTAAATAAAGAAAAATATACAGGGAATTAATAGTAAAGGGAAGGAAGCCAGGGTCAAATCAACGATTTGTAGCAGAAGGAAGAAATAAACATCCAGCCAAAACAGAATGGAGAAACAAGAATTCAAAAAAGATGAGGACAGATTTAGGAACTTCTGGGACAACTTTAATAAATGTTCCAACATCCAAATCATAGGGATGCCAGAAGGAGAAGAGGAAGAGTAAGAAATTGAAAAAATGTGAAAAAATAATGGAGAACTTCCCCAATCTGGCAAAGGAAGTAGACTTCCAGGAGATCAGGAAACTCAGAGTCCCAAGGAAGTTGGACCCAAGAAATCACACACCAAGGCACATCATAATTACATTACCAAAAATTGAAGATGATGAGAGAATCTTAAAAGCAGCAGATGAAAAGGGGAGAGTTACCTACAAAGGAAAGTTCCTATAAAACTGTCAGTTGATTTCTCAAAAGAAACCTTGCAGGCAAGAAGGGGTTAGAAGTATCCAAAGTCATGAAAGACAAGGACCTACATTCAAGATTCCTCTATGCAGCAAAGCTGTCATTCAGAATGGAAGAGCAGGTATAGTGCTTCCCAGATAAGGTAAAGTTAAAAGAGTTCATTATCACCAAGCCCTTATATGAAATCTTAAAGGAACTTATCCAAAAAAAAAAAGATCAAAAACTATGAACAGTAAAGTGACAACAAGCTTACAACTATCAGCTGAATCTAAAACAAAAACAAAAAAAAACTAAGCAAACAACTAGAACAGGAACAGAATCACAGAAATGGAGATCACATGGAGGGTTATCAGTGGGGAGGGGTTGGGCAGAGAATGGGGAAAAGGTACTGGGAATGAGAAGCAGAAATGGTAGACACAAAATAGATGGGGAGGTTAAGAATAGTATAGGAAACGGAGAAGCCACGTACTACCCATGGACATGAACTAAGGTGGGGGAATGCTTGTGGGAGGGGGGTACAGGGCAAAGGATAATAAAGGGGAGAAAAAAATAGGATAACTGTAATAGTTTCAAGTATAATCAATAAAATATACTTTTAAAAAAGAAATTGGAAGGAAATTAAGTTAAACTGATAGGAGGATTATCACATATCACACAGGACTTTGTAGTCCAATTTAAGTACTTTGGGTTTCATTCATGTTAAATAGGAATTTTTCTTTCTAAATTCTGCTGCTCAGTATTCACCACTGGTTTCCTCCCACTCAGCCCCGTATTCTGATATCCCTGGTACTCTTCTCAAAGTGTAGGCATTTTGGGAGACTTGTACACCAAACTTGTGGTTTTGGTGTCAACTTTGCTGTTTTTAAAAATTCTTTCAAGAAGATATTTTGACTCCTGAAGTTAAAAAATAAAATTCATTATCCCTTTAGTTTGTCCTTCTTTTGAGACTCCTGCAGCCAGTCTCCTTGCCTGCAGAGACTATTGGGATTTGTATGTCAGTATGTTTCATGTACTTCTTCCTTTCAGAACATTGGCATACTTTGATTTACCTGAGTGTGAGTGGTTTCCTGTTCCTTTTTTGATCATCATAGGTGGTGTATATTGTGTGCTTTCATTATTAACATTGCTCCTAATGCAGTGCTTCTCAACTTGGAAGCAGATCATATTACTTGAGAATTAGAGAGAAAGTGATAATTTGTATAGTTTGAAAAAAAAAATGTTTTCTACATTATTGATTTTCAGAATATGGTCCCCAAACCAGTAGTTAGGACTCGTGATCTTGTTATAAATGCAAAATTTCTGAACCTACCTTAGATCTACCGAATCAGAATTTGCATTTTAACAAAATTCCCTCAGGTGAATCAGATGCACAGGTAACTTTGAGAAACCCTCTCTAGAAAACTTACCTAAGCTTCTGCTTCCTCTTTTCCTGAATTAAATTCTCAGAAGTTCCCATGACTTGTTAAAGAATATATACTTTCATTAAAAAAGTTTATCTTTAAATGCTCTTCACTTGCTTTTATATTCTGATATTTATAATGTATTTTACTGCATTAAAATATTTTACTTTAAAAGTCTTAGATTGGAATTGTAAAATTTGATTTTTTGTCCCAATGTATAAAATACATTTATGCTTCAGAAGAAAAAATTTTATTATTTGCAAAAGAACTATATATATGTAAATTTCATTAAATTCTTTTTCATTTAAGATTTTAAATCTTTATGTAAAAAACCAGAATTACTGATAGTAAAGTTATTTTATTCTATAAATACCTGTTTTTGCTGTTTCAGATCCGTAGTAATTTCACTTCGGCTTCTTCCAAAACTGTTTGGTACTTTTCAGCAGTTTGGGAGTAGTTATGATACACATTGGATTACAATGTAAGTACATTAAAAAAAGTATTTATTTTAAAGATTTTTTAAAAATCATAGTTATCAAACAAGATTTTGAATACCTTGCTCTTATACTGTATGTACCAGGAAAATTTGATTTTTGTGTGGTTCAAATATTGTTATTAGATTTCTCAGAGTGCTAAATCTTCCAGTTAGCCCCATAGAAATTATATCTCCATCAGTAGGAAAATCTGACTTTTGTATTCTTTGTAGTTGGAGAAAAATACTTTAGCAATTAATGCTCTAATTTTAGGGTGAAGATTTTTAGTATATCTGGCCATAGCAGCTCCTGAAGAAGATCCACTCTAAAACAAACACTCCAGGATGTCTTATTTTTCCTATTACTAGAAATTGTTTCTATATATTACATCGTGTCAGGGATAATCTGAACACCACCCAAAACTCTTTTTACCTCTATAGAGAAATTATGATAAATAAAGCTTAAAGAATTCTTTCAAGGGTAGTACTTTGTGAAATTGATTTAGTTTTTGGTTACATTCTAGAGAAAGCTGTCATAGGTAGTTCATTAATCTATATGAATGTGTGACTTGCTTTATTCAAAATAGACTTTTGGAGAGATTTTAGAGACATTTAAATTTTAGGAAAAATTAGACCTGTTGAGGAATTCATTTTTGAAGTCACGTTGGATGGCTTTTTACCTAACATCTTCTCAAATCAGGTTAGATTTTAAGAGCACTTGTACTTGCTTGCTTTCAAAATGAATACCATTTAAAAATCTTGGAAGTCTACATTATAGTTCTCAGTAGGATGAAGTTCTTCTGAGTTATAACCCTTGCTTATTTACTCTTTCAAAGGAAATCTACTTAATTTTGTGAACTTCTATTATTCTTTTATGAAAGCACCTTATAAAGTTCTCTCCAGTTAATATTACAGTATGACTCTGGGAACCATTCTATTTGTGAATGCAAGGATGGTCCTTGAGATGTTAAACAGAAGGATGGAGGAAAAACATTTAGCATTCTATAAGTACAAAAATAGCATGAGTCCTATTTCATTGACGCTTCCCATAGTGTTTAAATGACTAAATTACAAAACTCTAAAGTATGAAAGGGATTCTCTTGGTCAAGTTGGTGATATATTGTGGCCATTTGAGGAAGTTCATGTTAAGGAGTAAGAAAGTGTAACAATCTTGTAGAAATGGCAAACTGAATATTCAGTTATTAATACTTATTAAGTACTTGAGCCTAAGTGTATTGAGTTGAAACTCTCAGCTTGTTCTTCAAGCTGAATGTAAATAAGCTCAACTAATGACAGATCATAGGGTTTCTAACATGGGACTGATATTGTAAATCTTATCCAGTGGTTCTCTTAAAAGAATTCTGATTCCCTATAGTTAGCTGGCCTCAATAATAGCCAAAACTTTAACTCATTGTGAGTCTGTTATGTGCAGCAGCACTCAACATTTGGTACATACCATCTCAAACTCTTATGGCACATATTTTGAAATTGGAAATTGTTCAATAAATTGTGCTTTAATGTGCACAATGTGCTTAAATTTACCTCTCAGTAAATGTTCAGGTAACCAGTAAACACACTTCAAAAGGTAAATTACTTGACCAAATCCATGGAACAAGTGTGCTAGAGCTAGTTTTGTTTCTACCACTTGATTGTCATTAAATGATTGGCCAGGCACGAATAACTTATTTTGAAAGGAGAGCTAGGGCAAAAACATGGTGTAAATTACATTAGAAGTTTTGGACTATTAATTCTTTATATCTATACATTGAGGGAGATATATTGCTAGTAAATAATGTGTAGATAGATTGTGGGTTGTGGAAGTTAAGGACCCTGTAATCTCTGATTGTACCTATTGCTATTTCTTTTTTTATTCTAGTGTTTCTAGATTACTTTGGAGCTTAATATTTGAATATTTCTTTGATTTAAAAAAATTGTTAAAATAATTAGATTACATATTGACAGTAAAAGAAATTCTGATTTAGTAAGCTTATATCGTCTGTGTTCTGTATGTTAGACACTCAGCTAAATTCTGTTAAATGATGACCCATGCATACATTCTATCTTTATATCAATTGTATCAACTGTATCATACTAGTTTTAATATATTGGGTTGGTCAAAAAGTCTTTTTTTTTCCATAAAATAAAAGACACATTTTTCATTTTCACCAATAACTTTATTGATTTGGACATTTTCAGTATGTTGCCTGTCTCCTGTGTGGTATAATGTTGATTGTTCTCAGTGTCTCAGTTTGATCGCTCTCAACTTCAACTGGTCTACCTGACTGTGGAGCACCATCCATGGAGAAATCTCTAGCATGACACTTCACAAACCACTTCTGATATGTTCAATCGGTCACATCACCTACTCCATACACTGCACAAATTGTTTTTGTGATTCAATTGTGTTTTTACATTTCTTGAAATAACAAAGAATAATATGCTGAAAATGCGTATTTTCTACCATCTTCAATATTAAAATGTTACACAAAAATTCAACACTTTTTGATACATTTAAAAAAAATTCATGCTAATATGACAGCCATTACAATACAATCTAACAGAATTGTTTTGAGTGAAGTTCAAGGCAACTAAGTGCTACTAGGGCCATCTTATAGGGAAAAAAAACCCAAACAAACTTGGCCAACCCAGTAAATTCATGTTAGTCATTTATAATTAGTACTCTGCCAGACATTTTATCTCCTTCACAAGGATTGAGTATTTTGTGATTAAAAAACAACACATACTTTAAATTCATAAAAATTAAGGTGCAATCCAAGTATAAATACAACTTGTAAGTTTTGACAATTAAGAGATTTTGAATTTAGAGATTTTAATTTTTTCCATTCTGTAATAGATTTATTCTTACCCTATGGCTTTAAAATTATTTTTTCTTTTAATTGGTCCAGGTGGGCAGAAAAAGAACTGAACATGATGAAGCTTTTCTTTGATAATTTGGTATACTATATTCAATCTGTAAGAGAAGGAAGGCAAAAACATGCACTGTAAGTATATCTTAATTAGGTTAGTTATGTTTAAGTATTGATTGTTCTCTGAAAGATAATTTAGTGTTTCTACTTTTTTTATATAAATATAGAAATTCAATTGTAAATTTTAAGAGAAAGGGCCTTTTTTAAGTTGAATTTTATTTTATTTTTTCTTTTTAAGTTGAAGAATTTTATAATAATAATTTTTATAATTCTTAATCTTAGGGAAATGTAGGTTCTATAGCTTGGGGTTTGGTTAACCTTCACTAATGCATTCTGTTCAAAGTCATTACCTTCAGTAACTAAAAGTAAATTTTTCCCAAGAAATCATCCATATCCTTGTCTTAATGTATTAAGGCTTTAATTCTAAGATATTTAAATATTTATTTCCAAAAATATATAATTAACAATTTAAACATTTTCATTTATTATTATAGTTGGATACTAGTATTAAAAAGTTTAAGACATGCCTGGAAAGTTTAAAAACTGATGGCATAATGTGTTACTATTTCATCATTAAATATATTTTTTATATATGTTGAGGTGACTTTGGATAAGGCTTGGTAGAAATTGGTCAGTGGTAGTGCTGTGCTTAACACTTCTTGTAAGGAGATGCCTGACCAGAAGTAAACATGTAAAATTCAGAAGATTTCTGCTTTGAGTCAGTTGGTGGGGACTGATGGCCAAATTGAGGAAACCATCTCAGTTTCAGTAGCAGCATGTCAGCGACTAAGAGAAGTAATACAGTATTTAATGAGAAGAGAGACACATGGGCCACATATATGCCCAGTAGACTGTAGAAGTGCTAAAAAAAGTCACAGGCCTTTAAGACATACTTTTTTTTGAATTCACTTATTTTTTCCCACAAAGTATTTTTTCCTTCAGGTTTTACTATGTCCTTTAGAGTACCTCCATCTTCTCAGTCACCTAAAACTTAGAGACTTGGACCTTTTTTTGTATTCTTTTTTTGCCAAACATGAATTGATGATAATGATAAAAATAGCTAGTGTTCATTGATACTATGTGCCAGATACCACTTAAGTATCATTAACTTTAAGATATAAAACAACCCATTTGATGTAGGTAGTCTCATTTAAAAATGAGAACATTTAAGATATGAGGTAAATAATTTGCTCAGGCCACATATTTTATAAACATTTTATTAAGTGTTTCTATAATTCATTTTATAAAAACACATTTTATGAACAGTGAAACAGTCTGTTTTATATAATTTGTGTTCTTGAGTGTTACCTTGTACTGTCTTTAATCTCTAGTTAACTGTAACACTAAAATGTGTTTCATGTCTTTTCATAAATTGACATTTCCACAGACACTGTTCCAAGTCTTTTAACCAACTTCTAGATCAGTCTTCTTGCTTCAGTCCTCCCTTATGATTATTAATTCCTCATTAAATTAGGAAGGCAGTATGGTATTTGTTGGAAAGCACATGGGCTTAAGAATCATACAGACCTGGATTTAGATTATGAATCTAGGTTTTTGACCTTATTTCAGTATTCATCTCTCTAATAAGTTTCATTTTTTACCTCCTTAATTTTTATAAGGAATAAATGAAATAATTTAGTAAGTTGCTTCTGGCAAAGTAGATTATCTATAAATTGTAGTTACCTCCCTAAAACTAGAGTTCAAAGCAAACAAGAAACTTGCCCCTTAGCTCGTTTAGATTCTTCACTGCATAAAAAATAAACTCCAGTTTTTCCAGCCTGTTGTTCTGGACCCTCTAAAATCTAAACTCAACCAACCTTTCTTGGTCCATTGTTCAATGATTTCAAAAGGTGTCCTGTTATACAAGTCTGTCAAACCATTTTTGAGGTATTTCCTTAAATTTACTCTATTTCATAGCTTTGCTTAAAAACTTACCGAAGTACAAGATGCATTCTCTTTAAATCCTATTCAAATTCTAACTGTTCTTCATAGTCTGTTCTCCTTTAATTACTCTTTGTAAATCAGAGGCCAAGGATAACTGTGCCTTCTTGAATCTGAACATCACCACACATTCTCTGTAAAATGTATAAGATCTAAAAGGAGCAGAAATTACACATTCTCTGTAAAATTCATAAGATCTAAAAGGAGCAGAAATTAAACCACAAGTGACCCACATCTTCACCATTTTTTGGAGACAGAGAATTCAAGTTATCTGTTAAAAGAGAAATAAACCCTAAGCTACAAAAGAGCTCCTACCACAGCCTGTGGGCTTAAAGAGCAAGGATGGTATGCTTAAGAGAGGAGAGTGGAAAACAGATGAATCATCCTCAGAAAGAGAAAGTCCCAACATTAAGTGCCAGAATGTAATAGGTCTGAAACTTGGTTATTTATAGCATTGGCTACAGAGTTGTTGCTTACTTTGCTAGTGGAACCAGAGGTGGAGCCACAAACAAGCATTGTTTCTTTGGTAAAAAAAGATAAAAAGAGTGGTGCTCTTTGGAGATGAGTTTTATACAATCCTAGGGTATAAACCAGAGTATCCTTCCAGTCCTCCAATCTGCGTTGTTTCCTGGTATCTTAGAGGAGGAAACCATAGAGCAGAGAGATGTTGTCTGGACTATTTGGTATAATTCCCTTGTCCCTTAAGGCTGTGTAACAGAGTTGTACATTTGCTACTCTTTGGTAAAGCACATTGAGTTTGTGGCATATTATTTTTCATTTGTTCAGTGGGGAACAGAGTCCTTTGAAGTGTAGAGCCAGTGGTTCTGCTGTGGAAGTCAAAGGAGGGATGACAGAGGGATCCATACTTTCTCGGGTTATGGGTCCCTTACTCTGAGATGCAAATAATAGGGGAAGGAAATATTCAGGAAATAAAGGCACTTTGTAAAGAATGAGACTTTTTTTTCCTTTTTATGTCTGTGACCAAGGTCTCTCAGACTCCCCCTTGGGGTACTTCAGGAATCCTGCTACAAAATTTGTCCTATTAGAAAAGTATGAGAAGCAGTTAATAGCTGTACTTGAATTTTTATCTGCATAGCATTTTAGTCTCTGAGTAGCTTGTTATATTCCACCATTCCCCACCCCAGCCACTTTGCCATGTTACTTTCATCTTTACAAAGGGCACTGCAACAGTAATGAAGCAAAGAGTTCATTTTTTTTGCCATAATTAATACAAAACAGTAAAGAGCAATAAAGGTATATTCAGCAAACTCAATCTTTAGAAACCCTGACTTTAAACTTCAACGGTGAATTTAGTGTAATTTTTTTTTTTTAAGTATGCTTGGGAAACTTTTAAAAATTTGCACTTGAAGAGTATTAGAATTTGAATTAAGAGGCTTTTTGACTCTGGAAGCTGGGTTATGGATCAGGACTCAGGCTGGCTAGCTCTTTTTTTGGCAAAATAATTTCGGCAGTTTATCCACAACCAGTCTTATGATTTGTAACAGCGATAAAAACTCATGATTGACTTAGTTACATTGATTAAGTGCTCAGGTGCTTTAGGACTACAATATTGTGAAATAACACAGTTCAATATGGAGTTCACAGGGTTCCTAAAGAAATCCTAAAATGAAAATGTAGTCATTAGCTTCCTCTCCCCCCAAAATCTTTCAGTGACATTCATCGAGATCAAAACCAAACTCTTCTATCTGACATTCAGGCTGGCCACTGTCTGGCCCCTGTCTACAGCTTCAGACACATCTCTTTTGTCTGCTCCCCCAGCATTTAAAAAATCCTGTTATTTTGCAAATAACATACAAACTGAATTCCCAGAGAACCATGTAAATCATCTACTTAACCAACTGCCACAGCAACTCTTACATTAACTATTGAACTTGGTACACATGAATTATAGTCACTTAGATTTGAAATAACATTAAAAATGTCAGTTGTGTATCAGCTGAATTCTTTATGAACTGGATTTATGGAGATGGTATTTTGTTAGCATTGTATAAGTGATAAGGTTATATTACTGGAGGGACAGTGATAATGAAACAAGAAATTTCTGGATGAAGACATAGTTTATGTGCATATTGTCATTTCAAAATGACATTTGTTCCACTGTCGATTTCTTTTGTACTTTTCTTATCGTCTAATTTGAAAGTATGTTTTCTAATAGTTTACAGATTTTTATAATTTATTAAATAACAAACCTCAAATATAAATTTGATTTTATGACCTTTTTTGTGTAACCAAAGTTATATAATTGAAATATTTAATAATTAGAAGTTATGAAAATGGAATTTTACTTCTTTGGTGTAATTTAAGATTAGGGCCATTAAATCTTTAATAATAATTAAGAATTAGGATCTTTTGGTTAATTATTTTAATAACTTTTTATATATAGGTACAGCCATAGTGCTGAAGTTCAAGTTCGACTTCAGTTCTTGACTTGTGTGTTTTCAACTCTGGGATCTCCTGATCATTTCAGTAAGTGTTTTAATCAGTATTGTAATAAGTTTTTAGATCTGTATTGATTCTTGGAGAAGAGTCTGGTGAAATGTGCTCATGCATTTAAATTTCTTTAGTCATTAAATTACTCTCAATAATGTCTTCTCAGTATATATGGCAATATGAGCATGACCCTGACGCACTCTTACTTCATTCTCTGAAAATGCTAGTTTCTCAATGGCTAAATATCTCATTTCAAGAACATACGTTAGAGTGATTGCATCTTTTATTACCTTTGGTTATAGAATCTTCCTATCACCACAATGCAAACAGCTACTACGCTGTTATCAGGGCTAAATCTTACCCAAAATTGCTAGGTTTCATAGGTGTTAGAAACATTGAGAGATCCTTATTTTATCTAGATTAATTTCAAACTCAAAGTCATTAACAGTTAACGTTTAAAAAATAGAGATTGGTCTGGTATATTCAGAGTATGGACCATGTCCAAACATCCATGCTAAATGTTCTCACAAGAGAGGATGCAGGTTGAGTTTTTTGGCTAAAGTTCCTTTTCCCTTACTAGATTGATTGTGTTATCTCTCCCTCTCTATACTCTTTTTATCTGTGTTCATGTCAACAAACCTCATTTGTAAAGTCCTTCTCTTTCCTTAGCTACGTTAATATAGTCTAAGGATGAGTGTCTAAGAAACAGTAGCCAGAGAGATGTCATTACTCTCTTAAGTTTGCATCTGTGCCTGAGAAGCACCATGTGTTTATCTTACTGCTTAAGTCTGTAATTTTTCAAGTCATGATTATTGATAACAAATGCCACTAACATTGTGATAACAACAGATTTCAGAGTGAAGACTCCTGTTTTTGATAGGACACTAGTATCTCATGTTAATAGGTCATTTATCATACCCATTAGGATGGATAACATACAGGAAATAAATAATATAAAATGTAAAAATACCATCTTATTGATGGAGAAGTCAAACCAGAACAAGTATTATTAGCATAAATAATTTCACATGCCCAGTAAGTTTCACGTTTGCTTAGTATGAACCTCATTGGAAAATGTTAACCATTCTTCTCAGTATTTGAGTAGTGAATTATTTATTTTGACAATGTTCGGCCAAGATGGAGGCATAGGTAGACATGCTTTGCCTCTTCACACAACCATAAGAAGCATCATAGCTAATCTCAAAACAAAATACAACTGGAACTGCCAGAAAATAAAACTGTATGGAAGTCCGACAACCAGGGATTTAAAGAACAGATAATTCATTCTGACAGGTTGGAGGGGTGGAGACCGGAACCTGGGGTAGAGAGGATATGGTATGGCAGCAGCAGCATGGCAGCAGCTGTGGGGAGCAGTCCCACATTCACGTGTGGCAGATAAAAACCAGGAGGGGCACCTGGGGAGCGAGCCATCCCAGCTCCAGGCCAGAATGTGCAGCCTAGTTGTTCCAGCACTGAGAAAAATAAAGCCTCGTAACTTCTGGCTGTAAAAACCAGTGGAGGTTGGGGTGGCAAAAGAGACTGCCAGTCTCTCAGGAGAGTCCGTTTAAAGGACCTGCATGGCCCTAGAACATTCTCAAACCCACACACTCTGGGATTCAGCACCAGGGCAACAGCTAGAAGGGCACCAGGCACATATGGGAAGTGCAGGAAGTGGCTGGATACATGGCCTGAGCTGAGCAAGCGGCATTTTTCCTTCTCTGACTCAGTCCTCACAGCCCCACAAAGAGGTGAAGTCGGTTGCCCTGCCCTGGTAAATACCTAAGGCGCTGCTACTTAAAATGTAATAGGTGTGACAAGACAGAGTCAGAGCAGCTCTACTTAATACACAGAAACAAACACAGGGAGGCTGACAAATTGAGGAGAAAAAGAAATACAGCCCAAATGAAAGAATACATCAAAACACCAGAAAAAGAACTAAGCAAAACGGAGATAGCCAGCCTATCAGATGTGGAGTTCAAAACACTGGTGTTGAGGATGGTAAGAGATCTCATTCAGTATGGCAAACGCCTATGGGGAGAAATGAGGGCTACACTAAATGAAATAAAGAAAAATCCACAGGGAACCAACAGCGAAGGGAAGGAAGCCAGGGTTCAACGATTTGGAACAAAAGGAAGAAATAGAGAGTCAACCAGTACAGAATGAAGAAACAAGAATTCAAGAAAATGAGAGAATAAGAAGACTCAGGGATATCTCCAAATGTGCCAGCATCTGAATCATAGGGATGCCAGAAGGAGAAGAGGAAGAGCAAGAAATTGAAAATTTATTTGAAAAAATAATGGGGTGAGGGGGAGAAACCTTCCTAATTTGGCAAAGGAAATAGACATACAAGTCCAGGAAGGCCAGAGAGTTCCAAACAAGTTGGACCCAAAGAGGACCACACCAAGACACAACGTAATTAAAATGCCAAAAGTTAAAGAGAGAATCTTAAAAGCAGCAAGAGAAAAGAAGAGTTACCTACAAAGGAGTTTCACATATGATTACCAGCTGATTTCTCAAAAGAAACTTTGCAGGCAGGAAGGGACTGGCAAGAAGTATTCAAAGTGATGAAAAGCAAGGATTTACAACCAAGATTATTCTACCCAGCAAAGCCATCATTTAGAATGGAAAGGCAGATAAAGTGCTGCCTAGACAAGCTAAAGGAGTTCATCATCACCAAGTCCTTTTTATATAAAATGTTAAAGGGACTTATTTAAGAAAAAGGAGATCAAAACTATAAACAGTAAAATGACAACAAATTCACAATTATCAACAACTGAATCCAAAAAAACCCCAAAATAAACTAAGCAAACAACTAGAACAGGAACAGAAGCATAGAAATGCAGATCACATGGAGGGTTATCAGTACAGAGGGGGAGGAGGGAGAATGGGGGAAAAGGTATAGGGAATAAGAAACATAATTGGTAGGTACAAAATAGACAGGGGGATGTTAAGAACAGTAAAAGAAATGGAGAAACCAAAGAACTATATGCACGACCCATGGACATGAACTAAGCAGGGGAATTGCTGGAGGGAAGGGAAGTACCGGGCAGAGGGGGGAAAGTGGAAAAAAATTGGGACAACTGAAATAGGATAGTAAAATACACTTTAAAAAAGTTGTTTTGCTGCTCCCATCCCAGTGAGTGCATTATGAATTCTTTGTGTGTTACAGCTACTGTCCAGATAGAATCAAGTTGAAAACTTCACTTCTCCCAGATCATAATTGTACTTTTTTTACTGGCAAAATTTCTATTAGGTATAATATGGTTACTCCAGAGTTCTATAAGATAAGCTAATATTTACTTTTCATACACCAGCAAATATATTTCTTAAAAACTTAAAACAATAACAAAGTATATACATTGCTTATTGAATGTGGATTGGTGATTCAGCCATTTATAAATGCACTTTTTTATCATACAGTTTACTATACTTAACCTGGATACTGTTTTTTAAGACTTACCTTTTTCCTTCACTTACCTTCTTAATTAGTCAATGTATTTAATGTACACTAAAGGTTGTTTCTAGTTTTATGTTGACTCCTGGAGACAAAGGTTGTTCTTAGAACAAATAGTTTGTACTTTAACTATTTCTGTAAGAAACTGATAGGATACTGTTATTCTACTCAAACTCTTTAGACTGGTATTGCTGCTAAATATTTTCTGAGGTGTTGTTCATATTCTGGGGCTCTTCTGCTTTTCCCAAGAAAGAGAAAGGTTTCTTATGATTCTGTCATACCTTCATAGCCCTTCTGATCTGGGGAACAACCCCAGGCTTTGGAACCCCTTATGACATGTTGGAAATCCCCACGATGCTTTTATTTCTACCCCTTTAGATTGCCTTATTTACCCATATTCAGACTTGTGTTTGCCTTTAATACGTCCTCTTCTTTTTGAGTGCTTCTCTGACTTCTTTCTGTCATACCTTGGAATCATTTAATACTTGGGTCAAAGTACCATACAAATTTCATCTCATCACTTTGGCTTCCAAGCTAATGATATACTCTGATGTGTTGCTGTTCTCTGTGTTAGCAAAATTTCCATTTTGCTTTATTTATTGCAAGGATCCTTTTTTTTAGTTTACAAAAATAATGCTTATTAACATGTATTATTTACCTCCTGTGTGTACAGACTGGGCTTTGAACATGGTATCCACTCTATTCTTAACCCTTAAACCTTAGGACTCCCCTTAATCATATGTACTATAATACAGTAATATGTTCATACTTCAGGAAGAATGATTTTCCAGACCAAATGACTCTTCTAGGATACTCTTCTAGGATATAAGTTGTACGTTTTTAGGTGATTTATATGTAGATCATATTTAACTACATTTTAAAAGCATAAATTTTGTGAAATCTTATTTAAAATAATTCTTATAAAATACTCTAAATAATATCCCCTTTATGGATATATTGGTGCTTCTAGGACATTGAGTTAAGACCAAACATTGTATGTACCATGATTCAAAATTTGTAATTTTAATCTAGGATTAAGTTTAGAGCAAGTCGACACTTTATGGCATTGTTTAGTGGAAGATTCTGAGTGTTATGATGACGCACTCCATTGGTTTTTAAATCAAGTTCGAAGTAAAGATCAACATGCTATGGGAATGGAAACCTACAAACATCTTTTCCTGGAGAAGGTAATTTTATTTTTTGACAGCGTTATTGTTTATATTATTTTTCTGTATTTCCTTTTTAAACATAAACTCTAATGTTAATAATTTCTTTTGGCTTTTTAAAAAGATGTGCTGTTTTCTGCAGTTTTTGTATGGCTTTTGCAAGATTTTGCTTCAATTTTGTTTTCTACAGTATTTATGTTAAAATAAATAGTTTATATTTAAAAAATACTCTGTTCTTTAAGTAAAGTATTTAACCCAACAGTAATTAGCATAACCCTTCAGACAAACATTAATAAGAAATGCAGGGAGTTTTGGTATTTATTTTTTATTTATTTTTTATTTATTTTTATTTTTTTTCTTTAAATTTTATTTTATTTTTTCAAATACATTTGTCTCTGCCTCCCCCGCACCACTTTCCCTTGTCCCCTCCCTCCTTCCCTCTCTCAGCTCTTCCCCTGGTATTTATTTTTTAAATAGTAACAATGTAGGTAAATTTTCAGGAGTCGTACCTGTAACCACTAGTATATAGCTGTATTTTGTGACTCTTCCTTGTTAAATGGTTGTAGTATCAGCTAGTCTTCTTGCAGATAAAATATAATCTTCAGGTTTTTTGTAGATTCCCTGGAAAGGCTGTTTCAGGAATTGCTGTAATGATATTAAATATACTCTTGTATCCAATTTTTGTTTTTCTTTATCAGATGCAACAATTGGTTCAGGTGTTAATTTTCCATTTGAATTTGAAACATAACACAGCAACAGACTTTTTATTATTTTTACACTTATTTTTGAGATTGTAAGGGCTCCAAACTCTACAAACTCTCACATTCTCTTTGTGGTAGGATTGAGTATATATGAATGAGTACATGTAAACTAAGTCACTAAATATACCCAAAACAAAGCTACAAATAGACCTTCAGTTAACTTAATTTCAACTTGTGACTTACACACAAACTGTGCATGTGCTACACATCTCATAAATGTGCATGGTCTAGGTATACAATAAGTGATAAATTTTAAAAATAATTTTATCTGATTTGATTATATTCATTACAAAAAGTTGAAACATCAGATACGTTTTAATTATGACCTGAATAAAATTTTCATTAAATTATTATCTGTCTTAATTTTTCAGTGAAAATCTGAGCTGATACATTTCCTTTAATAATGTTTTCAGTAAAATTAACTTAAATCTCTTAGGTTAAACTAAACTGGCTTAAATTTTATTTTATTTTTTTTTAAGATGCCCCAGCTAAAACCTGAAACAATTAGCATGACCGGATTAAACCTATTTCAGCATCTTTGTAACTTGGCTCGATTGGCTACCAGTGCCTATGATGGTGGTTCAAACTCTGAGGTATGGGTTTTTAGACTTATTTTATTAGATCAGCTTGTGGAATTTTTGCTTTATTCTTTAAATTAGTGTACTGAATTATATAGTTTGTCAAGCACTGAATTTACTAACTATGAAGACTTTTATTCTCAGGTTTAAATATATTTTAAAAACCAAATTTGGTTACTTTTCATTACTAAAGATAACCTTGATTGTGCTTAATGACCTTATTACACATTCCTTGATTAATAGAGGAGGCCATCTGAGTGCTCTTTAGTCCTGTGAAAGCTCCCAGATAATATTATAATAAAGTAGTTTTGTCGATTAAAAGGTTGATTTATCTAAAATCTGATTTTTATGCCATTTGTCAAAGCCAAAACTTTTAGATGCTTTTGAGCAACTCTAGAGTTTCTATTAGTAACCTCTACTCTGGAACAGAATCTATCTAAATCATCTCTGACCCTGAGGCATATAATCAATTTATTAGCTGAGGACCCTCACAAATTGTTAATCTAACCTCTGGTTTAGAGTTCCATTTGCCTAGTTGGGTGCCTACTAGGTTTTGTTGAATGCATCATTCCTATACTCTCCTGACACAGACTGTTATTTGAAAGTCTGCCTCATTGGACATTCCAGTTTATTAATGATAGCTATGATTTATCTATTTCATATTTTTCATTAATTTTCCTTAACTTCAGAAGTTGGAGTTGTGCTATAATGACAAAAGCAGAGAAAATTGATGTTAATTTATGTAGTAAAGAGTAATTTTAATTGTATCTAAAATGCTTTCATACTATCATCCTACATTCTTTCTTTGTTTCAGTACTGTCCTTTTTTTTCTTTTTTAATTTTTTGGTCCTAACTCTTACTTTGATATTACTATGATAAATTTTAATTTTTGATTTCTGACAACCAGACAGATCTGATTTACCTAAGAAGTAGTCATATTCTAATTTTGAGATTCTACTGCTTTTAATGTAGATGTTAAGAAACAGTAAGGCTGGTTAGTCACTTACCAGAAGGATACCTTGCTTTACCCTGCTCAACTTTTAAAAACTTCCAGTCTCCATTTTTTCTGTAGTTTTCAGTGAAAACATCTCTTTGTCTTCTCCTGGTTAACATAAATTTAAGTGACAACATGGGTTAACATTTTTTAAAATTTTCTGTTAATACATATAAGCAGTGATTTTATCAGAATAAGTTGGATGAAAGCGTTTGAGCATTGTTATGCTAATAAACTTCTGGTTTCATTCCTTCAAAGCAAGTTTTGGTGACTTTTTACAACTATGTAGTCATACCTTTTGGTTACTGAACATTACACAAATACATAGTCGGCTGCTTTATAAATAAGTATTTTTCGAGTTGATTTAGCTCCTATCTCAGTAATTGAGAAATTTCCAAGGCTTTTATCCTTTTTATTATTGTTTAGTAACTAAGTAATATTGAATAGAAATTACCTTATAAATATTTTATAGGATATTAAAACTTTTTGACATTATATGACTTTTAAATTTGTTACTTCTTATCGTTTGCATTGTTTGACAAATAATAAAATTTATAGATGTAACATTTTTCTTTCTTAGCTTTGTGGTATGGACCAATTCTGGGGCATTGCTTTAAGAGCACAATCTGGTGATGTTAGTCGAGCAGCTATCCAGTATATTAATTCCTATTATATTAATGGTAAGTGATTAGAAATACTAGCTAATAGGTCATTTTTTTATGTAAAGATTTTTTTTTAGTTACAATTAATTTTCTTTAGCAAAACAAGAATATAAGATTGACATACATATCTAAACATACGATTTTCAGGTAAAACTGGTTTGGAGAAGGAACAAGAATTTATTAGTAAATGTATGGAGAGTCTTATGATAGCTTCTAGCAGTCTTGAACAAGAATCCCACTCAAGTCTCACTGTTATAGAAAGAGGACTCCTTATGCTGAAGACACATCTGGAAGCATTTAGGAGAAGGTAATTTTATTTTTTATTACATGAGGATGAATTTAAGGCTTTTTTTGACATGTCCAAAAGTATTCTTAAAATTAAACTAGAGGTTTTTGGGGGGCAGGTAGCAAGTATAAATTACCAAAAATGAAGTGCTGGTATTAGAAGTAATTGTTCATAATATGTACCATTAAGTGGTGCAATAGGCAATAAAGTTTCCTGGTAAATAGTGCAGAGCTTTAAAAATCATTAGACTCTGAGAAGATATGCATGAATAAGAATTTCTAGACAGAATTCCATCCCTAAGAAAGTATTACTATGATTGAAAAGGCAGAACACTATGACCAAAAACAGTTTCACTGAAACTCTCGCCAAGAACATCAAGTAATCTCTCATAGTTGAACCAAATTGAGTTTGTTTTATTTGCTGTTTTTTTTTCTTCCTGGACTAGGAGACAGTATTTTAATTTTGAATTTCCATTTACCATGGAAACATGATCAAAAATTCTGTGTTAATGAATATCTGTATAATTAATTTAGACATACCCTGTGTAATACAGAAATAAAGCAAATTAACATTTATGAATGTATCGACTGAAGTGAAAGGTGAGTAGATAGTTTTAATTAAGAAATTATGTGTATTAAAAATCATGAGTAAATGTAAAAGTACAAAGAAACTGTTGAAAAAATTATTAAAATTAGTAACTTCAACCTCAGAGTTTGGTAATGAAAATGTCATACAATTGACAGTTATTGATATTTTATTTAAAATACCAGGAAATATTGAATAATAAAGATTTTCTAGACATTCTTTATAAATAACATGACTCCATGATTTAAAACATTTGGACACTGCAAAATTTTTTATTTTGATTATGATTTCAATTTGTGGAAATTCTACTGAAGTAATTCCATGTGTTTTTAAAGACTGTATAAGGGAATTGTAGAATTTTTTGCATAGAAACTTCACACTGTCAGGTTGCTCGTACCACTTTAAAAAAATAAAAATAAATAAGCAAATGTAATTCAAATTAATAAAAATAAAGTACTTATAAAATTTAGATATACTATGGTAAATAAAAGTTCCTGTAGTCTTATTTCTTCCCATCAGAGATAGTTATTGTTAATGATACATAAATACAGGGGTGGGCAAAAGTAGGTTTACAGTCTACATGGAAAAATAATATAATAATAAATTATAATAACCTGTTTCACATACAACTGTAAACTTTTGCCCACAGCTATATGTGTATTATTCCATAATTTTTTCTATGCTGTAGGGTCTACAGAAAACAAACCAAAAAGGGCCTGTTGGTTTAAACCCTTAGTCTTTGCATAATGTTATCAGTGTCTTAAAAGAAGTACTTATTTAAAAATAAATTGAGGTTCTTAGGATTCCATGGCACTTTTATAAATTTAATGAATTTCATTTAAAAAAATCCCTTCTCAGATGTACAGATTTCTTCTAACTCACAAAAAAATTGTCTACTCTTGATAGACATCTTTGTATTTTTTCATGTATTACTGTATTCCCTTAGGTACTCTCCTTCTATTACAGAATTGCTGACTGGTATAAGATATTGATATTTTCTTTCTTAACTGAATTCAGGTACCCTGGATCCTGTCTTCAACAACTAGAAATCACTTAGGAAATTGACACATACTTAGTGAGTGTCATACTAGTTGCCAGTGTCCTTTGAAATATTAGTCTTTGTAATTCATTTTGTAATTTTAGTGCCGTGGAATCAGCTCTCAAAAATCTGTTAGGCTGGTTAACATATATTTACTAGAAAAGTTCCTATCTCTGAAAAATATTTCTAATACCTTTTTTCCCTCTTCTGAATGTAGGAATGAAAACTTGCCATTCTCTTTCTGGATAAGTTTTGTTGTTTGAATTCATCCTGCATCTATTACTACCACTATCCCCCGCCTTCCATTTAAAAAAAAAAAAAAGTTCTTAATAGGATTTTTTCCTCAGCAATATTTCTTGAAAACCATTTATTAGGAGTTTTATCTATATTTATTTATGCATTTAAATTTAATTCAGTGTGATGAATCTAAACTGAATTCTTTTAATTTGAAAATAAAACAAGCAGTGTTATAGAGTGAATTGGAATGTGCTAGAATCATTTATGGGCTTTTTCATTTTGTAAAGTAATAAAAACTTCCATAATACTAAAATGTTTTAAAATTATACCTTTCTATGTTTGGTTTTTGTGTGTTTTAGGTTTGCATATCATCTCAGACAGTGGCAAATTGAAGGCACTGGTATTAGTAGTCATTTGAAAGCACTGAGTGACAAACAGTCCCTGCCGCTAAGGGTTGTATGTCAGCCAGCTGGACTTCCTGACAAGGTAGTTATATAGTTTTAGTTTCCAAATTGATAACATTTCCCAGTTTATCTGTTCTTTTTGTATTTTTAAATTGGTTGCATCTCATATTTCAGATGACTATTGAAATGTATCCTAGTGACCAGGTAGCAGATCTTAGGGCTGAAGTAACTCATTGGTATGAAAATTTACAGAAAGAACAAATAAATCAACAAGCTCAGCTTCAGGAGTTTGGTCAAAGCAGCCGAAAGGGAGAGTTTCCTGGTAAGTCCAGTAGTTCAAATTTTCATATTTTTTAAGTTGTATTATTATAATCAACTTTGAACCTTTATTTCTTTGAAGGCTATCGACCATGTCCATGGCTCCCACCCACCTTCCCCTACTCTTGGTATAATTCCATTAATTCTTAAGCAAGAGTTAAGAGTCACTTCAGGTGTTATTACTTGTAAACATTTTTCTTCCTTCTCAAAAATTTCTACTTTTGAAGGTTATTTGATAAGCATTGTCGGAAATGTTAATCAGTTTGTTCCCATATATGACTTAGTACCCTACAATTTTTTTTTTCTGCTATTTTGATACATATGTATATTTTTTTGGAGCATATGAAAATAATGCACCCTTAAATTCTACCTGTGCATCTCTTCCCTTCCCTCCAAAAAAATATAATATTAAGAAATTTTTTGCCCTGGGTGGTGTGGCTTAGCGGATTGAGTGTCAGCCTGCGAACCAAAGGGTCACTGGTTTGTTTTCCGGTCAGGGCACCTGCCTGGGTTGCAGGCCAGGTCCCCAGTAAGGGTTGCACAAGATGCAACCACACATTGATGTTTCTCTCTGTCTCTTTCTCCCTCCCTTCTGTTCTTTAAAAATAAATAAATAAAATCTTAAAAAAATAGAGCCAGTGTTACTACAGCATGCTTAAGGTAAAACAGTGTATATCTTCCAAAGTAGCACATCTTAATTTTTGATCTTGAATAATTTATTAATATTCTTGGTGCAAAAGAATAGGTGTTGAAAAGTCTCTCTACCCCAGCCTTTAAACCACCCATTTTTCTTCTCCTGAAGCAAATGTTATTATTGTTTTCTTACATATCCTTCAAAAGATACCAAGAAGCATATTAATATGTATACACACACATACACATAGATATACACACATATGCATATTATTTAAAACACAAATGTAATGTTCTATTTATACTCTTCTACCTTTTACTTATAGTGCTTAACATTTATAGAGAACATTCTATATTAGTGCATAAAGAAAGACCTCATTCCTTTTAAAGATCTGCCTAATCTGTAATAAGGTGGTACGATGATTTATTTTACATGATCCCTATTAATGGACATTTAGGTTGTTTCCCCTGTTTTTGCTATTACAAATAATGCTATCTAATACAACTTGGCTTAAAACTTAGTTATGGAATTTTCAGGTCAAATTGTATCTGCTATTGTTATTGAAGTGTACATAAAAAGAGTGTGAAATTAGTAAGAGTAAAATGAAAACCACCCATGTTCTCACTACCTAGATTAAGAGCTAGAACATTATTAGAAGCTACTTCTGTATCCGTTCTTATTTTCATGAATTCCATTTCCCCTTAATACAATCTTGTTTTTTAGTTTACTATTCTTTTAGTGTTGCTTGTAGTTTCACCTCTCGTGTATATTCCTAAACAATGTATTTAGTTCTCTAAAACAGATAAGCAGGCACAAACTTGATGGATTAATGAAAAGGGAGGTATGGCTCTTATTAGATAAAGGATCACAGAAGAGAATGCTCCTATGTCACATCAGTGTAAATCAAATTATAGATATAAGCTTATATCTAGTTTGGCATTTGTCTTTTTGGGGGTTTTGCTATCTACTTGAATAAGTAGACATATCTAAAATGTCTCTGTACAAAATAGAAGTGCCAGGTAATTTATTTTATAATATATTCTACCTAAAATCTAAATGGAATTATTTTAAATATGAAGAAATTTTCGCTGAAAAATAAATAAACAAAGCAGTATATGAAGTTCTGAGAGGAAAACAAGACAGGATAATAACGATGAATTTTAATACTAGCTATTTAAACATTTTAAAATTACAGTGATACCTTGGTACTTGTTAATTCATTCTGGTACTCATGATGAGCACCAGAACTGATGAGTACTGAACAATGAAGTATTTTCTCTTGTGGGGGCAGCACTGTGACCCATACAAGTTCTAGCAAGTGTGACGGGCCCCAAGCAAGCGCCAAGCGTTAAAACATTTTTTTCGTCAAAATGTGTGAGTACAAGATTTGACAAGTTCTGAAGTCAATAAGTACCAAGGTATGACTGTATTACAATAGTATGATTTTGGTGAAGAATTGTTACGTGAATAACACATTAAAAAAGTAGTCTTTTATTAATATGTGACATTCAATTTGGGGGCAGAAAGAAAAAGCCCATATCTCTCTAATACTCAGGATGGATTTAGTGTTTTTACATATACACACAAAATAAACTATAAGAAAATCCAGAAGAAATAGGATTAAATATCAAATCATTGAGAGAGACAAGATTTCTAGGCTTAGAAATAATGAAATAATAAAGGAAAGAATCATACATTTTGCTATACAACAGTTACCAGTTAGCTACATAATACTAGTACTTGAGGAAAATTGCGAAAATTAATCTGGAGGAACCCATTTTTCTTCTCTGTGTTTGAAATATTTTTAAATACAATACTCTTGTTTGTGTGGAGGGAGAAAGGTGATTTAAAATGTTATATGTCATTATGCAAAGTAGTAGTCCTGTTTCATTCATTCCTGGCAATAACTGTTTTGTACCCAGTGGAGTTTTTCTACATTGTTAATAAAAGTTAACAATATTTATTTAAGTTTCATTTAATTCAGCTATTTCAACATTCTTACTTAAATTTCCTATTTTTTTCTTATTTTTAAAAATGTTTGTATTTTTCTATTAGAGTTGACATACAGTATTATATAGTAGTTGCAGGTGTTCAACCCAGTGATTAGACATCATATAATTTACTAAGTGATCACTCTGGCAAATCTACTACTTAACTGATACCATATATAGTTATTACAATATTATTGACTATATTCCCAGTGCTGTTAAACCCTTCAACTTTTTTACTCATCCCTCCCAACCCCCATCCCATCTGGCATCTGTCAAAATGTTCTCTGTATCTGTGAGTCTCTCTGTTCAGCTCATTTGTTTATTTTTTAGGTCTGTTTTATCTAGTGTAAGTATTGCTTCCTCAGCTTTTGTTTGTTTGTTTCCATTTTCATGAAATATCATTTTCCTTCCCTTTACTTTTAGTCTGTGTTTTTTGATCCGAAGTACTTCTCTTGTAGACAGCATAGATAAAGGTCTTGTTTTCCATTCAGCCTCTAGCCTTCATATGTCTTTGATTATAGCATTTAATCCACTTGTATTTAAAGTAATTTTTGATAGGTATGTATTTATTGCCATATTATTTATATTTTTGACTTTTTTTTTTAAAGAAGACCCATTAACATTTTTTATAATACTGCTTTGGTTTGAAATGAACTCTTTTAACTTTTTCTTTTCTGGTAAGCTCTTTATCTGTCCTTTGATTCTAAATGATAGCCTTGCTGGGTAGAGTAATCTTGGTTGTAGGTCCTTGCTTTTCAGCATATTGAATATTTCTTGTCAATTCTTTCTGTCCTTCAAAGTTTCTGTTGAGAAATCAGCTGATAGTCTTATGGGAGCTCCTTTGTAAGTAGCCATCTGCTTTTCTCTTGCTGCTTTTAAGGTGCTCTCTATGTCTTTAATTTTTAGCATTTTAATTATGATGTGTCTTGGTGTGGGCCTCATCGGGTTCACCTTGTTTGGGACTCTGTGCACCCTAGACTTATAGGTCTATTTCCTTCACTAAGTTAGGGAAGTTTTTTGTCATTCTTTATTCATATAGGTTCTTGATGCCTCGCTATCTCTGTTCTCCTTCTGGCACCCCCATGATGCGAATGTTGGTACGCTTGAAGTTGTCCCAAAGACTTCTTACATGATCTTCATTTTTTTTGTATTCTTTTTACTCTTTGCTCTTCTGATTGGGTATTTTCTGCTTCTTTATCTTCCAAATCTCTGATTTGATCCTCTGCTTTATCTACTCCAGAGTTGATTCCCTATAATACATTCATTTCAATTATTATATTTTCCATTTGTGACTGGTTCTTTTTTATGTTTTGTAGTTCCATTTTTATGTTTCCTATCTCTTAATTTTCTAAGTTCATCACTCTTTCTCTAAGTTCATTGAGCATACTATAACTGGTGTTTTGAACTCTGGATCTAGTAGATTGTTTGTCTCTATTTTTCCTGGAGTTTTGTTTTGTTCTTTCATTTGGAGCACTTTTTTTAAAGATTCTATTTATTTATTTTTAGAGAGAAGGGAAGGGAGGGAGAAAGAGAGGGAGAGAAACATCGATGTGTGAGAGAAATATTGATTGGTTGCCTTTCACATATCCCCAACCCAGGGACCTGGCACACAACCCAGGCATGTGTTATGACCGGGAATCAAACTGGCAACCTTTTGGTTCACTGCATGATGCCCAACCCAGTAAGCTGCACTGGTCAGGCTGGGGCACATTTCTTTGTCTTCTCAATTTGGAAGCCTCCCTGTGCTTGTTTCTGTGTATTAAGTAGAGCTACTACATCTCCCAGGCTTGAGTGAGTTCCCTTTAGTAGTAGGTGTCCTCTAGGCACAGCCTCCTGATTACATGATTTGGGCTCTCCAGGTACACTCCTGTGTGGGCTATATACCCCTTCTGTTGTAGCTAATTCTTGTGGGGTATATACCTTTCTGTTGTAGCTGATTCTTGAGGACTCTTGGCACCTCAATGGGAGCGATTTACCCTCAGGCCAATCAACTGCAAGGACTGGCTGGGACCACTGTGGAGGATCAGCTAGCTATGCAGGGGCCATCCCCACAGAGGAGGACGGACTTCACCAAGGCTCTGGTGCCTGCTGAGTGCCTTTTTTGTGTGTCCTTTATGGAGGAGTTTCAGTGGTCCTTGAACGGGGTCTGAGGCTGTTCAGCAGATGTACTGGCTCTGGAGCGTTCTGAGAGATGCAGGCCAAAATTAGCTTCCGTGTGTGTCCTGCCTGGGACCACCCAAATGAGCTAAGTGATCTGCAGATGGCAGCCACTTGGGCTGAGCTTAGAGGTGCCCAGGAAAGGCCAAACTGCGAACCAAGGCCTGTTGCTGCCAGCACTGGGCTTGGAGCCTCTTAGCCAGAGTTATAGGCATGCTGAGGCCAGATGCTGCTTACTTCGAAGATTTTAGAGAAGTCTGAAGTATTAGCCAATAGGGCTACTTTATATGTTAAAGCTACTCAAATGGCTTTGCTGTGCCTGAAGGTTTTGTGGGGTGGGATCCCAGGGAACCATCAGGGCAGGGTGAATTGTGTTAGCCAGGTGGATCTGGGCTCAGATATGGCACCTGACTGCCAGGTCTGTTGGGGGAGGGTTAGAAAAGGAACAATGACCTCTGCTAGCATTTGTGTCTGTGAGAAAGCTTCCCCTCCAGGTCTTGCCTTGGAATAGGACAATTCAGTTTCTCATATGTCCCTGGTGCCTTTCAGGCTGCTACTCAGCACAGAACCTCAAAGTGAGTGAGTCCAAGTAACTCCATGTGCAAGTCTTTTAAAGGGGAACGCCTGGGACCCCAGAAGCCTTTCCTATCACTCAGCCACAATCCCTGCTGGTTTTTAGAGCCAGAACATATGTGGACCTCTTTTCCTGACCCTAGAACCTGGGCTGTGGGGTCTGGGTTGGGGCTGGGACCCTTCTTTGGCAGGGGAGCCTCTGCAGCTGAGATATATCTCACTATTTTTATCCACTACAAGTAGGTGTGGGAACAGGCCAATCTGAGTCTCTGCCTCTCCTAGCAGTCTCTGTGGCTTTTTAATATCCTTATTTGTAAGACTTATATTTAGCTAGATTTCAGGTGGCTCTGAATGGTTCTGTAGTTTGGTTGTAATTTTTATGTGGTTTTGTGAGGATTCATGTATTGCCTTTACCTACACTGCCATCTTGACTGGGACTTTTTAATTTTCCTATTCTGTCAAGCATTTCCTTTTGAATGCTGCTGTGTTCTCATGCTGGGGAATACAAGCTCAGAAAATTTACACCTCACACACTATTTCTTAGTAAGTTACTTCAGATTATTCTGGAACAAAAAGATATAACAAACAAGAAATGAGAGGAACATTCTAGAGACACAGTGAAGAGATGTCCCAGCTTAAAAGCTGCTCAACAGTCAGAGAATAATAGTCCTTATGGAACAACAGAATGAATGGCCCTGAAGGGAGATCTCTTGGAAAGAAAAGTCTGTAATTATTTTATTCAAAAACCATTTTTAAAAAGGATACAATAAAGATAGCCCTGGCTGGTGTGGCTTAGTGGATTGAGTGCTGGCCTGTGAATTGAAAGGTTGCTGGTTCGATTGCCATTCAGGGCAAATGTCTGGGTTGTGGGCCGGGTCCCCAGTTGGGGGCATGTGAGAGGTGACAGATTGATGTTTCTTCTGCACATGGATCTTCTTCTTCCTTCCTTTCTCCTTCCCTTCCCCTCTCTCTAAAAAATAAATAAATAAAATATTTTAAAAGAGGATACAATAATGACAAATAATGGAAGAAAACAAAATGCCATCAGAAACAAAAACTGAAAGCTATATTTTAAAAATCAGAGTACCATATGATTTCACGCATATGTGGAATCTAATAAACTGAACTAACAAAATAGAAACAGACTCTTAGAGAGCAGGCTGACAGCTGTTAGGGGGTTAAGGAGGTGGAGGGATAGAGCAAAAAGGAAAAGGACTCATGAACATGAAGAAGAACAGTGTGGTGATGGCTGGGGGAAGGAGGTATAAGGGGGAGAAATGGTAATAGAACAAATGTAATTTAAAAATCCATGGATTAAACAATAATTATATTGAATTCCTGCTGTGTTCTCATGCTAGGGAATACATCTGTGAACATAATAAAATCTCTGCGTTTTTGGAACTGGGATTTTTTCTTTATGGAGGAGATACATAAATATGTCAGATGCTATTAAGTACTTTAAAGAAAGATAAAACAGTGTAAGGGATTAATTGTGAATTGAGGCTCTTTAGATTGAGTGGCTGGACAGAAAGCCTCTTGAGTTTACATTTGATAGCCCTGAAGGGAGTGAGGGAATGAGCTATGTGAATTCCTGGGGAGGAGCATCTTAGGCCTTGATATGAGAACACTTTTGGTGTTTTCCAAAAAAGAACAAGGAGGTTGGGTGACTAAAACATATTTAGGTAGGTATGGTGGTGGGAAACGAAGGTGTACGCAGCAAAGAGGACTCCATGGTTTTTAGAAATAAACTGCTTCTACCGAATTTATTGAATTTATCATTATTTAGGATGTTGTAACTGATCTTTCATGTCGGAGCTTTGTTTTTAAAATTTTTTTCTGCACTCTAGTTTGTTTTACTTTGTTTTGGTGCATAATAACAGAGAAGAACAAAACTTGATCATTATAAATACTTACTGGTTAATCGTTTAACTAATGCATTAATGAGTCTGATTTATCTGCATGTGTTGCTTGGGAAAATACTTCAAGTTCCCAGAAAGCTCCATAATGTTTTTTACTTGTACTATTTTTCATATTGTTTAGCTGGCAGGAATTGATCTAGTTAAACTGATGCTAAAAGAGAATTTTCTTGTAATTTTTACTGCCTAAGGCTAACCTGACAACAGAAAATAATTCAGGAAGCATGCTTAGTACTGCTTCCACTTTGCTCAATAATTATATTTAAGCTGAGTGTCTAGTGGAATTAATTGCTATAACCATATTTTCATGACAGCAAAGAGATTAACTCTCCTAAAAATTTTCACTTATGTTTTCTCCTATTTTTAAGGAGGCCTTATGGGACCTGTCAGAATGATTTCATCTGGACATGAGTTAACAACAGATTATGATGAAAAAGCACTTCATGAACTTGGTTTTAAAGATATGCAGGTATACATAAGTGTGATTTGTGTGTCACTAATCTGTTGAGTGTTACAGTCTGTAGTGGAATATTTGAAGGCACAGTTTAAAAACCATTCTTACTGCTTTTGTTATATTAAATCTTAAATGAAGTTACTTTATACTTCAGAGATTTGTTAAGCCAAAAACTTGGTATGTATAACTATTTGTTTTTTGTTTTTTTTCCCATTGCTTCTGTTTTTACAGATGGTTTTTGTATCTTTGGGTGCACCGAGGAGAGAACGGAAAGGAGAAGGTGTTCAGCTGCCAGCATCTTGCCTACCACCCCCTCAGAAAGACAACATTCCAATGCTTTTGCTTTTACAAGAACCTCACTTAACTACTCTTTTTGATTTATTAGAGATGCTTGCATCATTTAAACCACCCTCAGGAAAAGTGGCAGTGGAAGATAGTGAGGTGACTTTATCATTTTATTTTTACAAAGTTTTGTTTTGTCTTTCTGTAGAGTGGAAAATAATTTTCTCATTAATCTCTTAAGAGCAGTAAAATCTAGAAACCATTTATTCATTAGCTATTAAAGTGTATAATATGATCTAGGCATACTGTTTAAAGTATTGTTTTACGAAGATCAAAATAAGCAGTTTCAACTTTCATTGAATCCCATGGGGAAGGCAGATAATTGACATGCTGAACAGATAAATAGTTTCAGATAGAGATAGGCACTAAGACTGAAACATGACATACCAGTATTAGGATGTGGTGATAGAGACCTGTTTATATATTATTTGGTCAAGGAAGGTTTCTCTGAGGGAGAATATAGATAATCTGAGGTAGAAGGATGAAAAGGAGCCCGCTAAATGAAGAGAATGAGGAATGATTTGGGTGGAGTAATTTGATTCTTGAAGCCCTTGATATGAGAAGGAATTAGATAGGTCTAGGAATTGTTACAAAGCTAGTTTGTAGAATGTGGAGGGTGATGGGAGACTAGAATAAGAATGTAAGCCATTTTCATTTTATTGAGAGTAAAGTGGAAAGCATTAAAATAGTTTAAGGAGAGACAGAGAGAGGGGGAGAGAGAGAGATGTGTTCTGATTTTTGTTTTAAAGGTAATAGGTTTGTTTGGCAAGAATAGAAAAGGAGTCCAAGGAAGCGTTGATAGTGCCCGAAATAGAATAGCGGCAGTGAACATAATTAAATGGATGGCAGGTCAAAATTACAGAACTTGGTGGTAGATTGGCTTAAGATTAGGCATAGACTTGGGTTCAGGGTGAAGGAAAATTGAGAAGGCATGCAGGTTTCTGGCTTGAGATTCCATTTGAGATGAAGAATTGGATACCCCTGGTATATCAAGTATAGATGTCAAGTAAGCAATTGGATATATGAGTTGGGATCTCAAAGAGTTTTTCTAGACAAGTAATTTTGTGGCTTTTCACTATAAAGCTGGTATTTAATGTCAGTAGTGTGTCCCTGACCCATGTGGCTCACTTGGTTGGGTGTTGTCCGACCAGGCGAAAGGTTACTGGTTCGATTCTGGTCAGGACACATGCCTGGGTTGTGGGTTTGGTCCCTGGTTGGGGTGCATACAACATGCAGCTGATTGACATTTCTTTCTCACATCAGTGTTTCTCTACTTCTCTTTCTTCCATTCTCTCTTTCTAAAAATAATAAATGAAATTTTTAAAAAAGTCAGTAGTGTGTATAAATCACTTAAAGGAATCATTTCAGTCCACTGACTTTGTTTTTTAATGCCTTTAAATGGACTTATTTTAAGATGTTGTTTATTGATGTGTCTCATCCAGTGAATCATTTTTTTGAAATTGAGTGACAGTTAATTAATAGTAGTGCTTTTCTGGCTTGCTTTTGATGGCTGTGGTTCTGTTCTTTTGTTCCCAAGAATATTAAGTGACTTCCTTTTATGTTTCCAAAACATGTTTGATCATGGATGCAGAGGTAGCCACTAAGTCCTCTGTTACTGGTAGTCTGGTTTCTTTTGTAGTGGCATATTTTTAAATTCCTAAGAAATCCCCCTTTTGTTTAAGCAGAATAATTAATAATAGATGCCCATGAATCTCTCATTTCTTCACCTTTTTAATTTTATGCCATAAATACTTAATGACCTTTTACTTTATCTCAACACTGTATTGGCAATTTAAAAGAGAGAAAGATAATTACAAGAATTTCCCAGTGTTGCAGGACCAGTATTCTATCTAGTGTGTTACAGGAATGTAAGAGAAAGAAAAAAAAATGGGGGAAGGACTTCGCAAAAAGGGAGTCATTAATATTGGGTCCAGCTGCTGATGAGAGTGAAGAGGAATATTACAGATTCACAGGATAGTGAATGACATGTTTGAAAAACTTGGGAGTGTGAATATCGCATAGTAAAAATATAAGGACAAAAAGGAGATTGTAAGCAATACCACAGAGGAACGATATGAGTTTTTTTATTTTTTGTAAAATGAATTGTCATTGTCATGAGAGGTTTTATAGCAAAAAAATGAGATCATTTTCTGGGCTTTTAGAAACAAAGTTTAGGTGTGAGTGTGGGGGATGTATTAGGGAAACCAATGACTGGAGGTGAAAGACCAGTTAATAGGCCATTGGAATAGTCCACATGAGGCCTAGATCAGAAGGGAAACACATTTTTTAGCAGATATTTCATTGAACATTGTGGTGTCATTGTTGATGTGGAGTTTGTTGTAAGACTGATACAGACTGGAATGTAAAAATAAAGGATCTTCACTCATATTGTAGCACCTTTTAGTCATAACATAGAACATAGTCATATACAGATGGGAGAATTTTTTTTCCTTCAATTTGTGTTTTTTTTGTTTTTGTTTTTTTGCAGAGTTCAGTCTTTTTTTTAACACTAGGTGTTTACAAAGGAATGAACTGTATTTTACTGAAGAATTTTCAGTGCCATTTTCTCAACTAAAGCAAAATTATTACTTGGATTGCTTCTCTCTCTTCATTATAGTTGTGAAAAGCAAAGTTTACCTTGAAGCTCTGTCTCTAACATTCCCTTGTTTTCAAAGTATACTAGCTTTATACCATTATTCAAAAGAGCCAAATCCCTTCTTGTAGATGCATAGAAGAGTCCTTTGGCATCTCTTAGACTTTATTATACCTCCCAAAATTATGACAGACGCAGTGGTAGAATAATAATGTACAAATCCATACTTTGGAAAATTCCAAGATTGAAAATAAGCTTTTGCTGCTTATTTAACTCTTGGGGTTGTGCTTTAATGAAAAATAAAAAATAAGGAAACATGCCCATTTCTTACATACTTCCTGAAACATCCTGTAGCTTATCTATTATCTGAGCTTTTTACAGAGTTCAGATTTAACCCATTTTCCATTTAGGGAAAAAAAAAAAGGTGCTGCTTGCTCTCACTACTAAAAGCAGAATGCTATAAATAGAATGATGTCATTTGTTTCCAAAGATCAACATACTAGAGCAGTGCAAAAATAATAATAAAAACAAGATATATCGTAAGGGTAAGGCTGTAATCCGTGAGTTATCTTGGGGTAAAAGCTGCAGCCGCAAGTGCTCCTGGCAAGTATTCTTGGGGCAAATTGGAAACAGGTTAACAAATGATAATGGAAAAAAGTAGAAAAATTTCTGCTTTCATCTTAATCACTGCTCATCTGAGAGTGGAAAATAAAGTATGGATAGGCAATAGGAAAAAAGGAACAGGTGTACTCTTTTTTTCTAAACATAAGGTTAAGGATTTAATTCATGAAGTCTTTGTCATTCTTAGAATAGTAACCTGCAAAGAGGAAACAGATAATAGTCCTATTGAAATTTCTTTATAAACAGACATTTTCACTTTTAGTTGAAAAGTTTCCTGAGGAAAGGAGCCAGAATTACAGATCACTCTTCTCCCCAGAAAAGTGTTCAGTACCAAGTTGACAGAGCACAACTTTGACATAACTGTTAATTTATTGAATAAATATATTTACCACATAAGAAATAATTTCTTTCTCACTGTTAAAGTAAGACTATAACATATTAATAAACTTGATAATTAGCGATTTTATGCAAAAAAAGTTGAACTTAAGTTTAGGGTTTTGTTTTGTTTTTTACTGATCCATCTTGATAAGTAGTTGTTCTCATTTATGTAGAGTTTAAGATGTGAAGAACTTCATCTTCATGCAGAAAACCTCTCTAGGCGTGTATGGGAACTACTGATGCTTCTTCCTACATGTCCTAACATGTTGATGGCATTCCAGAATATCTCAGATGAACAGGTAAGCCCACAGAATCTCTTTATTCTCCTGGAGGATGGTATCAGTTTACATTCCCACTGGCATGTATGAGATTGCTTTTTGACCTGTATCTTCAGTAAAATTTATTTGATTGGTAAAAAGTCCCAGTCAATCATTAATGTTAAAATAATCATTTTAATGTTTATTTAAACATTAGTGAGGTTGAATAACATAGGTTAAATATGTGGCAAGGATGTTTGCTAAAATTACCTATAGAAAATATGGATTTGCCTTTGTATTAGTGTTTTTTTCTATAACTGTATTTTCTGACTGTTGCTTAGTTTTTGACAACAAAAATGTTTAGAGAAGCACTATCATTTAATGACATGCATCAGTGCTTGTTTTGGATGTTATACAAGTCAGCTGATAGAATTAGGTGAGAAAAATAAGGCTAAGAAATCTAATATATATTTGTTAATTTCCCCTAGGGGCATAACCTCACGTGTGTTAGGTATCTTTATAAAGACATATGTTAAAATTAGAGATTACATTTAAAAGCAATGTAATAAGGGGTTACTTTCTGGAAATACCAACAGAACACCTATAAGATGAATGGGAAAAAAATGCCCTAATGCTATGCTAATGGTATCTATGATTTGGGACTTTGTCTTGTCATGTGATTTCAGAAGGTCCTGTATCTCTCGAATGACTTAGAAGTGAAGGAGGTGGTCCTGGAAAGTGGTTCATGATTCAGAGTAGCTCTGTATAATAATACTGTCAAAGGTGCACACTAAGTGTGAATAACAATTTCATAAGTTGAGAGTATAAAATAATTTATTTAAATATATGTATTTGCATATGACTTAGATGGGTTGGTGTAGCTTACAAGCATTAAATATAGACTTTACTATGTCCTTAAAAGTTCAGCTAGGCTGCGTTGTTTTTGTATAGGTCAGATGATAAATTGATTTAACTGTTGTGAAGGTTAATAGGATAAAATTTTTTCCTATCCTGCTGTTTGTGTATTAATATTATTTTAACAAATTTAATGAGTAATTGTAAAAATTTATTGATTGTTAGAGAGGAAGAAGAGAGACAGTGATTTATTGTTCCACTAATTTATGCATTCATTGGTTGATTCTTTTTTTATTTTTCATTATAGACACTATTACAGATGTCCCCCATTTCCTCCCCTCTGTGCCCACCTCCACCCAGCCCCGGCCCCACCCCTGGCCTTCACCTTACTGTCTGTATCAATGGACTATGCATATATTTTCTTTGACTAATCCCTTCACCTTCTTTTATCTTTTTACCCAACCTTGATGTTTTAATCATACCGTTAGTACCAATTATATAATTGTTTTTAACATGTTTGAATATATTTCAATGTATATGTAATAATTGGGTTTTTATATTAGTGTCAATTTCTTTAATTTTGGGGGGTATTCCCTTAGTAAGCTGGCATGACTTATGTTTTCTTTTATTAATTTAAGAGTAATGATGGACTTAATTGGAAAGAACTCCTCAAAATTAAGAGTGCTCACAAGCTGTTATATGCCCTGGAAATTATTGAAGCACTGGGAAAACCTAACAGAAGAATAAGGAGAGAGTCAACGGTAATTTCATTGCCATTGTTGTCATTAAATATTTGTTTTATCTCTGGAGAGAGTGATTGCTTTTCATTCATTCATTCATTCATTCACTTAAGATTTGAGAGAGAGAGAGAGAACATCGATTTGTTGTTCCACTTACTTATGCATTTATTGGTTGCTTCTTGTATGTACTCTGACCGAGAATCAAAAAGACAACCTTGGTGTATCAGGATGATGCTCTAACCAACTGAGCTACCTGGCCAGGGCCAGAGTTTATGTTTTATTTCCAGAATATTTTTTTCTCTTGCTATTCTCTCTTATCATTTCTGCCTTTCCTACAGGGAAGTTACAGTGATCTTTATCCAGACTCTGATGATTCAAGTGAGGATCAAGTGGAAAATAGTAAAAATTCCTGGAGTTGCAAGGTTGGATGTTGTGTTTTGCAGTATATTGATTAAAAAAAATAATTTCTAACTCTTCAAAAGAAGTTGCCATAATTATTAATTGGTTTTAAACAAATTTATTAAAATAAAATGTAGTTTAAAAATTGTTTATTACTCTAAATCACTATAAGCCGATACTGTATTAATGTCTTGGTGCTCCTATTTTTTAACACATGTTTTCTTCATTAGACTACTGTGTTATGGCATTCCAGTGTTTGGGATTAAATGGTTAATGGAATATAAAGATATGTTGTAGATATTTGCAAGAATCTATTTTAAAAATTCTTAAAAATATGCTATATGTTATTACTTTGTATAGAAGTTATTTTGGTTATTTAGGTCAAAGAGATTTCTTAAATGAAAGATATGTAACATTTTACTTACACATAGACAGTTACTGAATCAAAAAACAGGTCTTCATTACATAGCTGCTTTTCTCTTACCACCATGCTCACAATTGCTTACAGTTTGTTGCTGCTGGAGGACTTCAACAGTTACTAGAAATTTTTAATTCTGGAATCCTGGAGCCTAAAGAGCAGGAATCCTGGACTGTGGTAAGTGAAAATTCACTGTTTTAGCTAGTTAAAATAGTTATCTTACTTTAAGCATTTCCATCTCTTATTAGCAAGTATAACTTTTGCTATATTACTGTAGCAAAGGAGAGTGTGGAGTATAGTAGAAATTAGTTTTTATAAAAATAAGATCTGATAGAGTAATTATTCAGAAAGAGTTCTCCATGTCAACTCCTTTACAATTTTTTTAAGTGCTAAAATGAATGACTCTGAACTGTGTCTAATTATAAACATTTTATCTTTAGGTTGCTAAATTATATATTAGAATTAATCCCAAACTTTGTATTCTTTAAAAAAAAAAAACTTGGTATATGTATTTAATGTTTTGAAAAATCTTCATTCTTTCATTTTTGTTTTGACCATTTTTTTCTATAGTAGTAGTATTCAGAAATATGTATCCATACCATTTTGACTATTCTGCAATCAATTGGGTGTAGAAATTAAGAGTAAGCTTTTAGAAATTTTTAAAGCAATATTGCAGGGTGGCAGTATTTTTTTATAGTACTTTACAAAATTATTGGTCCTCAACAAAATGATAACTTTGACAAGTGGTGCTTTACTCCTATTAAATTGAAGAACCACTATTCTCTAATATTAGGAAAATAAAATTACTTGTGTAATATTAAAAAATTCATAATGCTATACTACACCATCTGGTTTTAAACCAAATGGAAAGGATGCTCCATTTCTTCACCTCCAACAAAGCAGAGCAACATTATCAAAGGTTCTGTTAAAATACTAATTTTTTAGTACTTGTTTTTAAGAATTACCTTGGAACATAGGAGTCAGGTGTCTTGATTTGATATAAAATACTTATACCTCTAAAAGGTTAATGATTAACTATGCATAGACTATTCTCTTGACCACCTTTATTGTATCAGGTAGCTGTAGTGATCAGCTCTTACATATAAAGTTCTTGGTGGAAGCTGTGATATCTGAGACATTTTTAATTCTTATTCTTCACCCAAGGATATGTTTATTGATTAGAGAGAAAGGGAAAGGGAAATATTGATGTGAGAATGAAACATCAATGAGTTGCCTCCAGTATGCACCCTAACCTGGGATCAACCCCACATCCAAGTTTGTGCCATGACCGGGGATTGAAACCACAACCTTTTTGATGTCCAGGACAATGCTCCAACCAAGTGAGCCACCCTGCCATGGCCATTTCTGATTCTCAGTAAAAATTCTGAAAGCTCAAAAAAATAAATAAAGGAAAATACATTTAGAAACCATTGTTATCTTAACACTGGTTTCAGTACTTTGAAATGAAAAACAATACATTTTTACTTTACATGTTTTATTACAGATATTTCCTTATTAGAATAGGTTCCTATACTATAATAATTATTATAATTCTGTCTTATCATTTAAATGTCTATTTGTTATGTTTTATTGTTAATCATGTCTTTCTTGTACAGTTAATCTCTCAGAATTATAAGGTGCCTTTTAGTTCTTTGGCATGGTGGGAGTATTTAACTAAAATTTGTAATGAGTAGCTATATGTCATTTTTAGGAATTTTGTTTATAAAATACACTACATTTAGTTTTGAATGAAGTTTACAGGGAATCATGCTAAAGATTTTCTTTGTTTCCCTTGAAATTTGGGAAACTTTTGAAATATTACTGTTAAGAAAAATTAACTACCATATCTCACACTTACAGCCTAGCAATGTCTGAGGTGCCAGGCATGCCTGAGACACAGATTGCTTTAAGTCAACTGATATGTCCCCTATTTATGGTACATCTCTGTTAATATGTTATAAATATGATTCAGAATCATTCTTGTTTCTTAACCAATTTTATTTCCTTTAAAATGAACTTAGTTGAGGTAAACTGTTAATTTCCTAAGATATAATTCACATACAATAAAATTAATTTAAAATGTACAAATCAATGATTTTTAGTATATTCACAAAGTTGTGCAACCATTACCACTGTCTAATTCCCTGACAATTTCATCACCCATAAAAGAAACTCATTAGCAATTACTTTTTATTTCTATTTATTGCATAATTACTCAGGCCAAACCTTCACTAGTATGTTGAAGAGAAGTGGTCAAAGCAGTCAGCCTTGCCTTGTTACTGCTCTTAGAGGAAGAGCTTTCAGTCTTCACCATAGAATATGATTTTCAATATGGATTTTTCATATGTGACATTTTTATGTTGAGGTAGTTTGCTTCTATCCCTGTTTTGGAGTATTTTATCACTAAAGGATGCTGAATTTTGTGAAATACTTTTTCTGCATCAGTTGAGATGATCATGTGGTCTTTTTCCTTTATTTTGTTGACATGGTATATTATATTGATTACTTCTTGTATGTTGAATCATCCTTGCATTCCAGGAATACATCCTGCTTGATCATGGTGTATAATCCTTTTCATATGTTGCTGAATTCTGTTTGCTAATATTTTGTTAAGGATTTTTGCGTAAGTGTTCAGGACAGATATTGGTCTGCTGTTTTCTTGTAGTGTTCTCTGGCATTGATATCAGGGTTATATAGGCCTCATAGAATGAATTAGGAAGTGTCCATTCTTCTGTTTTTGGAGAAATTTGAGAATGATTGATTGGTATTAGTTGTTTAAATATTTGGTAGAATATACTAGTGAAGCTGTCAGGTTCAGGACTTTTTTGTTGGGAGATTTTTGATTACTGATTTAATCTCCTTACTAGTTATGGGTCTATTCAGATATTTAATTTCATTTATTTTCTAACTGCATTTTAGTTTTTTATTTTTTAGAAGTAATTTGATTTTAATATTTTAAAATCTTATTTTTCAACTACAGTTGACATTTTTCCATCTGCGTTTTTTCCTTTTTATTGAATTTATTGGGGTGACACTGGTGAATAAAATCATACAGGTTTCAGTTGCACAATTCTGTAACACATCATCTATCTATATACTGTATTGTGTATTCGTCACCCCAAGTCAAGTTTTTGTCCATCACTAATTATTCCCTCTGTACCCTTTTCTACACCACCCCCCACAACCTTCCCCAAGCAGTCACCACACTATTGTCTGTGTCCATGAGTTTTTTCTTTTTTTCCCTTTTTGCTCAGTTCCTCTACCCCTTCAGCCACTCTCCCCCAACAGCTGTCAGCCTGCTCTCTGTCTATGAGCCTGTCTCTATTTCACTCGTTTGTTAGATTCCACATATGAATGAAATCATATAGTACTTTTCTTTCTGAATTGGAGAGCATTATTCATATTTTTATTCCTTTATCAATGAGTTTTGGTAGGTTTTGTGTTTCTAGAAATTTGTCCATTTCATGTAAATTATCCAATTTTTTTATATACAGCTGTTCATAGTACTCTTAGAATCCTTTATATTCCTGTAGAATTGGTAAAAATATTCTCACTTTTCATCTTTGAGTTTAGTAACTTCATTCTTCTCTTAGTCCTTCTAGCTGTTTGTTAATTTTATTATTGTTTTTGAAGAATCAACTTCTGTTTTCATTGGTTTTTCTAGTCTCTCCCATCTGTAGCTCTTTGCCAATCTTTATTATTTCTTTTTTGCTAGCTGTAGGTTTAGTTTGTCCTTTTTCTGGTTCCTTAAGTTGTAAAGTTAGATTGCTTATTTTAGATCTTTTTTGCATTTTTAAAAAAATTTATTCATTTCTAGAGAGGAGAAGGGAAAAAGAGGCAAACATCAATGTGTGGTTGCCTCTCGTGCACCCCCTACTGGGGACCTTGCCTGCAACCCAGGCTTGTGCCCTGACTGGGAATTGAACCGGTGACCCTTTGATTTGCAGGCAGGTGCTCAGTCCACTGAGCCACACCAGCCAAGCCTTTCTTGGATTTTTAACATAAATGTTTATAACTATAAATTTTCCTATTAACACTGCTTTCACTCTGTCCCCTAAGTTCCGTATTGACCATGTGTTTCATCTTCCTTTGTGAAGTGTCTGTTCATATCTTGGACTTTTTTTTTGTCTCTGTGAAGAATTTGGACGGGGTTTTTTGGTTTGGTTTTGTTTTGTTTTGCCAGGTATATGTACAGTAGTTCCCCCTTATCTGTGGAGATATATTCCAAGATGCCAGAAGGTTCCTGAAAACCACGGATAGAACCAAATCCTGTATATACTTTGTTTTTCCTTTTACGTACATATAGTTTACAACTTTTTTTTTTGGCATATCCGAATTGGCAGCATCACCACTCTTGCCTTGTGGGGCCATTATTAAGTAAAATAAGGGTTACTTGAACACAAGCACTGAAATACCAAGACAAGACATCTAATTAGTGATTAATGGGTAGGTAGTGTATACAGTGTGGCCACACCGAACAAAGGAATGATTCCAGTCCTGGGCGGGACAGAGCAGGATGGTGGGAGATTTTTATCACTACTCAGAATCATGCACAATCTAAAACATATGAATTGTTTACATCTACAATTTTCCATATAATATTTTCAGAGTTAGTTGGCCATGAGCAATTGAAACCACTGAAAATGAAACCATGGATAAGGTTGGGCTACTGTGCTAGGAATATTTCACTAAGTCTGTGGCTTGCATATATAAACATTGATGGTTCTTTAAGTAGAGTTTTTAATTTTAACAAAATTTGTATCCTATATAAGAAATTCTGTTTTAAGATCACAATGATTTTCTCCTGCTTTTTTTTTCCCCTGTTAGTTTTATTGTTATGTTTCACATTTAGATTTGTCATGTATTTTGTACTAACTTTTGTGTATGAGGGGGAGTAAGGTTGAGGTGTTGTTTCTTTGTTTTTTTAATATGGCTGTCCAATTTTTCTGGCACCATTTGCCTCACTTAAATTTCTTGGTACCTTTCTTGAAAACCAGTTTCATAGGATTTTTGTGTTTCTTGGCATATTGATATAGATATACCACTTGGCAGTGAGGTTAGGAAATAGGAAGAAAAGGACTACTCTAGAGAAAGCTCTGAAACTCTCATCTTGACCTAAGTGGTATTCTTACTTATTTAAAGTTTACTGAAGAAATGTTTCTTTTCTAATTTTATTTTAAATATTCATATACAAATGTAATAGTTTCAGTTGAATTCTTTTCTAGAACTATTGAGAATTGCTTTGGCCCCAAAATATTAGAGTATGTACATCTTGTGTGGAGAAACAACTTGCAGTACTTTGTCTCTCAGTTCATTTTATTTGTAGGTAAATATCTTTGTTAGCATTTCAATATTTTGTTAAATTATTGTACATTTGAGTAGGGTAAATTTTAAAAAGCTGCATTTTTCTATTACGTACATTTGTATGATGCTTTCATGATAGGAATGCAAGTGTCATTTCCATTTCATTAAATACATCCTCTTAGTGTTTACATATTTTTCTTCATTTTTATGAAATTGGATTGTTAGTAACTGTAATAAATGTTCAGCAAAATTCTGTGCATGTGGTTTAAGTACTAGCTATAATTATTTTTATTTTATATCCTTTCATTTCAAGTTGTATAGTAGCCATATTAAATAAGTTAAAATAGGGAAATGACATTTTCTTCTTATCCACAGTGGCAGCTAGACTGTCTGGCTTGCTTGCTGAAGCTAATATGCCAGTTTGCAGTAGATCCGTCTGATTTGGATTTAGCTTATCATGATGTCTTTGCCTGGTCTGGTATAGCAGAAAGCCATAGGAAAAGAACTTGGCCTGGTAAATCAAGAAAGGCTGCTGGTGATCATGCTAAAGGTCTTCATATACCAAGATTAACAGAGGTAACGTACAGAAGTTGTTATTAAATTGTAGTAATGAATTTATTTATGTTTTAAGAGAGCTTATGTATTTTTGTTTTTCCAAAATTATGAAATACACTAATGTATAAGAAATACTATTCTACATTACCACGGTGTGACTTAGCTGAAGTGACACCTTCACTTTAAAGCAGAAGTAATTATGAACCAATAATGGTTTTCAATCCATCATCCAAAATGCAGGAATGAATTACATTGTATTTCAATATTATTTAACTGTAAGATTGAGTTTATTATTCGGACACAGTAATATATCACCGAGTGTATTAGGGTCCATTCAGGAAAACAAACCACTTAGATATTTCAACAGAGGAAATTTAACATAGAGAATTGGTTTTATGTGTGTTTTAGAGGTCTGAAAATATAAAAAAAGGAAATGTTGGGGTAACCTAGACAAGTAACCATTTACCACTCCTAGGGTTTGTAGAACATACAAAAGGAATAGGTTGGGGTGTTCTGAAATCAGAAGCTTATAGGAGGAATACTGTGGAACTGGGGTTTAGGCCTCTGAAGAAAGGGGTTCTACTCTTGCTTCTGAAACCAACTGCCTTTCTGGGTAAAATACTTCTGGAGCAGTGCTAACAAAAAAAACCAAAGAAGTAATAGGGTGACAGAACCTAATAAGAAGTCAGTTTGGAAAGGTGGGAGTTGATTTGTCATGTACCAGCCCTAGAATTGCAGAGCAAGTATATAAAATGGTAGATGTAGAGCTGAAGAAAATGGCACAATAACCAACAATAAAATTAGAATTATTTATGACTGTGAATTCTGCTGTTCATGTGATCATATATCTGCCCTTCCAATGTTGCTGTCAGTGAACTAGGAAGTGGGGAGAGATGAAGATGAGTTTTGAGTGAAATCTCTTACTCATTTTGTAATCTTTTTTAAGAACAGCGCCTCACCTCATACCTGCCTAAGAAATACTAGAGTAATGAGTTGGTTTCTGATAGAGACAGAGATTATAGGTTGGAAACTGCTACTATAAATGGAAACCCAGAGCTTATTTCCCTTTTGGAATTTTGGGGTCAAAAGTGGAAAACGGTCAGTGCTACTATTTTAGGGTTAAGTGGGGAAAATGGTCTCTGCTAGTATTCTAGGTTATAATGTAAAAAACTCAAATGTGCTCCTTTTCATCTATTCATAATTTTGAAGCTTTTGACCCTTAGTAGTGATTTCCTCATGAGATGTTAATAATGTAAATATATATACACCATATTTGCCATGTATAATGCACACCCACGTTTTTGGCCCAAACTTTGAGGGGGAAAAAAACTTCTGTTTTAATTTTTCAATTCAATTATTTATTTGTTTATCTATCTATCTTTAGATGTACTTGTTTTTTGTATTCTAAAGGAATTTTAGTGTTTATTTTTGAACATGCAGATATTGTTATTGCTCTCTAGAGTAACACTTTTTAACACATAAGCATAAATAAAAGAATTAAAAACATTTATATAGATACAGAATTAGTACTACCCATGTATAATGCGTATCCTTATTTTTCCCTCAAACATTTGGCAAAAAAAGTGCACATTATACACGCCAAAAATATGGTAAGTGTGCGTGTGTGTGCACACAAAGGAGTTTTAAAAAGGACTTGACTTGTTTTTTAAAAACTGCAATTACATTCTTACTGAAAATAATTCTGAATGTGTAAATGAACTTCTCTCCAATCATAAGTGACTACCCATTAAAAGCATTTTTTAGAGAGGTTTTCTATGCACATGCCAGTGTTAGGTTTTTGTAGTTCACCAAAAGTGCTTACTATATCATATCATTAGTTTATTTTCTTCATAATAATTAGAGCTTAGTATGTAAATCTAAGCTGTTTGGGAATAGAAGTTCTCATTTGGCAGCAAAGTCATCCAATTTTGGTATACTGTAGATAGTAATACACTGTCATGTATTATTTCATTTGTTCTCTTTAATAGCCTTGAAGAAGATTCAAATTCCAAATTGACCTTTCAAATTCCAACCTAAACATAGTTTTTCTTGAAGCTTTCCTGATTTTTCCAGGGACAGGTTTAGTTGTTACTCCTGTGGTTTGCACATTTGGCACATTGTATATACTTGTGTTACAGTGCGCTCTCTATTTTCTGCTGCACTTATCTAACATCTCCAGGATGAGAACAGTGCCGTAATAAATAAGTACCAAAAATTGGTTCTGACCTACAGAAAGAATTCAGTGATTTTTTTTCCTCAGTAAATTAGCACATGTTTTTTTCTATTATATGAATAAAGAATTATAATTTAGAAATTAAGTATTAGAATCACGCAGCTTGAAAGTTAACAAACTCAACATTGATCCTCAGGGTTTTTAATCTAAAATCCATACTCTATCCTTGGTACATTATATTGCTTTTCTGTATTTGAGTATGGTTGAGGAATCTGCTATTGCTTGACTTTTTTCTTGTTTCAGAAGTAGAAAATGTTTAATTCTTCACTTTTGCCCTAAAAATCCACTTGCGTAATATACAATATTTTTCTTGCCCAAGTGGGTGACATGCGGAGAATCTGTGGGTCAAATATAAAGTATAGTTTTGTGTGTGTATTTCTAATTTTTGTATATTTTCTTGTTAAAGTTGCTGTCTTAAGTTTGGATACAAAAATCTGGTTTCCTAATATTTTATATTTTTACTGTATTTTCAGATGAGATCGGGTGCATTCAGGGTGGAATGGCCATAGACTTTTCTACTGTGTTTTCAAATGGCCATTCTTAGGATATTCCTTTTCTTGTCATAGATAAAAATTAATTTGGAGTCTTCGGTTAAAAATGCAGTTTTGTGTTTCAGTGCATTTAAAGATGTTTAAAAATGTTTTTTGTTTTAAAGGTATTTCTTGTTCTTGTGCAAGGAACCAGTTTGATTCAGCGACTTATGTCTGTTGCTTATACGTATGATAATCTGGCTCCTAGGTATGATGTTTTTAACATAATTTATGTATGTATTTGTAGTAAGAATATAGTGTTTTAAAACTTCAATTTGAAAAAATTTAATACTTAACAGAAAAATGGTAGGGTGCTTTAATGAACTCCCATACTGCTTATTTAAATTTGAATATTATTATAAACATTTTGCCAATTTTATCATATAATCATGAGTGTGTATTTTCTTTGTGTGTGTGCAAAAACATTTATTTACATATTGTCCTAAATCTTCTAGAAGTTTCAGACTTCATGACCATTAACCAATAAATACTTTGATATGTATCTCCTAAGACCAAAACATTTTTCTTAGCCACTACCGTAAAATAATTTAAGTTCAAGAAATGTTACCTAACATACAGTTGATATTCAGATCGTCTCATTAATACTCTTATAACAATTCTTTTTCTGGTTTAGGATCGTGTACTACTACTACTACTGCATTTAGTTGTCATAATTTTCATTTCCTTTAATCAGCGGTACTTTATTAGCCTTTCTTTGATGATATTGACATTTCTGACCAGTACCGATCAATTCTTTTATAATGGACCTTTCAGTTTAGGTTTTCCTGATTAATTGTTTCCTCATGATTAGATTCAGATTATACATTTTAGCAGGAATACTCCATAAGTAGTGTGTCTTTCCCAATACATTCTGATGTCAGTTTGTCCCGTTATTATGGATGCTAACTTTGGTTGGTTAACCTGGTTTCCTTTATGTTTCTCTGCAATAAGATTTCTGATTTTTTTCTTTTGTAATTAAAAGTAACCCATGGGAAGAGATTTTGCGACTGCTTAAATTTTCTGCTGCTAATAAACTTTCATTCATTGATACTTTTTTTTTTTTAGCATTCAGTGATGATTCTTGCCTGAATTAAAAATATTAGTATGTTTACAAACTAGTGATTTTTCTAACTCTTACCCTTCCTTTTATGTTTACTAGTTGACATTCTATTGTGAGGAAGCGCTTTCTCTTCCTCCCTTTTATTTATTTATTATGAGTTTGGATTATTTTCCTTCAACATATAAATCATTACTAACAGCTTTGCTCAAATTTTACTTGAGTTGGCCTCATCAAGCTTGTTAATGAGTCCTTTTGACATATCCCATTATTTTTTGTGGAGAGGAGGAATCCTTTTTTTCTAGTTATTGCAATGTCTTCCAGGCTTTTAGTTTCCCTGACTTAGACCTAGAATCAGCCATTTTAAGAAGCCATAGTTCCTATTGGTGGGGGACCTCAAAAATATGGGTGCTTGGTATACCCATTGCTACCAGTGTTTCCTTGCTTCTAGACCCTCAGCGAACAGAGCTGGAAATGTATATATAAGAATATAGTTAAAACATGTAACATGATTTCATTTATTTGACCTATGTTGGAAAATTTTTTAATATAGAAAATTTTAATAATGTAGAAATTAAAATAGGATAATTCCTAATACATAGGACCTGACTATATGCCTTAAATAATCACATAAAGTATGTTAAAATATGTAAAATTAACTTCTTAGTATTCTGTAGGTGTTATGTTGGGCTGAAGTTTGCCATTATACTTAAATGATTTATAAAGTTAATGTAAACAGCTCTAAAAGTGTTAAATCTTATTTATGGCTAATAGCTTATTAGCTGTTTTTAGATGCTATTAAAAGTCACTTTCATTGGCATTGGTTGCATATAAATAGCATGATTATTTTAAGATTATTTCTTTTTTAATGTACTATAGTGTCTTATGTAATTGAATTCACTGATTTCTTGATCAATATTTGCTGTATCCCACTAGGCTCGAAGAGTTCTATATGAACTATGTGTTATTTTCCTCAGCATTATATATTTCCAGTGCCAGATACCTTACCTCATAGTTTGTAAAAACTATGGATAACATGGGGAAATGAAGAAAGTGCTATAACATGGCCTTGATTTGTATGATAAAATACATTTAACCGTTCAGCCACCAGTTACTTTTCCAGCTAAACATTTCTTAACTCTTCCTTCTTGTCCTCTAACACATTCTTTACCTCAGTATCCCACACACTACAGTATATTGAGTTAAGGCAATTCAGTGACTGCTTTAATTCTTTTTGTTCACTTGACTCTGTTAACCTCACACAATGAAATATAAATATGCAGATTTGATTCCAGCTGCTGCCATCCAAGTGAGTTCCCTCTGTGGCAATTCTTGTTTTCATTCCAGCAGTTCCATGCTTTTATTTATTAATTGATTGATTTGAGAGAGAGGCACGAGGGGACAGGCAGAGATGTCCATTCATTGTTCCACTTATTTATGCATTCATTGGTTGATTCTTGTATGTCCCCCGACTGGGAATCCACAGCCTTGGTAAGCTGAGATGATTTAACCAACTGAGCTACCTGGCTAGGTCCAGCAGTTCCATTCTTAAAGAACTCATTAAAATCTAATAAACCCCTACCCCTTCTCTCTCAATTCATAGTGTACTAGGAGTTCTGTATCAACCTGGGCAGCTAGAACAAACTTTTGCTTGTGGTATCAAAAATTGTCTGTTGCTACAGATTTAAAAGATAGATGGGTATGCTAGTAAAGTTAATTAATATGATAAAAATCAAAATATGTTTAATATTAATACTTATAACACTTTAACTTTTTAGTAACTTTTACTTTAATAATATGGGTGAGCTTTGCTTTTTGGGATTTTTGAAATGTTTTGTGAATTATGAAAAAGTGAGAATGCTAGAGATTAGTGCTTTTTAAAGTTTATAAGGCAAATCTATATTTAATCATTTTGTTAAAATAAATTTTTAATATTTATTTAGCTTTCTTTAAATTGAAGTAATACATTTTTCATTGAAGTTACTAAAAGTTTTGGGGAAAATAGAAGTGAAATTATATTAAATTGAATTAGTTTTCTCTACTATTTAATGATTTGCTTTTTGCTATTCATGATAGAAATTGGCATTAACAATACAAAAGCGTTAAACAGAAACTTTCATGGCTGAAAGCTGTTCTGAAATGGTTTGTTTGAGCCAAATGGTAGTCAGAAAATGGCCAGGACCTGGGTCATGAAGTCTAAATCACCATAAACAAGGCTAGATGGCGTATACAACATGTCCTCCATCCTGGAGTTTATGGGCTCTTTATACATTATGTTTTGGGGAAGAAAGATGTAAGTTGTTTTGAAAGAATTTACATTGGATGCAGATAAGGGGGTTGGTGGGGGAAAAAATAAAGCATGAGCTGTTTCTAGGGTAGGTGCATAGCCCCTAAGGAAGAAATATTTACTGCTTTTGATTTGTTGAGGCCAACAGTCATGAGTTGATTCAAAGTTGCAACATGCATTCAGGAATGTGAGCAGTCTATTGTTAGTTGACTCACAACTATCAACTGGTTAAATACTCTTTTGTCTCTTGCTCTCACTCTCTGGCCTGCTGTAATTTAATTTGGAACATCTCAGAACTTCTTTTCCTGTCAAAGGAAGGGCATTTTATGTCAATACATGATTTTTTTTTTTTTTTAAGGAGTCTGAAATTTAGACTAAACTGTTATAACTTTTCTCTTTGTAATACACATCCCCTTAGTAACTAAAGCATGAACACTTTTTGAGTTCACTTTTATCGGTAAATTTTGGTGTCACTCAAATTTTGTTTATTAAATGAACATTTATTTGGTGTTTGCTCTAAGATTTTACCAGTAAATTTTAAAATAAAAGATAAAGATCACAGAAAAATAATAAAAGTAGCTTTCTTAAAATCTAATCTTTTTTAGGGGGAAAGTTTTTATATACTTTAAAGAATATGTGGTAAAAAATTGAGTTATTTTCAATTCATTGCTGAATTTAATTAATGGTGGTATGTTTTTACTTTACAGAGTTTTGAAAGCTCAGTCTGATCACAGGTCTAGACATGAAGGTAAGGGTTCAAGAAAGTTAATTTTTAATAGGTAAATATTTGGATAACTAGATGCATTTATATATGACATCTTTCTTTACAGTACAAGCCTTTATACTTTTTTCTAATTTTTTACTTTCTGTGTTTTTAGTTTCACATTATTCAATGTGGCTCTTGGTGAGTTGGGCTCATTGCTGTTCTTTAGTGAAATCCAGCCTTGCTGATAGTGATCATTTACAAGACTGGCTAAAGAAATTGACCCTCCTTATTCCTGAGGTAAGATAAAGATTGAAGATTAGTAGTTATTCTTCATATTTTTTCATATTGTTAACATTGATAATAAAAAGGTGCTAATAGAAACAAGTGGACATGATTCCATAAAAAATATATCACATTATCTGGAATGTGCTTTTTTAACTCTTTAAGATCTAGAGTCTTTTGAACTTTGTACACTTAAGTGTGAATGTTAAATATTCTGTATCATTCATATTTGCCTTTTTCTGAAATACTTGTTTACAGAGTGATTATTTTGCTTTGGTTTTTTCTGAGCAGGGGTACTTGAGCATTAATTTTGGTAACTCATGTTTTAGAAAATTTTGTTTTTAGTTTAATTGGAGTGCATCCTTAGATACAGGAGAGACTAAATATAAGTTAAATGTATTTTCTTTTGATTCCATTATGGACACTAAGGAGGACAATATAATTTTCACAAACCATATCTTGATATTACACTATATTCCTAAATGAAATAGTAGAAACACACTCTTACTGTCACTAACAGCCACAACAGTCACATCTTTTTTAGACACCACTGTCTAAAACTTTAGCTCTGAATTGTTGCATATGTGTTCTTGTTCTGGCTGTGTCCCAGAAAACTACTGTGACATCTGGGAAGATCCCTTAGAATATGTAAAATTTTATATCTAAATACTTTCTAAATTGCTACCTGCTATGACAGTATCTCATCCTGTTACTTAATCTTGTAAATAAATTAATATGTATATCTTCCCCTCAATCTTTTTTATATTTGTCTGTTGTGTTTATTTGGTTTTATTTTGTGGCCATATTTGAGATTTCTAAATTTGTTTTTACACATTACTGTATACTTTGGGGTACTTGATCATACTACTACTTACATGCACAAGTATGTGATCAGAACATTGCATTTTACAGTATATTACTAAAGAAGCCACTTTATTTCTGCCAACATATTAACCTTAATATTAACTTTTTAATACTAACTCAGATTATCTTTGGAACTTGCTTTTTTTATTTAGACTGCAGTCCGTCATGAATCTTGCAATGGTCTTTATAAGTTATCTCTATCAGGGCTGGATGGAGGAGACTCAATCAATCGTTCTTTTCTGCTGTTGGCAGCCTCAACATTGTTGAAATTTCTTCCTGATGCTCAGGCACTCAAACCTATCAGGGTAAGATTTTACTGTGTTTGGGAGCAATGTCTATTTTTGTAGATTTCTTTGCCCAATTTTATCATTATATCCTCACAGTAATTTTCAGTACTTGTTTACTTTATATAGTTTTGCCAAGATGACAATAGTTACATAGTTCTTAAAGCGACAGTCCTGACTGGTGTGACAGTGGGTTGAGTGTCATACTGCAGACTGAAAGTTTGCTGGTTCAGTTCCCAGTCAGGGTGCATGCCTGGGTTGTGAGTGACCAGGTCCTCATTTGGAGGCCTATGAGAGGCAGCCGATTGATGTTTCTCTCCCTCTCTTTCTCCCTCCATTCCCCTCTCTCTAAAAAGAAATAAATGAAATCTTAAAAAAAAAAAAAGTGACAGCATTGTGACATACTGTGACCATGTTATACCTAGGAATAGAATCTGTGCTTTGATTTCATCTCTAGGGGATCTCTCATGGATATTGTTTTGGAAACAGCGTTTGTTCTTACTAGATTCTGGGTCCTTGTGTTAGTAAGTTGAATGATGGGAAACAAAATTGTAGCTTCCTTTTCATTTAGTCATATAGGTGGGTTTTTTTTTAATTCTTATGATATTCTGAATTTTCAGTTCCTTCCCTTTTCAGTTTATATACTAGCCTTATAAAAGCCTTCTACCACATAATAAATCCTGAGTACATTAGCAAGTAAATTTTAATGATCTCAGAAACATTTTGCATTGTACATTTTACTTTTCCTCCTCCATATTAACCTGTCATCAGCTCTGTAAGAAATATATTGTGTTCTTTGTTTTTCAGATTTCAAAACTGTAATAGACCACTGCATGTGGGTAGATGTATATATACTCATGATCCATAGGTTTCTTTTGTTTCTACATTTTCAATGAATTCTTAATTTATATCACATTATTTAGCTTTATACATATTCATATTTTTTCAGGTAGGTTGTAAGTAAATCGAGAGTAACATTTTTCTGGAATTTCTCATATTATTCACTGTATACCTAGTTATTCTAATTTTACAGAAAATAGTTTTCTTTCTTGTTAAATTTTGATTACTGTTTAGTTTGTATTGGGATTTAATTTTTTTTATAAAGCCTAATTTCTGAAATATGTTGTAATTTTAAGTTATTTCCCTTTTAAAAATGTTTTCACAAGTTAATTTGTTTTTAATAGATAGATGATTATGAAGAAGAACCAATGTTAAAACCTGGATGCAAAGAGTATTTTTGGTTGTTGTGCAAATTAGTTGACAACATACACATAAAGGACGCTAGTCAGGTATGTTTAGGAAATTATATATTATTATGTTAATAGAGATGTGTGTTCATAACTTTATAGGTCCTTATAAAGGCATTTTAATCAATGAGTTGAAAATGCCCTAGTTCTTCTACTGTATTTGCACCTTTCTCTTTTACTCTAATCTTTTTCTTCTTCTTACTTTGATCTTTGTTGCAGTGGTCTTTATCTGGTATCTGTATATAAATAGTTTCCTGTCTCTTCTAAATAAGATTTGTGGGTGCAAAATCTGATTTAGAATGTGAAATTTAGACTAAAGACTAAATACAGCTTTCTGTAATAGCATGTGGGTTTGAAGTTCTGAATGTAAAATAAAATTGCAATTTAAATAGAAGTTATTTTAAGCTAAACAAATACTATTAGTGTGCTGTTCCACTAATTTTCTTATACTAAATGATATTTTCATCTAAACAAAGTATTGTTTAAAATTACTTGATTTCAAAATCAAACTTGGTACATAAAAGGTATTTTGGGTTTTTTCCCTTTAAATTTAGTAAACTAAAATGCATCTAAATGATCTCAGGAAAAATGAGAAACACTTGAAGATACATTTAAATATTTAGGAAACATTTTCTTTAATTTTTTTAATGTGTTTTGATCAAAGTGCAGTATATACACTTTACATTTAAAATATCCTCTAGTGTTTGAACTCTCAAGAAATAGTTTACATATGAATTCTTAAAAGTTTTCTACTTTTCCTTTGAGAAATAATTATAAAAATTAATATTGAACATGTTTTAATTTACTTGATTATTATTGATAAAATATTGATGTCAGATAAACATTGATTTGTTTTTTAAACTTGGGTCTGTGTATTTAAACTAGGAATCTAATATTTTTTGCTTGACAATGTTATTTTCCTTTATAGAAATAAAGTTTCTTTGACAGTCCTCTTAAATTAAGTTTTGTTTTGTAAAATCTGTTTTAATTTTTTGCTTAGTTATAATGAGAATTAAAGGTGTTTGAAATTATGTAGCTGTGCATTTATTTTTAAAGCCTAGTTTGAAGGTCATGTTCAAAATAAATCGTAATGGGTGAATTGTACAATATGTGAATACACCTCAATAGAATTGTTAAAGGAAAAAGAAAACAACATCAAACCTTAGTGTCTTCTCAAGAAATTACTATGATGATCATAATTTGTTATAGACATTTGTATCTTTTTTAAAGGACTAACAGTGATGTGTTTATAGCTGTAATTTATTAATTTGACATCATGTATAAGTAATAATTTATTTATTACTTGATATATTAATGAATTTGGGAGAACCAAATTCTTATTACTTACAAGGAAAGGATTTTTTTATTTTAATAATCTGAGCTACTAAACATAAAAATTTATATTTGAATTTTGTTTTTCTCTTTGTATTAAGACAACACTCCTTGACTTAGATGCTTTGGCACGACATTTGGCTGACTGCATTCGAAGGTAAAATTTGATGTGAAATTGACAATTACATTCTTGTGGAAAGATAAAGGACATAATTATGTGAACTATCTTGTTTTGCTGTATTCTTTTTTTATAGCAGGGAGATACTTGATCATCAGGATGGTAACATAGAAGATGATGGGCTTACAGGACTCCTCAGGCTTGCAACAAGTGTTATTAAACACAAACCACCCTTTAAATTTTCAAGGGAAGGGCAGGTAGGTATTGAGACATCCAGATACCTATGTGAAATGTGATTGAAACTTTTGGTTGTTGCATTTTATGTGGAGATGTGAAATTTCCTTAAACATGCAGATGTAAAGTTTGGTAGACCTTTATTGCTGGCAGGAAAAGTGAACTTTGAATAAAATAATTCCTAAAAATATAAACCTTAGGCTTATTTTAGAATGCAGAAACAAGTTTTAATTTCTACGACTGTATGTAGAGAGACAACCTCTACTTAATGGTATAGTTTATGGGATTGAATATTTTGAATAGTCACTTACACAGTGGAAATAATAACTAGTCATTAAGGAGTAACTGTCTCACTGGTTTTATATTTTAAAGACCCATTTAACATAATATCTGTTATTGAATATTTGGTACACATAATGACTCTACACTAATAAATGTCTAATTACTCTTTACATTAAGTTATTCACTCTTCCCATTGGCACTTTTGTCATTGCTTGCATTGATTGAATTATGGTTGGAGGGTTTTCTTGAGGTCGTTTGATTTTGTCAGGAAACACAAAAATAACCAAAAGGATGGAAGATTGTCCCCCAGACATAGACTACAGATTCTTGAGATAAAGGAAGGTGACAGTCTTATCTAGTTTAAATCTGGGCTACTTTCCCTATTCTATAAAGCTCTTTCCTCTGCTATTTCTTTCAGTTCCTTCTTACATTTTTTTATTTTACCCATTGGGAATAATTTGATTTGTAATTCTACTGGTTGAAGTGTTTTTGTTGTTATTGTTGTTGGCTGTGGGTTTGTCATAGGTGGCATTTATCACGTTGAGGTATGTTCCCTCTATTCCCACTTTGTTGAGAGTTTTAAAGCTTTATGTTATATATTAGCCAATATAGAACTATTATTCTAAAATAGAAATTGATTTTTCTGCTTACACGTCATTATAAAGCCGAAGTCATAAGTAAAGAAGAAAATTTCAGATAGTACAAAGATTCCTATATTTAGTTTGGTTTTCCATCATGCTTTGGAGATGGCCTTACAGGATCTTTTGTGGATATAATAAATACACAAGTATATAATTTATGTTATGTAAACACCATTCTGTGATGTGCTTTCTTCATTTAAAAATGAATACATTAATAAAGAAAACATGTAAAAAATACATGAGGAAAGTAATCTTTATGGATGTGTTACTAATTTTAAAAATACTGTTCAGGGCACATCTTTGCTCACCTGTTTCATTATATACTCACATAAATTTTTAAATTTGATTTATTTTAATCAGAATACATCGCTTTATAAAAGGCTGTATCATTTTATATTCCTAGACATACTATATGACAGTGAATTTCAACCAGTGTGCTGCAAGAATTTTTAAAACATTCAATACCTGTTTAGTCAGGGGCACTAAACACTTCCCCTTAGACTCCTTAGACCACTTTTCCCCTTAGACTCATTTTTAAAAAAAACAAAAAACAAAAAAAAGCCAACATGACAATGGCTATGTGAGTGAATCAAAATTGTAACAATTTTTTTTGTCTGATCAACCATATATATATATATATATGCATGCTTAGTTGTAATGAAAATTAAAGCTTTTTGAAATTATTAGCTGTGCATTTAAGTTTATTTTTAAAGCCTGCGTTAAAGGTGGTATTAAAAATAAATCTTAATGGGTGAATTGAACAGTATGTGAATTACACCTTAATAAAATTGTTTAAAAAAAAAACAACAAAACACCATCAAATCTTAGTGCCTTGTCAACAGATTGCTGTGATGATCATAATTTGTTGCAGACATTGCATTGTATCGTTTTTGAAGAACTATCAATGTGTGAAATACACATATTTTTTTAGTGTGCCGCAGAATTTTAGTAATCAGTTTATGTGTGCCATTAACTGAAAAAGGCTGAAAATTTTAGTTACGTAGCAACTCCAGTTTCTCAGACATCTCCACATTCCTTACATGTCTGTCAGTGTTTTAAATCTGATAGTCTATGTTGCTTTAGTTTTATTTCTTCAGTTATTGTTGAAGATGAGTATTTTCATTTAGGTATTATCTATTTGTATTAACTTGTGAATTTTCCATACATGCTCTGTGTGTGTTCTTTGGTCGTTTTTCTCATTTATTTCAAAAGTTTTCTATTTTGAAAATACCAACTCTTTTTTTATTGTATGTGCAGGAAATGTTTCTAAAAGTCTTAATTACTCTTCATTATTCGTGTTTTTTAAAGACCATTTGTTTTTTCTTTCCCTCTTTTGGTTATTGATTTATACAAGTAATTATCTTAGGCAAAGTATTTGAGCTCTTAAAAGGTAGATAATATTATTAAACCCTGTTTGACAGATAGTGAAACTAAGGTATTGACAAGATAAGCGCCTCTCCTCACTGAAGTTCTCTGACTCTTGCCTTTGCCAAGCTTTTAATCACTATTCAATACAATCTGCAGTAGTTAAGACCTTAAAACCACTATCTTATAGTTTGTATTTCTCACCTACCTTAGAGATTCTTCATATCAGTATATATGGAATTAATTCATTCTTTTTAACAATTGCATAATATTCTTTTTCAGGATGTATGTAACATATCTAATGCACTTCCAAATGATGAACATTGTCTTAAATTATTACAAGTGATGTTTACACATCCATCATTTAGGAAATCTGTAGAAAAATATTCTTGAAGTAAAATTGTTGATTCACATAGTATTTACCTTTAAGATTTTGTTCAATATAGTCATGTTGCCATATATGGAGGCTGACCCAATTATGGTTCCACCTACAAAGTAGGAGAGCAAGTGACTATTTTCCCACATTTCTACCAACTTAACATATTACCAGATATTTAATTTGTGTCAATCTGATAGGTGAAAAAGATTCTCTTAATTTCATTTTTTGTAATTGTGGATAAGGTTGAGTTTTTTTTCATGTGTTTGAAAACTATTTGTGTTACCTTTTCTCTGACCTGATCAAATCCTTTCCTCATTTTCCATTTGTATATATAATTGATATTTTCTTTTTACTAATTTGTAGAATTTTTTTATATGAAATTATCTCCTTGTAATATAAATTACAAGTAATTTTTTTGTTTGTTTTTTGACTTCGTGGTTTTTATTTTGCTTGTTTTTCTAAGAATTTTTTTCAGTGTATTTAATTAGATTTACTAATCTTTTATAGCTTTTGGATTTTGTGTTAGCCTTTGAAAACTCATATTTTCTCATATTTTCATTATTTTATTTTTTACATTTAATTTTGTACTATAAATTATTGAGGTGAAAGGAATAAAATGGGAAGATAGGAAAATCAAGGTGGTGGAGGAGTGAATGGAAGTCTCACTGACCTCCTCCCAGGACCAATCTGGAATTACAATTAAATTGTGGAGAAATCACCTGGAACAAACATCTGAACAGTAGTGAGAGAGGAGCCTTATAACCTCGGACAGACAGAAGAATCAGCTTTAGCACAACCTAACTGGTAAGAAGTGCAGTAGAGACTCGAGAAGGCAGGCAGGGCACGTACGGGCAGCAGCGCCAGACGGATATTGAAACGGCCAGTTGGATCCCCCTGAGAAGAGCGGGGTCTAAAACATAAGTGGGGATTTCCAGCCTACAACACCAGAGCCCAAAAAGTACACAGGTAACAGCCAGCTGCGAAAAGCGGCAGGGTTGCTCTCTGCCAGAGCCAGGCAGCTAGAGATGTAAAGAGTCTTTTAAAGGGCCAGTGCATGAATTTTTCTTTGCAGCCACTTACCCTTGTCTCCGGCAAAGGCGGGGGCAGAATGGGCCAGAGACGCCTGAGGAAAGACTGGGGAAGGAGGCTTTGGGGGGAAGACTGAGAGAGTAGCCAGTGGGATCCTGGTGCTGACTCATCCGCCATATGGCAGCACCCATCTTGCTCAGGCAGACCACTCCCCTGAGCAGCAACACTGTGAGAGGGCAAAATAGCCCCTCCCCCAGGAGGTACTCTGCAGTGGCCTGGTAGTGCTAAAGCCTGACTACTGAGTACAGAGTGGCAGCCACACATAGTAGATCCTTGGCTAAAGGGGACGCACAGTGGTCTGGAGACACTTGAGGAGAGACTGGAGAGAGAGGCTTTGGGGAGAGAACAGAGACAGTAGCGGATGAGATCCCAGTGGTGACTCCTCCCCCTTACAGCAGCAGCCATCTGGCTCAGGCAGATCACTCCTTTGAGCGGCAGCAGTGTGAGAGGACCCAATAACCCCACCCCCAGGAGGGATTCTGCCCTGCCCTGTGGTGTCTAAGCCAGCCTGCTGAATGCAGAGTGACTAGATTAACAGTTGAAGGAGAGAGCCACAGACAGTAGATTCCTGGAAATCTCGAACAAACTGCGTAAGGTCAGACAGGGTCAACATCTGACGACATTAGAGGCAGATCCTGAAAGAAAAATCAGTGGTCTCCTACCATAGAAGTTCACACCACACAATCTGGAAATCAAGACAGATCAATTTAAGAAGCAGAAGCAAAAAAGAAGAGTCTCACAAATAATGGGAAGACAAAGAAACACCCCCTAATCGAAGGGAAAGGAGGAATCCCCAGAAAGAGAACTAAATGAAATAGAGGCAACTAAACTATCAGAAGTTGAGTTCAAAACAATGGTTCTGAGGAAGCTCAATGAGCTCAGAGAGAATTAGAAAAAAATACAGGGAAACTACCAGGAAGTTACTGCAAACTATATCAGCATGAAAAAGGACATAGAAACTATCAATAAGAGACAAGAGCAAATGAAGAATACCATTTCCAAATCGAAGAACACAGTAGAAGCAATCAAAAGCAGGATAGATAAAGCATAGGATCGAATCAGCAAGCTGGAAGATAAGGTAAAAATAAAAGCTCCCAGAAAGAGCAAGAAAATGAAAAAAGACTCAGAAAGAATGAAGAGACATTGAGGGAAATGCAGGACAACCTGAAACATAATATCTGTATAGTAAGGATACCAGAAGGGGAAGAAGAGGAGCAAGGGATAGAGAACCTGTTTGAAAAAGTCGTGATGGAAAACTTTCCTAATTTGAGGAGAGAAAAAGCCACACAAGTCCACTAAGAAACACAGAGGGTCCCTCCCATTCAAGAGGAACCCAGTGAGGCCCATTCCAAGACATACCATCATTAAAATGGCATATATCAAAGACAAACAGAAAATCATAAAGGCAGCAAGAGAGAAACAGGTAGTAACATAAAAGGGGTCCCTGATACAGCTAGCAGCTGACTTCTCAACAGAAATACTACAAGCCAGAAGGGAATGGAAAAAAATATTCCAAGTCATGAAAAGCAAAGGCCTGCAGCCAAGACTGCTCTACCCAGCAAGGCTCTCCATTAAAATAGAAGGCGAAATAAGGAGTTTCCCAGACAAAAGAAGGCTAAAAGAATACACCTCCAGCAAACCAGCATTGCAAGATATGCTAAAGGGATTGCTTTAAGAAGATGAAGAAAAAGTCTATGAATACCCAGTTCCTTTCACAGTCACCAATACTTGATATTACCAGTATTTTTAATACTTAACCTGATTGTGACAATGATGTATTATTTTAAGTGTTACTTTATTATTGGTTGAAACTAAATCTATTTCTGTATATTTCTTGCCTATTTATTATTTTTTTAAAAAGCTTTAAATGACTTTTTGGTATTCTTTATCCATTCTTTCACTAAATATTTGTAGAATTTTTCCCCTAAAAAAAAGTATTAACCCTTTTTTAGATGTGTTACAAATACTTTCCTATTCTATTACTTGTCTTTTAACTTTTGTTACATGTATGTTACTGTTTAGTCTTAAATGTTTTATATAGTCATATTGTCAGTATTTTACTTTATAGCTTCTGGGTTTTACTATTTTACTTCAGGGTAAGAAAAATATTATATTGTATTTTCTCCTAAAACTCCTTAGATTTTACATACTGATTTTTAACTCACCTGAGTATTGTTTGTATCATGTGTGAAATAGGGCTCTATATTTGTTTTATTTCAAGTAATATTGATTCATGCACCTCCTTTGTTGAATAAGCCTTATTTTCCCCATTGATTTGAAATATCAGTTTAATCATATATTACATTGTTAGATATATACGTTTGTTTCTAGAATGCTCATTTTATTTCATTGATCTACTTGATTATTTCTGTGCTGGTGTCATGTTGTTTTAATTGCTGAGACTTTATAATGGATTTAAAATTTTTAATATTTTATAATTGATTTTAACACTTTAAATAAAATCAATCTGCATTGTAAAAAACAAAGAGAAAGAAGGGACTCCTACCCTTTGTGACAACATGGATGGAACTGGAGAATATTACGTTAAGTGAAAAAGTCAGTAGGTGAAAGACAAATACCATATGATCTCACTTGTAAGTGGACTCTATTCAACAAAATAAACTAATGAACAAAATAAACCACAGGCATGGGAAAATGGAGCAGACTGAAAGTGACCAGAGTGGATGGGGAAGGAAGACAATGTTGGAAAGAAGGGGAAGGCACTAGATAAAGAATATTTATGAATGACCCATGGACATGGACAACCGTGTGGGAATTGACTATGGAAGCAGGGGTGATGGGGGGATAGAAGAGGGTAAAGGAGGGAAAATTGAGACAACTCTAATAGAATAAACATGGTTTAAATGTCAAAAAAAAGGGGGGGGAGATAACTTTTTTTTTTTAGATAGCTGTCCACCTGTTCTAATAACAAACTACTTTATTTTTATTTTTATTTAATTAATTTATTTTTCTTCCTGACCCAAGGACTTTTTTGCATTGCTTCTAGAGAGAGAGGAAAGCAGTGGCGGTGGGGGGGGAGAAACATTGATGTGAGAGAGGAGTATTGATTGATTGCTTTCTCATACATGCCCCAACCAGGGATTGAACCCACAGCCTAGGTATGTGCCCTGACTGGGGATCGAACCTGTGACCCTTTGGTCTATGGGATGATACTCCAGCCAATTAAGGCACACTGGCCAGGGCACTAACTTATTTTTAAATCACTGCTTAGACATGCCTTTTTAGAATCATATTCTAAATTGCCATATGTATTTGTATTTATTTCTGGACTTTTTATTTCATTTTATGCATCCTTTTATTCATCAGGCTTACACCCTTATTACATAGTCTGTCTTTATTATTACTCTTCAGAATTTTCCTGGCTATTTATTTTTTCATGTGCACTTTAGAATCAATTTGTCTTATTCTTTCAAGATTTTAAGTTCTGTTACATTTTTAAAATTGAGGTATTAAATTTATGTATAGATTGGTATAGAGAAATTGGCATTATATTGAATTTACCTATACAAGAACATGATCTGTCTCCTTATTTATACAACAAGTCTTTTTGTGTTCATTAAAGTTTTCGTTTAGAACCTGAATTTTAAACATTTAATAAGATTATTCCTAGGAATTTTATCTTTTCTAATGGTACCTTTAATAAATGGAACCTTTTGTATATTATGTTTTCTTAACTGGTTGTTTATGTATGATATTTAATTTTCTGTATGAATTTGTTGTTGGCCTTCTTAAATTCACTTACTGTTTATAGATTTTTTTCCAGCTATCTGCACTATAAATTTTATTTTTCAGTTGTTTTTAGTTTATTATCTGCAAGTAATTATTTTACTTCTTGATTTTTAAATTTTATCTCTTTCCATTCTTTTACTTGTCTAATTTTGTCTAGAACCTCCAAAACAATGTTAAATAATAGTTATTTTACTGATTATTAATAGTTTTTTATTGGGAAAGTTTTAATGTCTATTGGGAAAGTTTTAATGTCCGTGTAGTCAAAACTAGAGTTTTTCATTGGTTTTTGGTGAGATGGGAAGCCTATAGAAGTACCTGTACAGGAGAGATATGTGATCTGAATTGACATTTTAAAGCTTCACTATGCTCTGGGTGTGGACATCTCAGCAGAAAACTAGGAAGGGCAAGTGTGTGGGTCAGAGGTCCAGTCAGGAAATTTTGCAGTGGTTCTGAGAGGGATAGTGGTGAAAAGTGTTTGGATTTGGGATATTTTTTGAAAGCAGAGCACACAAAACTCAAATTTAGGTAATATTGTGAAGTAGGAGAGAGAAGTTAATCAAACATGGCTCCTTAGTTTTAAGTCTGAAAAACTGAATGAATGATAATGCCATTTACTAAGAAAGGGGAAAACCCAGACTCCATAAGATTGGGAGAGGGTGGGTTTATCAGAATCAAGGGTTTTAATTTGGACATGTTAAATTTGAAATTGATACCTAATTTGAATTAGATACCTAAGTGGAGGTGTTTAAGGCAATTGATTTTGGTGTAATTTTAAGAAAAGTCGTCTTTATTTCCAGGCTATTTAAAGTTCTTTTACTTTTGTTTTTTTATTTAAGAATTTTTTAAGTTTTTATTTAGAATTTACTTTAGTTCAGTAGCCAGTAAACATTTTCTGTAAACAGCCTTTTAATTTCCGGCTTTGCAGGCCACATTTGGTCTCTGTCACCACCATCATCACCACCATCATCATTATCATCACTATTTCTACTGCTTCCCCTTATTTCCTCCTTTCTTCTTTCTCCCTATTCTCTTCCTCCTCCCTTCTTCTAATTCTCCTTTAAAAATATAGCAAATATATGTTGAACAAATGGATGGCTAAGATTCACTCTTGACTTTGAAGAACTGATAATCTAATGCTTCATTTGTTCAGCAGGTAATTTATTAAGATGCCTGCATTATACACAATTTGTATGTACCCTCACAAATTATGGCTGCTCATGATATTTATAATTCATGGTAAAAATAAGCTATTAAAGGGATATTACCAGGGATATGGAAGACTGGATAGCATTGAGATGATTAGGAAAAGCTATTCTTCATTGAGATGAAGAATATATGACTTTTGTAATACAGGATAAAGGTTTCTTAAGTAGAGAAATAAAGTAAAAAAACAAGAAAAGTAGAAAAATAAGGAAAAGTATTCATTGAGATGAAGAATATATAGCTTTTATAATACAGGATAAAAGTTTAAGTAGAAAAATATCCTGTAATGCAAGATAAGGTTTTCTTAAGTAGAAAAATAGAAATCATAAATCATAGAAAAGAATATGAGTAAAAGTTAAGTCATAGAAAACGTCTGGGCACATACAAGAGATTGATTAGTTCACTTTGTCTTGAGTTTGAGGAAGTATTGGGGGTTACTTGGGAAGCTAGGTTACCATCTGTTGTGGTCACAGGAAATTGTTTTTATATGTACAATAAAACCAAAATTTTAAAAAGGGGCTTTTGAAGTTTTTGATCAAATAACATCAGGAATATGTTTTGGCAAAATAAACCTGGTAACAGATTGAAAGCCAGTGTAGTGCAGTGGTCTTTTAAACGTTTGTTGCTCACATATCCTTTAAAGAATTTTGGAAAACCCAGGTGTTCCCACACAGATTTTTAAATTTTTTGAATTTTCTAGGTTTTGCCCATGACTGGTATGGCTCAGTTGGTTGGGGATCATCCCTCAAAGCAAAAGGTCAGCAGTTCGATTCCTGGTCAGGGCACATGCCTGGGTCTTGGGTTTGGTCCTCAGTCAGGGTGCATAAAAGGAAGCAATTGATGTTTCTCACATTGATGTCTCTCTCTCCCCCCCCCCTTCCACTGTCTGTAAAAATAAATAAATAAATAAAATCTTTAAAAAAATTTTTTCTATACTTTAAAACTTTAATTATTTTAAAGGATATAATTTCCAGGGAATTTTTGAAATTGATGAAAATATTTATTCTTGTGTCCGCTTTGTGTAAATTTCTTCTGTATTAAATTCTGAGTACATTATATTTATTTGGACCTGGGCAATCAAAGCAACATAAATATACTTTAAATTTTGCCAAAAGTGAAACATTAAACATGAAATTTTATTGAAAATATATGCATTAAAAAGAAGGCTAGGGATTTTAAAATTCATATATTTGTAGATGAATATTACTAAGCTAGAATGTACCTGTGTTTATTTAATCTATTTATATTTTTATGGGTGTAAATCCTGAGAGACTTTGTTTACATTGTGGAAATGTAAACCTTGTTCATAGAGTGTTTACAGTGGGAATCAAAGTTTTATTTTAATAATGTAATTTCTTTGAATTTTTTCTGAATTATATATCCAAAACCATACTGTGATCTATCATCAGAAACGATTTTTTGTATTCTCTCAAATAGCAGTTTGAGGTTCTTTATTCTGGGAAGTATACCAAAATGACTTTATTATTATTTATCGAATAGATACGTTAATATACATATGTTACTGTTTCACTTAGAGACACTTGCTTTCCTGGTAAATTCAGATTAAGGAAAATAAAAATATTATTTTAATATGCTTTTATCAGCCTAATATTTCTGATAAAATGCTTTCTTGTCACAGCCTTTAAATATATTTTTTCAAAACTGGACCTACAGCTATTTAGCTCATTGAATTTCTAGACTGACTGGCAAAGATAGTGCATTATTAAACTAGTTACTAGTCAATTCACTGTCTTTCTAAGTGAGCCTGATTTTATTTTCTAGTTTATGTAAATGTGTCACTTTGTGGCCAAGACAGTCATCTCACCTCTGAATTCTGAGATAGACAAGATATTAATTGGTCAACCATATGAAGTAAGACTGTATTTACTTTCCACATTTTGTAGCCAAAATTAGGAACTATGTGTTATACTGTCTTTGATCATAGTGAGATGGAAGAAATGAGGTCATTAATGGGAACATATTTCAAATTGTCCTTTGTTTGGTACTTGTGTCAGAGGTTTCCAAGACCACCCCAATCCTCAGTGATTCACTAAAGGGAACCAAAGGACTCAGCCTGTAGTTGTACTTATAGCTAGTCTTTATTACAGCAAAATGATACAAAATGAAAGCAGCAAAAGAAAAGCATGGGGCCAAGTCTGGTGGAAATCAGGTACATGCTTCTGAAAATTACAGAGAATGTGTTTAATTCCCCCAGCAATGAGTGTGACAACATGTGTAGCATTTTCTACTAGGGAAGCTCTCATGAGTTTAGGAGTCAGGGTTTTTATTGGAGTGGGTCCTGCAGACCCATAGCATCTGCATAACTGATATAGTCACTGAAATTCCAGACTCCCAAATAGAAAGCAGTTACTCAGCATAAACCAAGCACAAACAGCCTGGTGAGGCCACTTTTATCAGTTAAAGAAAGTTCTTTATCAGAGGAGGGTACTGTTTACCATTCAAGTTTCCAGATGACAGCCAAGGGCCAGCCTTACAATCCAGACTTTCTAAGGATAGCAGAGTCTTAATCTTAACCATATTACCTCTTTTCTGTGCAGTACCCCAGGAGGTTTTATACCTCAGAACAATGTACCATAGTAGTATTTGAGATGGGTGAGAGGCATAATTGGTTCTTTACTAATTTACCAAAGAAAGTTAAGAAAGAACAAGTGGGGAGATACCTCACTCTCAGGGGGATCAAATTTAGGAAAAAGTACATCTGGAATGTGACTTTACATGGTAAAACACTGCACCTCAGGTTGGACTTCACTAGTATAGAAATTAAGAGTTTGATGTCTTAAATCCTGACTCTAGCACCTGACAAATCTGTGACCCCAGGCGAGGTTCTTAGTAATTTTTTGTTTGTTTTGGGGCCTTTTGAATATCCTCTGGCACTTAAGGTTTTCATTATGAGTAAGTTGCTGCTTTGGCTGCTACTATTACTACTGCTATTATTAGAGAAAATACGGAGAAACTTAAGTAAATGCAGAGGCAGTCAAGATGGGGAGTAATGAGTCCTTAACAAAAACTTTTGGTCACTCAGTGAAGTGTAAAATAATAGCATTGTAGATGGGAGTCTGTAAGAATGAGCTATATTAGGTGTTGAGAGAGGTAAGAGTGAAGGTGATCTTCACCAATTCTGTTTTCTTAAAGAGAAGATTAGGAAGACTTTCATATAATTGTATATGATACTGCTCTAAGTTTTTCAACAGTATTTTAGAAAATTGTAGATTGTCATAATTTATTCTACTGAGTTATTCATTATATTTGGAATATAATTAATATTTAAGTTTAGATAAATACTTGGTTTTTCTCTGTTTTCCAGGAATTTTTAAGAGATATCTTCAATCTCCTGTTTTTGTTGCCTAGTCTAAAAGATAGACAACAGCCAAAGTGCAAATCACATTCTTCAAGAGCTGCTGCTTATGATTTGTTAGTAGAGATGGTAAAGGGATCTGTTGAAAACTACAGACTAATACACAACTGGGTTATGGCACAACACATGCAGTGTAAGCAGTCTTCTTTTTCTTTAATCTTTCTAAGTTTTGTATGCAGAAATGAGATTTTTGGAGAGTGTGGTTTAAAAAAAGAATTCATTGTTCACACTCTTTAACATTTATAAGTGTTGTTAGGATGTTATTGAAGTTAAAAAGTAAAAACATTTTAAAGCATTTTTTTGGTTAAATAATTTAGTGCTAAGGAACATAAAGTTGTGACAGTCCTTCAAATTTTTAGGGAATGAATTGGTTTTACTATGTGTTATTACTGATTTTAAAAATTACCCTCTATAATGTTTTATGTATATTAAATATGTAATGGAGGTAGTGGTGGTTAATGAAAGCAATACGTTACGTTTAATAGTTGGTTTGGGGGACATCTTTTTCTCCCTCTTTTTTCAGCAGCCCACGCACCTTATAAATGGGATTACTGGCCTCACGAGGATGTCCGTGCTGAGTGTAGATTTGTTGGTCTGACTAACCTTGGAGCTACTTGTTACTTGGCTTCCACTATTCAACAACTTTATATGATACCTGAAGCAAGACAGGCTGTCTTCACTGCTAAGGTACAGTTTTCTCACTTTAAAAATTAAAACTGTAAAATGAAATTTTAAAATTTTGTGGATAAATCTTGATTTTCTTTAAAATTACTAAAACATTGAGAAAGTAATTTATGGATTTAAAAAATGATAACATTTGGTTAAATAATTAGCTAATGCCATGTATGTTTTAATTGTTTTTACATTTCAGTAGATTACTACTAGCATTGTAATACAATTTCTCAAAGGAAAATAGTTGTGGAATACACACACTCAATGTATACAATGAACATGATATTTTCAGTAAAAATAAATACAATTTTTAAATTTATTTTTTGTTATTCTGTTACAGTTGTCCCAATTTTTCCACTTTGTCCTCCTCTACCCAGCCTCCCCCACCAACCCCCACTCCCACAGTCAATGCATGTCCATGGGGCCAGTTCATACATGTTCTCTGACTAGTCCCTTCCCCTTCTTTCTACCATTATTCCCCTCTACTCTCCCCCCTGCTGCTCTCAGTCTATTCCATGTTTCCATGTCTCTGGTTCTATTTTGCTCGCTAGTTTATTTTGTTATTAGATTACTCTTTCAAGTGAGATCATATGGTATTTGTCTTTCACTGACTGGCTTATTTCACTTAGCATAATATTCTACAGTTCAATCTAAGCTGTCACAAAAGATAGGAATTCCTTCTTTCTTTCTGCTGCATAGTATTCCATTGTGTAAATGTACCACAGTTTTTTGATCCACTCATCTACTGATGGGCACTTAGGCTGTTTCCAGCACTTGGCTATTGTATATAGCGCTGCTGTGAACATTGGAGTGCATAAGTTCTTTTGAATTAGAGATTCAGGATTCTTAGGGTATATTCCCAACAGCGGAATCACTGGATCAAAAGGCAGTTCTATTTTTAATTTTTTGAGGAAATTCCATATTGTTTTCCACAGCAGCTGCAGCAGTCTGCATTCCCATCAACAGTGCACTAAGATTCCCTTTTGTCCATATACTCACCAGCACTTGTTTGTTGATTTGTTAATTATGGCCATTATGACAGATGTGAGGCGATATCTCATATAGAAAATAAGCAAAGCCTAAAGCAAAGTAAACCAGTGAACTTGTTTGTGTAATATTTATCCCAAAATAAATTTGAGTGTGGGCCTAATTTGTTTGGGTAAACTCTGCTTTGTTTTTTGTTAACTTGTTTCTAGTTTTTATTCTTTTTTTTCCCCACAGACTGATTTTAATTTGCCCTTTGCACTGCTCTTAAAATTTCTTGGCATAGTTTCTTTATGCTTGCACTTGGGTTTTTGTTTTCCTCCATCATGTCATCTTAATGTCCTGGCTTCATCCTCCTCCCAAAGTCTTGCAGTTCTTTATATATCTTCAGTCTTTATGGTTAATATGTTTAAGTTATGCCTTAATGTCTCCAATTTACAGTGCACTTGTGTGGGTTTGACTTTTGGCTTTGGTTATATTAATGTTTTTAAGTTTATCATCTGAGACAGATTTATGATTAGAAATAATTGCATATTGATTTCATTTAGCATAAAGAAATTTTTGTGACTAAATTTGGTGGCCCCATCTTCATAATTTTATAGGACCAGTTATCAAAGAAGCATGTTTTCAGTAATCTTTTTTCTAGCTGGTGACTTAGCTGTATTTCTTGTTTTTTTCTTCTTTATACAATATTAATGATCACCTTTAATCCATTAATACTGTGAGGAGTTAGTATGTAGCAACAGAAAGAACAATCACATGTGGTATTTTTTAGAACTAAATTTAGACTTGTCTCTACATAAAATGTTCTTACAGAATTGTATTTGACATGACTTAAGAAAGTACTCTAGTAATATGAGCACCCAGTTCTTTATATGAACATGTTAGTTGTTTTTATTCCCTTTTCTGACATTCACAGGAAAATTATAGAAAGCTACATGTATTTTAATTGTGGTAAAATATACACAACATAAAGCATACCGTATTAACCATTTATAAGTGTCTAGTTATTTGATGTTAAGTACATTCATATTGCAACCGTCACCAGCCATCAATCTCCAGAATTTTTTCACCTTCCCCAACTGCAACTGTGTACCCATTAAATACTTAATTCCCCATTCCTCCTTCCCATCACTATTCTGCTTCAAATGTCAATGAATTTGAATACTCTAGGTACCTCGTATAAGTGGAATTATACATTAGACCTTTTGTGACTGGCTTATTTTGCTTAACATGTCTTCAAAATTCATCCATGTTGTAGCACATGTTAAATTTTGTTTTTAAAGCTGAGTAATATTGCATTGTATGTGTATACCACATTTCGTTTATCCATTTATCTGTCATTGGACACTTCGGGGTTGTTTACACCTTTGGCTATTATAAATAATGCTGCTAGAACATGAGTATGCAAGTACACATTTGAGCTCCAGCTTTCACATCTTTTATGTATCTACTCAGATGTGTAATTGCTAGATCATATGGTAATTCTATATTTACTTTTTTGAAGAATCGACATTCCATTTTCCCACAGTGGCTGTGCTGTTTTATATTCCTACTGGCAATGCACAAGGGTGCCAGTTTCTCCCCGTTCTTGCCAACAATCACCATTTTCTTTGTTTTTTTTTTAAATAACAGTCATCCTAGTGGGTGTGGTGAACATGCATTATTTTAAGTAGTAAATACATATATGTAGGGTATATAGTTACTTAGAAGTTGCACATTAAGTAAAATATCCTTGGTTTGACTTGATTTTAAAGAGTTCATTCACTTCTGCTCTGCAGTCAGCTAATATTTTATTCTCCAGTAATGAAAATATAAATCCAAGTCATTTTTTCTAATCATTTTTGTATTCTGAATTATTAATAATTTATATGTATTAAGTGTAATTTATATTAGAAAATATCATTTTGTATGACTATTCTAATAATCTCATGGAATAATAAACTTCCCATATACCATACTGTGTTTGTTTTCGCCAATTTTGTTGATTCCTTTTATTCAATTCTTATTGCAATTAATGTCAAAATTTATAGTAACTATTTGTTGAACAGATTTCAATTTCAGTGTCCTTATCTTATGTCCTCAGTTGAATATAAGCTCCTGAACAACAGATCCATGTTACTTGCACTTAACACAAATAACCAGTGTATGCTTTTGGCATATGGGAGGCTTACTATTTCATGAGACTATCAAACCTTCAGAATTATGACAGGTAGTAATTTGTAATGAGGATAATACTTAACAGATTTATTTTACTATTTGAGATAGAGTATATCTAATTAGTGCTTGGCAAGAATGTGGGATTCTCCTTTAAGGCTGGTGTTCATGATTAAATCTCTAGTGAATGAGTCTGGCCAGATTCCTGAATCTCAGTTAATGATATTTGAATATTTAGAGGATTATTAAAGATCTTGGCCAGTGTTCCTCTATTGTGTTAAGGATCTGTTCTAGAAAAAATAAAGATCTACCGGATGAGGGTGAGGTGTGATATATTAATGTATTTTTTAATGTGTGGTAAACAACTTTGTTGTACCCATATTGCACCAAATGAGCATTAATCTGGAAAGTGACTTTTTTTTAAGATGTATTTTTTAGTTTTCTTACATAATAGTGATGGCTATATTTATGTAATGAACAAAATACTCCAATTTTTAAATGTTAAAATTGCTAAAGAAAGAATAAAGTGTCTTTGTTTTTTCAACAGACAGCTAAAAGAATAAAAATTGATAGTGTTAAGCACATTGTAATACTTCCTTTTAATGGAAAGCTTTCTTCTGATTTTTAGTATTCAGAAGATATGAAGCACAAGACCACTCTCCTGGAGCTTCAAAAAATGTTTACGTATTTAATGGTATGTTTGAGAATTGTGTATAAAAAACTGATTAGATATACCCTCTGACCAAAGCTTGAAACATTGAATAGAGTTCATTTGTCCTGACTTTGTCCAATGTACTCATATTTTTCAAATCGAATTTGTCACTTACTGGTATTCCTAATAACCATTTCTCAGTTATTTACATCCTGTTATTGTCATTCAAAGAATTCCTTTCCTGTGGCGATGTCACCCCTCCAACCTGCTTAGGCTTAGAGTTTTCTGATTTCTTTTTTCCTTCTTACTTCTTACTTCCAAAACGATTAAAGTAATAAATCTTTAAAAGAATAGCAAATCTTACAATATTACTCCCGTTTAAATATTACTCCCCTGTTTAAAACTCTTCAGTGATTCTTTATGAACAGAATAGTATGTAGGTTAATCAGCATGGCATATACCCTGCGTGATTTTCTTTCTTCCCTTCAACTTTTTCATTACTTCCCCTATTCAGCCTCACTTTGTAGTAACTATAGTAAGCTCTTCAAAGTCCATCACCCTATTGCTTCATCACTTGTGTAGTTGTTTATGCTACTTCTTCTACCTGTAGCGCTTTCTTCAGCATTCTTCTCCATTTTCTTTGTTTGTCATCCTTCAAGAATCAACATGGTTACGTCATCTAAGAGACCAAAGATGCCATAAAGTTAACTCAGTCATACCTACCACTTGTATTAAAAGTCACTTGTCTTGTTAGAATCATGAGGACAGAGATTATGTCATTTATTTCTGTATTTTTCAGCTTCTGATACTTAATAAGAACTCAGTAAGTGAAATTTTTAACAAAATTAAAAGGTTTACTAATGATCCCTTGATTTAACTTTTAATTTCTGTTCAACAGAGTTGGAACATACCATCTGAACTGTTAAGACAGAAAACTTTTAATTAATAAACAAAAGTTTAATCTGTAGTAAAAGTTATTCACCCTGCAAAGATGTTGTATGTTATGCTTCACAATATAAACCTCTGTCCTTAAAGTCTCAAAATACTTTCTAGAAATTCCTAGACTTAAAAAAAGAAAATTTACCTTATGATAATTTAAACATCTTCTGGCACCAAGACTATACACTGAAAATGCTATGAAAAATAAAACAAAAATGGAAAAAGAAAGCATTTTAAACGTTTATAGATTTACTGCCTATTTTGTTGTTGTGTTGATATTTATTCATGAACCTTGTGATAATTTTCTTATTTTTATGTGAGACTTAGATTTATTTTATAATCCTTTTCCCTACCCCATGCCCACCTTGCTTTTATAGGAGAGTGAATGCAAAGCATATAATCCTAGACCCTTTTGTAAAACATATACCATGGATAAGCAGCCTCTGAATACTGGAGAGCAGAAAGATATGACAGAGTTTTTTACTGACCTTATTACCAAAATTGAAGAAATGTCTCCTGAACTGGTTGGTACCAGATTTCTGAAGTTTCTTTGAAATTTGTTGAGATTTGCCCAACTTTAATTACTGATTTTTGTTTGTTTTTTAAAGAAAAATACTGTCAAAAGTTTGTTTGGAGGTGTAATTACAAACAATGTTGTGTCCTTGGTAAGTATTCTACCTGTTCTTTGCTTTCTGGAAATCTTAATGTGTATTTTAGTCTATTAGAATAAATTACTCATATCTGACTCTTGATTGACCAGGATTGTGAACATGTTAGTCAGACTGCTGAAGAGTTTTATACTGTGAGGTGCCAAGTGGCCGATATGAAGAACATTTATGTAAGTAATATGTATATTTTTAGAATTTTTCCTGCTACTATTTGTACATAGCAAATTTATGTTTCTCATATTGAAGTTAATTTTCATGTTTTCATCTATTTTCTTCATACTGTGCTACTCAGATAACAACTAAAGATAGACCACAACGCTGATTTTTTTTCCCTAATCAAAATTTAAATATGTCACATTTGAAAAATTTAGTGAGATTCCTACAGCATTTTGTCATGAGGGGAAGACAGTTTTTTACTGAAATTAAGAATTCACTTTTTAAAAATTTGTTTTTCTCTGTGTATTCTGTCCAAGTTATAATTCCTATTTTTTGTATTTTTACATGCTGAAAATAATAATGAAACTTTTAACTGTGGTTTTATACACAGGAATCTCTTGATGAAGTTACTATTAAAGATACTTTAGAAGGTGACAACATGTATACTTGTTCACATTGTGGGAAGAAAGTACGAGCTGAAAAAAGGTATTTTAAAAAATAATATCATTTTGATAAATCATCAAATGGATGTAAAACACAAATTTAGTATATAAATTAAAATTCACTTATTAAAGTTAAGGTTGTCTGCTTGGAGCTCATTCTCATATAGTAGCTTTTCATTCAGTTACTGAAGTACACTTTAAAACACTGTTAAGTATTTCAGACTTTCCTCCCTTTCAATTAATCAGATATTTACCAAGATCTGTCTAACTGCTTAGTTCTCTGCTCTGCATTTAGTAGAACATGATAGAGTCTACACATGAACTGAAGACATCCTCCTCTGAATCTCTATAAAGTGAGAGATTTTTTTCTTAGGAGCCAAGCCATAAGATTGTCAGTTTAGGACAGAGTATTTGGGTAAAGATGTTTCAGTTCTACAGTTGACTATTGAATGACAAATAGAAATTAAATTGAAAAAGCATCTTAAACAGTTAGTTGCTAGGAACAAAGGCAGAGAAATAGAAGTGACCTTGTATATGCAAGAAATCCAGGATTAGGCCAGCCTGCATCATTCAAGTAGAGGATTTGCACTGACCAGTAATAGAAAACAAGATTGGTAATATATAGTAACATCACATGATTAATATCTAGATTTGGGGATTATCTGCATAATTGATTGAGGGCCTTAGAACATCTTCCTGGGAATCTCTTCCTTACAATATTACTCCCGTTTAAATATTCCCATTTAAATATTCCCAGGGAAAGAAGATAACTATTGCAAAGGAATGAGACTTAAGCCAGCTTAAAAGTGCAGAGTAAAAAGTGACAGAATCAAAGCCAGGAAAGAAAGAAAAATAGGATAGGGTCCTAACCCAGAAAATGGGGAAGAGAATCCTAAGAAGAGGTTATTCAGTTGATAACAATTTACAGAGATTGGGTGGGAGGGTGGAAATGACAGCTGAGTAAAAAACATTGAGTTCTGTTTCAAAAAGGTACTGTGCGTGTTTTGTTAGGTTGTAGCAATAAAAACAGGGTAATCAGGGTATATGGAATCAAGTGTAGATCATTCATTTCAGAAGTTTGATAATAAAGAACAGCAAGGCAGATGGAATCTAGAAAGAGCTTCAGGATCCAACAGGAGTTTTCTAGGTGAAATAGATCTGAGCATGCTTGAAGGCAGAGAATGAAAAGCCATTGCTTGAAATTGCTTAATAGAAGATTTTTCTAGGTAAATATGCCTTTGAAGGGAATGGTATTTTTTTCCTCTCAATCTCCAGATGTCAAGTTGGTTGTAAAAGAAAAGGCTGTAGGTGGACATAGTCAAATGAAAGTATAGTTGTGCAGGTAGTACAGGAAGAAAACAAACTCATCTGACAAGAATTGTATTAGGGTAAGACTTAAGGACTTACACAGAATGGTGTCAGTCAAAAGTATTTTACTGTGGAGGAATAAAATGAGGAGTCAATAAAAGATAATTGAAACAGTGAGTCATGTTCTCTGGAAAATCTCTTTTTAGTTGAAATAAATAAACTTGTTGAATAAATCTGTCATTCTTGATAATCTGCTTCTTGAAACCTTTTTTTTTTTTTTTTGGCTGATAGGATTCTGCTGGGGTTTTTGTTTTGTTTTTTTACTTTTTTTATGTTTCTCAGAAATACTGTCTCATCTCTCCCAGGCAAAAATATTATTCAGTCTTTTGTACTCTTACCATACTTTTAGGTGTCTGTAATAACAGTAAATGGTCAACAGAAATGGGCTGGAGGTCACATTCTGCTCTTTCTTTAAACCTCTGGTTTTCTCAGTTTATTAATTCTTTCATGTTTAATTTTTTCTTCCACCATAATGTTAATCTCTGATGATTCTGATGATTTCCAAATCACCTAATTCAAATTGCTGTGCTGTGCTCTTCCAGCTGTCTACTTGTGTGTCTTGTAGATTTAGTAGGACTATAACATAAATTCTCACCTTTTCAGATGTTTATTTTATCCTCTGACTCAACACGTGGTTCCACTGCCCACTGCAAGTCCTTCAGTGACCCTTCAGTGACCATTAGCTTTCAGGATCAAGTTTGTACTCTAATGTTACATACAAGACCCTTCATCATTTGACTCTTGTACTTCTGTAGCCTTAATATTTGCTCGTCCCAAATAATGAATAGTGATGAATTTTTAGATTTCTTACTCCCTTTACTTATGATGTCCGTTCCCCTCTTCCTAAATTACTTAGAAATAAACAAAACAAAACTAAGCTCTTGGTTGAAACAAATTCTCTTTTAAATCTTGTGTGTACAGTGAAGTATTATTCCCTGCAATGCATAGTTGGCATAAATCCAAGTGTTTATATATATTTTGTTTAAACTGAAATTTTGGTTTTTTAAACTTGAACTAACAATATGTCAGCCATAAGATTTAGGTAACCAGTTCACCTGTTGCTGCTGCTGTGATTACTGTAATACCAGCCAACACATTGAATGATATTTGCCAGACAATGTTCTATGAAAGTTGTAGAGAGTAGACACTTTATTCTCCATTTTACGGATCAGGAATTAAGCTTAGGTTAAGTAACTTTTTTAGAGTCACATAAATAATAAATGATACAGAGAGACTTTGCAAAATGAGTACTTCAACCTTTGTTATTTAATGTGGAGAAGGAAACAATCAAAGACCCCTTTGCCTTTGAAGTAGGTTTGATTCTTTTCTGTGCTTCCATAGCCCATTTACATAGTTCCATCATGGCATTTACCACAGTCTACTGTAATTTATCTAGGCACAGGAAAGCTTTTTCAGAATGAGAAATGTAATGTAAGAGAGGAACATATGTAAAGGGGGACATGTACGTATACCCCTCTTACATGATTGAAGTACTTTTGAAAGACAATTTTTAACAGAAGTTTTATCCTTTTTCTGTCTTTCAGGGCATGTTTTAAGAAATTGCCTCGCATTCTAAGTTTTAATACTATGAGGTACACATTTAATATGGTCACGATGATGAAAGAGAAAGTGAACACACACTTTTCCTTTCCATTACGTTTGGATATGACACCTTATACAGAAGATTTTCTTATGGGAAAGAGTGACAGGAAAGAAGGTAATTTTCCCTCTTTTCTCTTATTGTAAGTCTCTATAACTAGATAGTTATAATTATAAAGTTGTAATCAATACGCACCTAACAAAACTAAATTGACTGTTAGAAAGAAGAAAGTTTTTAAAGATAATGCGGCACGTTCAGTTAGATACCAAGTAAATATTTAATTATCTACTAGGACTGTGTTCTAGGCACTCTTCTAGGCATTGGAGACAATGTAGTGGTTCCTGCCCTTGTAGAACTTAAGCCTAGTGGACAAGTCTTTTATCGAATAAGAAATTACAAACATGAATGTGTTGTCAAATAGGACAGTGAATGTATTACAGACCTACGGGAATCAGGGAGGGCTTTTATGAGACAGTGACATTGAAGCAGAGCTTGAGTAAGAGCTGGATTGAAAGGAATGGATAAGCTCTTTGGTGGGTGGGGGTGGGGTTCATGATATGGGCAAAAGACAGTGGCCTGATCATTTTTTTTGTAGGTCATGTTAATAATTTTGATCTTTATTCAGTGTGGAAACCACGGGAAGATTTTGAGCAGGGAACTGAAATGGGAACCAGGTGGGATCTGGAAAAGGTTAATCTGACTACAGCAATCAAAATGGATTCGAGGATGATGAAAGGGATATGGGGAGGCCATTCTGGTAAACTGCAGAGATGGTAACTTAGATGAGAAAGCATACCGGTAAGGTTGGAGGAGCAGTGTATGGGGATACAGTTAACAGGACTTGATTGAATGAATAAACGAATCCAACAAAGTTACTGAATATCTCCCTACTATGTGTAATTTGCTATTGTTTTAGTAATGGGAATATAGTGACAACAAAGAACCAAGGTATCTGCCTCTTTGAAGCTTACACTTTAGTCAGTCTGCTACTACAGTGAGAAGGAAAAGTCAAGAATGACTTGGGTTCCTGGTGGAATCAGCCATGTGAATAAGGGGATCAGTATTTCAAGATCTCAAGAAGGAGTAAACAGGATGATTGAATGCTAAAGAAAAGGACAGTTTCAGTAAGAACACGATGGAACATAATCTATCATGTAGAAGATTTTTGGTTATCTTTATCTAGAGCAATTTCATTGGGGTGTTGGAATAGGAATGCAGATTATAGTGAGTCACATATGGCCCTTGATTTATAAGTTGTTACCTCCAAATAGTTGTTACTTCCATGAGACCAGTGATTTTCAAACATCTGTGTATGTGCCTCGAAGAACAGAGTGAGGAATGGAAATGGATGAGAGAAGAAAGAACAAATCCAGTGCTTGCCTTTTCCAATTTTCTTTAGCCAGAGAAGTTCCATTTTACATAGGAAGGGTACTGGCAATTTTTCTTTTTATAAAATGTTCTGGTGATTTAAAATTTTAGGGTTTGTAGAAGCTACCATAAGATTTAGGAAAAAGAACGGTGTCTCAATCTTTATACTGTATTGTCTGGCACTTGCTGAGCATTCGATAGAAGTTTTACTCTCTCTAAATGAGAGAGGCAAGACGTGACCAACAGGTGTAGGGTATTCTTTTAAGAGAAGAACATATTCTTTATTTGAAGAGAGGAGAAAAGGTTGTGACTGTAGCTATGAGGAACATGGAGTTATGGTAGGTAATTTTTAAAGTTGAATTTGAGTATGTTTAGAAGTTGCAGGAAATGAGCCAGTAGAGATGATAAGGTTAAAATTCAGGTGAAGTTAAGAACTGGAAATTATATACATGCCACCTACTTTTTATAACTCTTTTCAAACCCTTTATAAATTTACAAGAAGCCTGCACATGAACTGTGCTTGTGTTTTTCACATTGCTTCCATGGATGGAAGTAGCAGAAACTTATGTCAAGATAAAGGAATTTGTTAGGCTACAGGTGATGCATTTAGAATCAGACCCTGGCACATCCAACTCCTCAGCCACTGCTTTGACACTGTCAGTCATTTTTTCCTCTCCACCTAATTGTCACTTCACTTTTCTCTTTAGACTGTGCATGCAAGTTAACCAAATCTGCCCTCACTTGCTTCTGATTACACAGTCATTGCTGGATATCTCAGAGAGTTGGTTCCAGGGCCCCAGCAGATAAATCCATGGATGCTAAGTCCCATATATAAAATGCTGTAGAACAATGCATACATTTGGTCCTTGACATCTACAGATTCCCAATTATAGAGTCCTAACTGTGAATCCAAAATACTGTTTTCTGTTTGTTTTTAATTGAATCCTTGATTATGAAACCTGTGGATATGGAGGGCCTACTGTACTTTTTCCTTTCTATATGTCATGCTGGGAATACAGATCATAAATCATACATCTTTAAACTTACACCATTCTGAAGCTTTTTTCCTTAATATATTTAATATCTTTCAAATTTAAATCTTTAGGGGTGGAAAATATATTTTTTACTTTTTATTCTGTCTCCGTAAAGCTTCTAATATAAAGTTCTTCCAACTGATAGACAGTTGGAAACATGCTACCAGTACCCCATTTTCCTTAACCTGAGATAAAAAGACATAAATATGTCAATGCCCTGTAGGATTTTGTGTTTGTTCCTAGTAAAGATAGTACAGAATGCTTCATTCATGTTTATCTATTTTAAAAGAAATAGCCAAGTTAAACAAAAAGAACATAGTTTGTATTTATATATCATTGAGGTCCATAGTTATGCACTAACACATGGTGGTGGTTTCAATTATTTATATAAATATTTCTTAAAATTTTAGGCTATGGATGGTGACTCTCTAGTATAAATACAGTTGTTCTGTAAAGTATCTGTACCTATTTCTATACATAAAGTGTGTTATATAAAGTTATTCTAAGATGTCACTGTATGCAGTTTTCCAGATTATTGCCATTTTATGTAAATCATTTCAGGTTTTAAGGAAGTCAGTGATCATTCAAAAGACACAGAGAGCTATGAGTACGACTTGATAGGAGTGACTGTTCACACAGGAACAGCAGATGGTGGACACTATTATAGCTTCATCAGAGATATAGTTAATCCACATGCTTATAAAAACAATAAATGGTGAGTTTTAAATGTTTTGTTGGGATTTTAAAATATCTTTTCTTTATAAGCTTATAATAGTTTTCTCTTTAGATATTGTTTTCTGATTTTAGTTTTCTGAAAACTTTCTATAAATTTAGGAAGGGGGTTAGACAGAATTTTTAAATGAAAGTGAATTTCAAAAGACAATATGAATCAATTATTCTTCAACTTTATGGATCTCCAGCCTCTTCTGAAAATTTGATGAATGTTTTCCTGAGAAAAATGACACACAGAATTTTGCACACAGCTTTATATTCATGGAAAATACTGCACCTTCGAAATCTTACCTGTGTCCACTCAAGAGCTATTATTTACTGACTGCCTTCTATAACGTGGCCACAATGTCCTTAAATATTGTATCTAGCAGGAAGTTAACCTTCATGCTTCATTTTCTTCACCTTACCTTTTCTCTTTGATCCACATTCTTTTTTATCATCTTTTATCAAGTTAATGGTTGGAAGTCATTAAATCAGTTCTTTCATAACTTTTTTTGGTCTTCAGATGTTGTTAGGTAGAATTTTCTGTACAGAGAGACATCTATGCTAGGCAGTGTTCTGTTGGGGGTATTGCTTTGAACATTTACATTGGTACATTGATTTATAGTTAGCATAGTTTTGTTCAACTATTTCTCACTCTTTTAGCCATCATGTCCATGATACCTGTAACTATTTTGTCCATTTAAATGTATTTCCATAAAAATATTTTAAATCTTTTTTTATCATGATCATACATTTTAAAATGGCATCTTTGGAAGTTGTTTCATCCCAACTTTTTTCTGTTCAGTATTTATGCATACTTTTAATTTTTTTTTTTTTAATGAACTTTTACTTCTAGGTTATAAATGGATCTGTCAAATTTTAGGGTAGTTATGACTATGTTGTAAAATTATATTCCCAATTTCTAGTGGATGAGAGGTCAAAACAAGAGCTCAGTTAGAATTTACCTCATATTAATAATAGTTTGATAATTATTTATAATATATCAGTATGTAAGCTAAATATTTTTAAAATAAACATAATAGAGATATTATATATGTATACTTTATTAATACTATGTGCTCTGTTTTAGGTATCTTTTTAATGATGCTGAGGTAAAACCTTTTGATTCTGCTCAGCTTGCCTCTGAATGTTTTGGTGGAGAGATGACAGTAAGTTTTATTGAGAAATTATAAATGGTTCATGACCTTTCAAATGCTTTACAGTATCATAAAATCCAATAGCAGAATCACCTTCCTTTTAATCACTATGATTAAATCTAAATGTTATTTATTGAAAGCGTAGTGTGTTTGTAGTATATAATAGGACTGGGAAATATTTTAATAATTACTATTTCTGCCTTCAACTGATTAAGAATTTTAAGACTTCAAGTTGAAAATTAAATAATAATATAGGAATTGAATTACATTGCAATGAGACATACTTGAATAAGTTGTTTTCTTGAATGCTTTGGGATTAGAGTCAAAAGAAATTACTCTTTATTGACTTAATAGTAACACTTTTTGACAAGGAAGTTGAATTGAGCTAAATTTAAAGAATTATTCATTTAGTGCCTTTTGTAAAGCAGTAGAAACCTGGCTGTTACAAGTGAGAGGGTAGAAAAAGAATATCTGTTACATAATTAGAAATAAAACATAAGAAAAGACAATTAGGTTGAATTAGTATTGTAATAATTTCACTCTTCATAGGCATTTTATCCTAATACCAGTTTTCTGAAAACTTTTTAATACCCTTTTGATTCTTATAAGTCATGTGTTTAATAGTCTTTCCATTTCACAGATAAGCCCAGATAGACCAGTTTTCATTTTAATAGCAATGTTTGTTGTGAAGTAACTTCACATTTTGGACTTTAGTGAAGGGCATTTTTTTATTGCTCTTTGGTGTTCTTATGTACCATCCTGAAGAGAAAAGAAGTAGTAGGAAAATTGCTAACACTTTGTAAATGAGTAGAAGGAGGAAGTAAATAATGAGTTACCACTGAAGCTATCACTAAACTGATTGCATCTCTAGATGTTATTCCTAGGACATTTCCTCAAAAATAAAAAATAAAAAAAGTAAAAGTAAACTTTGCAAAAAGCTCTCTCTTAAAAGATAGTTTTTTGAATTGCAAGTTCATTTTTTTCTTATGCTTTATGTAAATTATGGTAAAGTACCTTAAAATATATTTTGAATCTCCATTTTTTTAGTACACTTAGCCAAAAACTTCTGTCAAGAATTTTTATGAATGTAATGCTATTTGAAAACTATTTACAAAGTTATTACATAGTATTAAATAGCATTTTTTTGAAATATTTTATATGTAAACAGAGCTGAGTATACCCATTTTCTAAAGAAGGAAACTTATTTTTTAAAACAGACCAAGACCTACGATTCTGTTACAGATAAATTTATGGATTTCTCTTTTGAAAAGGTAACCATTTCTTTCATATATAATTTTATATTGTTTTCTTTTTTCCATGTTGCCTACTTTTATAGTTATATTTTGTCAAAGTGAAAATGTACTTTTTTCTTCTTAAAGACACACAGTGCATATATGCTGTTTTACAAACGCATGGACCCAGAGGAAGAAAATGGAAAAGAATACAAATTTGATGTTTCATCAGAATTACTAGAGGTATAAGTTAATTTAACTTTAGCAACAGTTTGAAAGCATGTTTTAAGTATTTTTATAAGTAATAATGTAAGTACTATGTTACAAGAACAGGCTATGACAGCATTAGGATCTGTAATCCAGGGTATGCTTTATTTAATTAACACTGTATGCAGCTACTCTTAGTAATACTGACGTTCAACAGGTGAGTATAAAGTGAATGAAATCAAAGGGAGTGGAAAATTATTAGTAACGTTGAAGAAAAATAAGACAAAATGGTTGATGGAATTATGGCAAGCTCAGAAGTAACTTGTATGGTTGGTCATGTTCTTATTGGTGATAGGATTGCAAGTGTTCACTTGCCCTTCACGTTACAAGTGTACAATGTATGTGGATTTGAAATGCATTTGAAATATGTATTTTTAATATTAAAAAGTATGTCTCATCTGTAGTAATGAGGCTGTTTCATAATGTAATAAGTGGTAATATTTCTTCAGTGTTTTACGATTTATAAAAAGTAATCATTACTCAGTGTTTGCTGTGTCAGTATTATAAACTCACTCAAAAAGTACAAAAAGTAAATCTCATTAAAGTTATACCTAAAGCAATACTCTTCCATCTAGAAAATTTAGTTTTTACCAATTGATTTGTTGATATTTGCACTGTGTGGTCAAGCCTTAAAACTGAGTAGATTCTGTTTCCCCAAATATGTACTATAAACTGGTGTCTTGCCTACCTGTAATATTACTTAAAAAAAAAAAAAAAAAAAAAAAAAAAGCTAAGAGTATTGTCTTCTTTAAGCCCTGGAATTGGATTTACCAGAAAAATTAGATGCTTCACTAGATCTTAGGTTATTAAACTCACCTATTTGTACAATAATTTCAGCCACCATCATAATTAAAGTTGAATAGATTAGAATCACCATTCCATGCAAAACTTTATGCCCCCAAGGTATTCAGATAAACCTAGAATCTAGACTTTGTTCTAGATGAGGACTCAATAATCTATCTTTTTAACTCAATAGTATTTAATGACAGCCAGCCCACTTGTGAAATAAAAATGAAATTTTTAATAAAACCTTAGTGATGTATATTGTTCATTTACATCAATGGTTCTGAACTGCCTTTATATTCTTAAAAATTATTGACAACTTTAGAGTTTTTTTAAACAGTAGTTTTAATGTGGTTATATCGATATTTACCGTATTAGAAATTAAAATAAATTTTTAAAATTTGTATTCATTTAAAGATAACAGAAATACATGACATACTAATATAAAGTTAATGAGGTTAAAGTAAGTGGAAAAATTAGTAGTAACATTGAAGAAAAACTAAGAAAGGTAAATTGGTTGATGGAATTAGGCAAGCTAATTAATCATGTGAAAAAATGTTTCTTAGCACACCACCATTCAGTGAGAAAGTGTCCCTGTTTTACATTTTTGTAAATCTCTTTAATATCTGATTTAATACAAGACAGTTTGTGTCTCATAAGAGGTTTTGTATTTGGTTTATTGTGATCTCATCATTTAACCTGTGGAAAACTTTATTGTTATACTGAGGAGAGAATGAGAGTAAAAAAATGGTTTTGACCTTACAGACATCCTGAAAATGTCATAGGGAAACCCGTAGTTCTCTGAAGCATTCTTTGAAAAGCACTGATTTATGTCGTGACAAAAGGCAATCCCATACATTTGCATACTGTAATAATGAAATAATGACAAGAAAAACATACTGAACTATGTTAGAATATTCTTAATTGCAGACCTAAACCTACTATTTTTTCCTACCATAGTTTCAGCTTAATTTATTTTTTTAAAGAATTTGTTTGTTTGTTTGTTTGTTTGCTTGTTTTAGAGAGGAAGGGAGGAAGAAAGGGAGAGAAACATCAATGTGTGGTTGCCTCATGCGCCCCTCAACCGGGGACCTGGCCTGCAACCCAGCCATGTGCCCCACTGGGAATCAAACCAGCAACCCTTTGGTTCACAGGCTGGCTTTCAATCCACTGAGCCACACCAACTAGGGCAGTTTCAGCTTAATTTAAAATGTTTCCCTGCACATATATTTTACCAAAAATTAATGTTAAGTAACAGTATTATATTTTTACTTTAATATAGATTTTAAATATAAACTGGAATCTGGACCTTTAGATTTGTTCAGTTAAATTATAGCTAGTAGCAGACATTTCCAGAAGGTAAATACGAAATTTTAGAACCATAAAATGAGTAAAAAAACATCATAGATTGTAGTGACAATTACGGATAAAACAAGTAGAGTGCACACAAAGGCTAATTGAATTGGGAGTGCTGGGGAAGGTGATCAGAAAATGTGTCTTTCAAGTTTGACTTGAAAGTTAGTGAGGAGTTAATCATGTGAAGAGTACTTCAGGCAAAGACAACATTATGTACCATTTCCTGAGGAAGGATAGAGCTTCTTGGCATGGTTTAGGGGCTGAAAGGTGACATCTGTAGCTGTGAATGATGGGTAAGTGCAAGGAAGAGTGATCCAAGATGAAGTTGGACGGGTATATAGAAAACACTTAGGAAAGTTTTCTCTGATCAGTGTTGTGTAATAGTTTCACACTAAGACACACCCAGTTGGCTCCACATATGTTGTATTGATATTAAGCAAAAAGGACAATCAAAAAACAAGATGAATATTTCTATGGAACAGAATTAAATGCAGTAAGTCTGATGAAAATCATGGACTACCAGGCTTTAGGTCCAAAGCAGATAATGGTGGCCACAGGTTCACGTCTTGTAACATCAAGGAGACAGTTCCTAGCTAAAAGCAAGAAACTTTGAATAGGGCTCAATTGCTGGGAAAAGGTGCTGAATTGGGATAGGTGAGTGCTGTCAAACTCCCTGTGGCCACCATTTTCTTTTTAGAAAGCTGTACTCCTAGAAATGCTAGAGGACCAAGAACTCTGAAAAAAAGCCATTCAGTGACTAGTTGTGGTTTTCTAAATATAATGTAGAGCAGGAGTCCTAATAGATGTGATTTTAAAACCTCGTTCTGGACTTGTAGGGGGCTAGAGGCAGGGTTGGTGGAGGTAGTTGAAAATCTTTAAGGGGATAAAGACAGCCAGTATTATCAATAATCAGAAAAAAAATTGTTCCAGATAAAAATAACGTCGTAGAACTGCTTGACAGTGACTTAGAGCATGTTTAAGATATTCAAAGAGATGAAGGAACATACAAACTAAAGACAGCAAAGCAATTCAACAGGGCTAATGGCAGAAATATTTTTCGTGATTGTTATAGAGTAAACAGGGAAGTCACCTCACATATAGGTCTCCCAGACTGAATTAAAGTTTTTTATTTTACCAGTTTTTAAACATACTTTCTCTCATAACCTATTCTTACCAAAATGTAATGTGATATAGTTTTACTCATTTATGTATTTGTTCTTCAAAGAGATGGGATATCAGAGTTCTTAGTTTATACATACATTTCTTAAAAACCATAATCACTTGACGTAGCCAGATGTACAGTGATAAATTGGAGCAGGATTAGTATCTTATAGTACTTTCATGTTCATATATCTGGAAAAAAAATCAACCTGAATTTTAAGTTTATGGATTTTGGGAATTTTGTTTCTTAAAATATTAGTAAAATGTAATGAAGCAAATGGCTTCTGATATCTGATAATATTTTTTTTTCTTCAGTGGATTTGGCATGATAACATGCAGTTTCTTCAAGACAAAAATATTTTTGAACATACGTATTTTGGGTAAGTATGGTAAATTTAGTAACTTTTTTTAAATTTTATTGAATTTATTAGGGTAACATTGGTTAATAAAATTGTATAGGATTCAGGGGTACATTTTTGTAACACATCATCTGTATATTGTACTGTGTGTTTACCACCCAAAGTCAAATCTCCCTCTGTCACCATTTATCCCCCATTTACCTTTTTTTGTGTTACACATTTAAAGTATTCTCTGCAAGAACGTCAACTTATTTTTAAATTCTAGGTTTATGTGGCAGTTGTGTAGTTGTATTCCTAGTACATTACCAGATCCTAAAGCTGTATCCCTAATGACTGCAAAGGTAATACATAAGACTTTGATAATTTTTTCAAAATTGACTACTTAAAATAATGAATTATTTCTTGCTTAATTTTATCCTTTTTTTTTCCAGTTAAGCACTTCCTTTGTCCTAGAGACATTTATTCATTCAAAAGAAAAGGTATGTATTATATTTTGTGCATTTCTGTGTTTGATATCTTTTGGTTTTTATTGTTTTTAGCTGAGAAATTCTTATGCCTTGACGACTTCTTCTTCTTCTTTTAGCCCACAATGCTTCAATGGATTGAATTATTGACCAAACAGTTTAATAATAGTCAAGCAGCTTGTGAGGTGAGTTGAATAATTAACTTTTTTGTTACGTTTTCTTAACTTAGGTGCTACAACAAAATTGCTTTATCTATCGGATAATAGGGAGCCGAGTTTGAGTTGTTCCTAAAAATCACTTGATGTCTGAAAGTTAAAATTTATGTATTAAATCTATTATACTGGTTAAATAATTGATTTTTAAGTTACTTAAAAATCCTTTGGTTCCCCTCACCATGTATTAGAAGGAAAAAGTATAGAAAATTCAAAGACTACCAGATATTTCTTAACTATTCTTGAATGTTAACAGAAAATACTTAAAATGTTTATTTCCCCTCCCACTCTGAGAAAAAATACATACGTACCAGTAGATGAGTTTATGTTCCATTTTATCTGTTCCCATATTGCATTATAAGAGAGAGACATCTCTAAGGATAATTGTACACAGATATTGATCGCTTAACCATATTGCCATCTTAATATCATTTATCATTTTTTATTTGCTTACAAAGTGATGTAAACCTTGCTGGGAATCCAAGTCTTACAGATTTTCAAGAGGCAAGAGATAGCATAGTATGCAATAGAGATGAAATTCGTTGACAATTTTTTTCTTATATAGAAGGTCATCTAATTATACCTTGTAGTGATGAAATAGGAGAATCTTATAAATTTCAAACACAAAGGCTTAATTTTTCAAAACTTAATAATGAACGTTTCAAAACATGCACAAAGATAGAAAGATGTACTTATTGCCCAATCTCAACAAAAGGTAACATTTTTTTGTTTTTATATATTTCTGCCCCTCCCTCATCTTTTCTCAGCTGAAATATCTTAAAACAAATGCAGATACTATATCATACACCCAAAAATGTTCAGTGTGTATCTCTAATAGATGAGAACTTTGAAAATATTTATATAACATGATTCCATTCACTCCTGGTAAAATTAGAACCAATTCCTTTACATCCAGTACCTAGTCCGTGTTCAGGTTTCTCTAATTGTCTAAAAGTGTTCTTTTCAATGGTGTGTTTAAATGGCTGTTCAAAGTCCACATTTTTGCTTTTGTCTCTTAAATCTTCCTTTATCTATTAAGTTACTTTCTTTTCTTCTCTGCCACTTTGTCATTAGTTGTGTAGGATTTTCCACATGGCTGGCTTTGACTGATTGCACACTCCTGGTGTTAATTTAACATGTTTCTCTATTCCCCTTCCACCTTATGATTTTTACACTGTTTCATAGATGCAGAGGGTGGTTGGTTAGGTCATAATTTGTTTTGTTGATTTTTTAATAAATTTTTTACTTCAGTTTTTTTACTAAAGATTTGCCTTTGGAACTCTGTCAAGGGGTTAAAAATTTCTAGTTTTCATTAATTGTGTGTATGCATAAATGACAGTACAATTCAATAGAGGAGCTAAATGTGTGATTAATAGATATGTTGAAATCAGTGGGAAATTGCTCTTAGCTTAGATAAAGAAGCATGTTTTTGTTATCAAGAGAACATAATTTGTTTTTAAACATGAAGAAAATGAATCATACTCTGATCATAACAAGACAAAAAAGATTCTACAGTATGACATTACGAGGACTAAGAGGAAAATAGTATTCATTTTATTATAAGCACTGCAGGTTGCCATTATGCAGGTTGTGGATGGTGATATAAATGGCATCCATGGAATTCTGTAATAAGGTAATCCTGATTATGATTCAGTCAGTTTAGATTTTGGACTTTCTAACAATGAAAGAATCTGTTTTGGTGAGAACTTAAAATAATTGAAACACTGACAAGAAGTAAAATCCTTACATGATTTTTATCCCAACAAGCATTGGTTAAATGTTAAAATTACCCTTTTTTTACAGTGGTTTTTGGACCGCATGGCTGATGATGACTGGTGGCCAATGCAGATATTAATTAAGTGCCCTAATCAAATTGTGAGACAGGTAAGAAAAATTTTATTTGAAAAAGAAATGGCTTTCAGGTTAATTCTAAAATTGCCTGAAACTGTGTCTTAACCCACCTTTTATGGTAGTTTGGAAAGATCAGCCTCTCACCATAAAAGTCGTTTTTCTATTGTTTTCACCAGCTTGCTTTTTTTTTTTTTTTTTAGCAAATCAAATGTTATTTCAATCGAGTGACTTAAGTCATTCCCATGTCCTGGTGATAGGAAGATAGCTATAACCACTTTTTCTCTCAGATCCTACTCTGTCTGCTTTTGAGTTGTACTGATTCTTTTTCAGTTCCTTAGATATTCTGAACATGAGGAATGAAATGAATAGTTTCTAACTCATTTCTGTGACAAGTCCTGAGCTGTCAGATGAATATTTGTTTTGCTAATTGAAAAATTTAGACAAGGAAAATCTTAATATTACTTTATATTCATTTGTGACACAAAATCAAAAATTTTATCTGAAATATGTCACATTTCAGTTATTTTTGAGGTATAATTCTTGTATTATGAAATTCACCCAAACCTTTCCAAGTGTAAAATTTAGTGGTTTTTGATAGGTTTCCGAACTTGTGCAACCATTATCTATCTGATAGTATAACATTCCAAAAAGAAGCTCCCTATATATTAGCAGTCACACCCCACTTTATCCTGTCTCTTCTCACCAGCCACTGACAACCACTAATCTACTTTCTCTTTCTATATTTGCCTATTATGACCATTTCATATAAATGCAAACATACAGTATGTGGTCTTTTGTGACTGGCTTCTTTGATTTAACAATGATTTCAAGATTTATCCATGTTGTATCATGTATTTCTACTTCATTTCTTTTCATTGCCAAATAATATTCCATTAAATGGATATTCTAAATTTTGTTTATTCATTCAGCAATTAATGAACACTTGGGATGTTTCCATTTTTTGGCTATTTTGAATAACGGTGCTGTGAACATTTATGTACAAATACTTGTGTGGACATAGGTTTTCAGTATTTTTTGATAAGTACCCAGGAGTAGAACACCTGGGTAACTTAATGTTTAACAATTTTAGAACTACCAAACTGTTTTTCATAGTTTCTGCACCAGTCTGTATTTCCACCAGCAATCTATGAGGGTTCCAGTTTCACTACATCTTCTTTAACATTGTTTACTATCGTTTATTTTACCCATTCTCATGATTATGAAGTCGTATCTTGTTTTGGTTTTGGTCTGTATTCCCCTAATAATTAATGATATTGAACATCTTTTCATGTGCTTATTGGCCATTTGTATATTTTACTTAGAGACTCTCCACTGGTTAAGAGAGTTTTATGAAACTTTGTTTTTTGTAGTCTCTATTCCTGAAATGTATCATTTGTTTCTCTTTTTCCCTATTGTAAAACTAAATATTGTTTTTCAGGCTAACTTTGCCTTACATCTTCAGTCTGTAGTTGAGACTCCACAAAAGCTTTAGAAAGGCAATAGCTTTAATCTGTGGGCAAATATAAATGAATGGCAGAAAATTTTTTGAATTGTGTTAATTTTTCAGTGTCTAATGTGAGTTGGCTCTTGGTTTGTTATATCTTCTCATTTATAGATGTTTCAGCGTTTGTGTATCCATGTGATTCAGAGACTTAGACCTGTGCATGCTCATCTCTATCTACAGCCAGGAATAGAAGATGGGTAAGAAGTATCTCTTGAACATTTTATTTTTAAGCTTTTTAATGATCTGCCTACAAAATATTTTTTAAAGTTTATTTATTTTTAGAGAGAGGGGAAGGGAGGGAGAAAGAAAGAAAAACATCCAGCTGTTGCCTCTCGTATGCACCCCAACTTGGAACTAAATCCACAACCCAAGCATGTGCCTAAGCAGGAAACAAACTGGCGACCTTTTGCTTTGCGGGATTACACCCAACTGAGAGCCACACCGCTCAAAGACAAAGTATTTTTTAAATGTCCACAATGAAATATTTAAGTTCTTTTATTTAAAAATAATCTGTTATAATACAAACCCAAGAAGGGTTGTTATAAAATAAAAAGTGAAAACTTTAAAGTGCATCTTTAAAATCCTGTACAAATAACTCCATCTTTTGTTTGGATTGATTTAGCCAGACACAATAATTAGAATTCAGCTACTTACATTGTTGTAATTAGTATTTATTATTACAAAAATGAAAAAGAGAAATTCAGGTTTTTCAAAACAATTCTCCTAGAATATCCATCTCCTCCAGACTTCATATTTTCTCTAAGATGTGTTAAATTGTATTTTCAGGTCAGATGATATGGATGCCTCAGTAGAAGATATTGGTGGTCGTTCTTGTGTCACTCGATTTGTGAGAACTCTGTTATTAATTATGGAACATGGTGTAAAACCTCATAGTAAACATCTTACAGAGTATTTTGCCTTTCTTTATGAATTTGCAAAAATGGGTGAAGAAGAGGTGAGGCTGTATCTTGTTTATTTCTGGCATTATGTACCTATTTTCAGTATTTAAAACTCATATTTATATTATTGTTAAATACTGTTTTTATTTTTAGAGCCAGTTTTTGCTTTCATTGCAAGCCATATCTACCATGGTACATTTTTACATGGGAACCAAAGGGCCTGAAAATGTAAGTACAGTTCTGTCATATTTTAGGGATTTAGGGATCATGTTTACAAATTTGTATCATGGAAAATCATTAGATATTAAAACCCTTTGAAGTGCCTTCTGGCACTGATATTAGATAATTTTAAGGGTCTAAGTTTGATTGATACTTTTAATGTATGTAGCAAGAGAAGAATCAAGTAATAAATTTCACCAGTACGCTGATATTAGATAATTTTAAGGGTCTAAGTTTGATACTTTTAATGTATGTAGCAAGAGAAGAAACAATCAAGTAATAAATTTCACTTTATTTGGAACAAATAAACAAATAAATTTAGGCAAAAATGGCCACCACCTACTTTCGGATTCAGATCTGTCACGTTGTTTTGATGAACATTTTTGTTGCCCATTTTTTAAGCCCTTCACTATTGAGTTTGTCAGAGCCTTTTAAAATTTTAAATAGCAGGTCTATTTGTATATTAAAGCATTATATGAATTTTTTTCTCTCTAATGACCACTTTGGATTGAATGCTCTATTTGCATTTAGCATAATACTAAGTGCTCTCTAGTGTTCCTAAGCTCCAGAAGGCCATACTGTGCATTAGGGAGAATATACATGTATTAGCTGAACTTGATTCAGGCATGAACCATGGTACTGTTTGCTGAGTTTAATTATTTTTGCAACCCTAGCAGAGGTAAGTAGTTTTGTTATTTCCATTTTATAGATGAGGAACTTGGGGCATAAAGACATTAACTTGTTTTAGATCACAGTGAGGTGGGCTTTGATTCTTTGTCAGACTCTTGACCTAAACTATTAAATCACTATGCTGTAATGCTTTTCAGATTATGGACAGTTATATAATTCTAACCTCTATGGCTCCTTTTTCAGACTGTTTTTCTTTTGCTTTGTTAGATCATAAAACCTTTTTAGTCTCTTGCATTTCAAAGCCCAAATGAGCATCTCTTTGAAATGTCTGCTCTTTGTTGTTGTTTTTTTAAGTTAGGTGTTGTTTTTTTAAAAAAAGATTTTTATTTATTTTTAGAAAGAGGGGTAGGGAAAGAGAAGGAGACATAGAGAAACATCAGTGTGTGGTTTCCCCTCTCATGCTTCCTACTGGGGATCTGGCCCACAACCCAGGCGTGTGCCCTGACTGGGAATCAAACTGGTGACGCTTTGGTACACAGGCTGACACACAGTCCACTGAGCCACACCAGCCAGGAATATAATATCCCTGCTATTTCAATTATTTGACAACTACAAATAAGGATGCCTTAATTTGTGTAGCTGGCAGTTTTATTAAATAGGAAATACTGTTTTATCATATGCGTAAATTTTGATCCTGATTTATTTTCAAAAGGGCTTGCCCATAAGAAAAAAAGAAATTAGTAAAGGGATTTATCTCTTAGGTGAGGTAAATGATTACAGAATTGGGAATTACTGCTCTTTACTTTTCTGCCTATTAGGTCTAAAATTGTTGTGAATGTGGTTTAGACTTTTACAGTTAGGGTTAGACTTTGAGTGGTTGTTTTTCATGATACATACTCCTGCCATCTACCCTTGATAGTTACATAAAACAATCAAGTTACATGCTCTCAATATAATGTTAAAAACTAATATGTTAAAATTGGATATTTTGCTCTAGCCTCAAGTTGAAGTACTGTCAGAGGAAGAAGGGGAAGAAGAGGAGGAGGAAGAAGATATCCTCTCTCTGGCAGAAGAAAAATACAGGCCAGCTGCCCTTGAAAAAATGATAGCTTTAGTTGCTCTTTTGGTTGAACAGTCTCGCTCAGAAAGGTGAAATGCTTCAACATTCAAAATGCTTAAAGCATGTTCAGTTTTACTCTTTTTTACATGATTGTTTTACCATTATTAACTCAGTAATTTTTGTTACTTAACTCCTTTTAAATAACGTTACAATTTACCAAACTCTTGTAGCTTAAGTATTTCATTCCTTTGTACCAAACTCTTACTTTATCTGAGTTATGTTAGAAATATACACAGTAAAATATCTAGCAAAATTATATGTGCATTCATCCTTTAACATAGTAGTTTCACGTCTAAGAATCTTTTCCCCAAATATAGAAAAATATACCTGCACTGCTATTTATTGCAGTAGCGTTTGAAATAACAAAAGGCTGGAGATGTCCATCTACGACTGTCTGAACGAACAGGGCATCCACTCAACAGAGTACTCTATAGCTGAACAAAGGAAACATGGAATATATCTGTACTACCTTAGAAATTTTTAGGATAAATATTACTAAGTCAAAAAAGCAAGATAGAGAAAGTATATATAGTATGCTACTTTTTAAGAAAGGGGAGGCTATGAGAGAGGGAGAAGGGAGTGTGTCTTCATAGATCCTCCTGTTTGCGAATTTGCGTGCTTGCTAAAATTTTTTTGTAATCCCAAAATCAATACTGAAGGAGCCTTTACAGTCATTTATGGGCTGCAGAAATTACATGTACAGAGTCAGGGGAAAATTTTGAGTTGCCTGTTGTATGCTTTCCCAGCTGAGGTCAATTATGGTGATGCTGTGCATTCTTATTTTAGATTGCATATTGTAAACAATGTCTTTTTTACAGTATATGTCACATTTTTCAAATTTCTGTTTTTTGTTGGTGACTTGGCAGTTTAAAGTGACCCCTGAACATAATGTTAAGTGCTGTCTAGTGTTCCTAAGCTCCAGAAGGCTATAATATGCCTTTGGGAGAAAATATATTGTTACATAAGCTTCATTCAGGTATGAGCTATGGTGCTGTTTGCTGTGAGTTGAATGCTAATAAGTCGATGATGTATTGAATTTAAAAAGGTAATGTATCTATCGGTTGATGGAAATTTGACCAGAGTCCTACAGAAAACTAAACCTTGTGTTTCCCCTACAAGCAATGGCTGAGTATTCACTAATTTGGTGTTTGCAGCACTTGGTAGCACATAAATACTACAGATAAAAATTGACTATGTTATTTTTCATTTGAAGACTAAATCAAAATAAAAAAGAAATAGCTTCCTATGATTGGGGGAGGGATAATAGGCTGGAGGGGAAAGGAATGAAAGCTTGGCTTATTTGAATATACATAATTTTATTTTTTTAGTTTTAACTTTGGAATCATGTAAATGTTTAATATAATTATTAATTAAATAATTAAATGCAATCCCTAAAAATCAAAAGCAGACTGAAATAAATGAACCTAACTATGGTATTGAGCTGGTGGCATAGTCATGGAAAAGGGTTGATTAAAGTAACTTTAGCGCATGTTAATTTAACTATAAATTGCTAGTAGGAGGTACCTGGAGGACAAAAAGAATTATAAAATTATCATAAACTTTTGAAATTATTCTGAAACTTTTTATATTATAGAATAAAGCAAGCAATTATTAATGTCATTAGAAACCAAGATTTTTAGCAAAAAAACAAATATGAAATAATAGGGTTTTTACATAACTTCTTTAAAACTGAATTTGTAAATTTCAGCATTCATGATGTAATTTTGTCTTAGGGGAACAAAAAATGTATTATATACCTCAATGTTCTGAAAAAACCTAGAAATACTGTCCTCAGAATGAATGAATGAATGCTCTTAGCATCTAGATGATAGTCTTTAGATACCTTTGTCCACTGAAAAAAAATTATGGTTCCTTGGAAATATGGCCGATTTCAGGTCTTCAGCAAGAAATGAATGGGAAGCTGGGAATGTTTTGTCACCTTGGAAAACAAAGAGGCTATCAAAGCCTACTGAGGTCATGTTAAAAGAACCAATTTAAAGAGTTATATGCTGGTCATAGATTGGACAGCCTGAGCATCAATAATAATAACTACCGGTGGACTAAAATATATCACAGATGTTTAAATCCATGAGTTCATAATAATATCTAAAAACAAAATAAAAAAACCTACTCACAGCCTTTGGAGTATATTAGGAAACCAAATCATAACTTTGGAAATGCTAATAAAGGAATGATATTAGGCACTTATCTTTACCTGCAAGAATTAATTTGTGGCAACCAAATGGTAAGTGAGAAGAAGTTTGTTGTCAGAGAGGTGTTTGAGCTAATAAATAAGCAAGTAGTACTGGAATTAGAATATCAATGTTTTACATCCCAAATGAAATATCTGATCTAGGAAATGGTAGTCATTGGCTGAAAACATTGCACAAAGAGAGTCGACTTTTAATTGTGTGCCTCCTGGAGATATCAAACCTAGATTTGATCAAGTCTCTAGAACTAACATTTTACAGGAAATATGGGGACAGGGGAACATCCTAAAACACCACCACAGGGTACAAAATGGAAATGTGGGAAATACTATAGGACAAACCACCTGCTTTCTTTAGCAGATAAATTGCAAGGTAAAAACAAAATCAGGGGTAACCAGTAGTATGAAAGAGATTTGAAAGATCATTTCAACCAGTTGCAACAGAGGACTTTATTTGGATTCTGATTCAAACAAATTAAATATAAAATATTTTTTAGAAACTGGATGCTGTGTGATAGGAATTGTTGATTAATTTTGGCTGTAAATAATGGGAGTATGGTCACATATTTAAAAATATCTGTTAGCAATATGTGTTGAGATTTATAGATTAAATGATAAAATATCTGGAATTGCTTCAGAATAGTCCATGTTTAGTGAATAGGAGGTACAAATGAAATCTGACCGGCCATGAATTGGTAATTTGAAGCTGAGTGATGGGATGCTTATAATATTTCTGTTTTTGTACTAAAATTTTCTGTAAGTTTAAAAGACATATGTAGTAGTTTTAGACTGGGAAGTAAAACTTTCTAGTATTTCTTGTAAGTTTGTTTTGAAGGTTCTCATTTCAAAAGAAGCTATCTAAATTAAACCTATTCTAGTGTTATAACAAAATATAAAACTAATTAAATGGAGATACATTGTATTTGAGCTTATACATACCAATTTTGGAATCTTGAAGACATTGTCTAATATATATCGAGCAAGCAAGTTTAGCTAGCAGATAGTTCAGAATCACTTTATGGTGGTCACTTGGAATAGTTAAGATTGAATCGATAATTTTGATGCGTTTTGTGAAGCAAATAGCTACAAAGTAGTACAGAGGGAAGAAAAACTAATTTCTATTAATGTTTTCTTTCAGGCATTTAACATTATCACAGACTGACATGGCAGCATTAACAGGAGGAAAGGTAATACCTGCTTTGTATTAGACCATTTGATAATCACAAAAATAATAACAGCAGTTCTTAAGCAGAAAACTTTTGTTTTGACAGGGATTTCCCTTCTTGTTTCAACACATTCGTGATGGCATCAATATCAGACAAACTTGTAACCTGATTTTTAGCCTATGTCGATACAATAATCGACTTGCAGAGCATGTAAGTGCTGAGAAACAGTCTTAAAGCAAATTTTTAGTAGTTTTAAAAGGAATATTCTGAAATTCTCCTTTTTCTCTTTTAGATTGTATCTATGCTTTTCACATCAATAGCAAAACTGACTCCTGAGGTATGCAGAAATTCATTAATTCGTATTTTTAAAACTACTACCAGTATCAACAATGCTTTCAAATGAACCTTTGTAATTGTCCTTGAAAAATATTTATCACAGTTCCCCCATAACATAACTATTTTTAAGTATGTAACTTGAATAAACTGAGTTAACTCGAAGTCTTATCACAAATGTAATTTTCTCAGTTAAATATAAATTTACATATAGGTTCAACATTGATCAGAGTCCCACTTAGAAACTAAGCTTTAGTGTTGTTTGGTTTTAAGCATATAATTGTGCCCAAGAAAGAAAATAGACTAACCAGAATACTGGATAGATGGTAAGTATATTTTAAAAATGGAATAAAATAGTGTACAAAAATATTTTTTTGTAAAATGAAAATGTGTTACTTTGATAATACATGTCAAATATTAATACAGATTATCTGAGGTCAAAAGTTGCTACAAGAAACTTTTAATCTAAATTTTTCTGTAAATATGGTTGTCTCATTTGAGTTTTGAATTTTGTTTTCCAAATTAACATACAGAAAAATTCATGTTTTCTGTTATATGTGGTTCCCATGCAATTGACTTTTTATTTCCAGCTGATCCTGCTTTTTTTCCTTTGGCCTTTTTTTTTTTTTTTAAATCATCCTCACCTGAGGACATACTTACTGATTTTAGAGAGAAGGGAAGAGAGGGGAGAGGGGAGGGAGTAGGGGGGAGAGAGAGAAACAGAAATGTGAAAAAAAACATTAGTTGCCTCTCACACATGCCCCTACCTGGGACTGAACCTGCAACCCAGGCATGTGCCCTGACCAGGAATCAAACCCATCATCTTTGGTTTACAGGATGATGCTCCAACCAACTGAGCCACACCTGCCAGGGCTGGATCCTGCTTTTTTAAGTTCATATGCAGGAGTACTGAGCTCTGCAAACATAATGCAATAGATTTAAATGTGAGGTATGCAAGAGTATATGTGTCTATTTTCTGCTGATAGAGACGGGTTCAAATATACCTAAATACACAGTCTTGTATGTCTCTTACAGGCAGCCAATCCTTTCTTTAAATTGTTGACTATGCTAATGGAGTTTGCTGGTGGACCTCCAGGAATGCCTCCTTTTGCATCTTACATTCTGCAGAGGATATGGGAGGTAAGTCTTGCAGCAGATGTTTCAGTATTTCTTTTTTGAGTATTTTATTTGTAGAATACAGCCACTACCATATTAAGTACCAGTTTCTTCTTACTTGACTAACCCAAAATGGACTTAGTAAGTTACTAATTTAGTAAGTTTCTGGGAAGAAAAGACACTTTAGTCAGAAGGTCTGAGGCGGAAAAGAGGTGTTGTCTAGTTTCCCAGATTTTTACAGACTTTTTCCTAGATTCATGAACAGCCTTCAGCCAATCCAAGGTTCTCACTTCCCTACCCTCAAAAAAAAAAGAAAGTGACAGAAGCCCTAGAAATACAAACTAAGTGTTCTCAGCAGTTGATAGAAATGTTAGAGAAAGCACCAACCACTTCCTCTCTTCCACAGTTAACTGCTGAGTTCATAAAATTTCTCCTTAGGGTTGGAAAGGCCCACTCTCCAGACCAGGGGTCAGCAAACTTTTTCTCTACCTGGCCAGATAGTAAGTACTTTAGGCTCTGTTGAAACCATTTAGCTGCTGTTTTAGCATAAAACCAGCCATGGACAATACATAAATGATTAGATATGGCTGTGTTCCAGTAAAAATTAAAAAACAGGCAACCACTGAAATTGGCCTATGAGTTAGAGTTTTCCAACCCCTACTCTAGGTTCCTAAGATTCCATTTTCCTATGGAAAAAAAAAAAATCTCCCCAGCTGTGCAGTTGAGCTGGTTTTCATTCTCACTTATAGTAATGGATTGGGCAAACAATAATAAAAATAAAGATGAGAAACTTTAAAGAGTTAAAAGTACTTTTCAATTAATTTGCATTCTTAGACCTAAAAGTCATTGGCTTCTCTCATTGGTCTTGTTAGAATCCTTGGTTATTTTGTCATTGGCTTCTCTTACTGGTCTTGTGTTGGAGTCCTTAGTTATTTTAATTTTATTTTGTAAACTAATGACAAATGTTTCTGAGCATTTCCTGTTGATAAAAGTAAGTAGCTTTGGAAATGGGGAAACATGGTTGAAACTTTTTTTCGGTTCTAGTTTTCAAAAACTGTTTAGACTTCTAAGTGTTTAATGGCATATACCAAAAGTAAGTTAAAAAGAACTGCTCATTCAGTTGGCCTTACAGTCTTTTCTTGTTTGTTTTATTTGTAGGTAATTGAATACAATCCTTCTCAGTGTCTGGATTGGTTGGCAGTGCAGACACCCCGAAATAAACTGGCACACAGCTGGGTCCTACAGAATATGGAAAACTGGGTCGAGCGGTTTCTTTTGGCTCACAATTATCCCAGAGTCAGAACTTGTAAGTCAGATATTCAGAATTTTAACAAACCATTTGTTGTCCAAGTTTTGTTTTTTCGTTTTGTTTTTAAGGTGACTACAGTATGCCCGTTGTATAATCCAATGCTTTTAGAAACTGTTTGAAAAGTCAAAGTTATATTAGTATTTGGAAACCTATACCAATGTTTTATAAACATGTATAGTGTTTTTGTTTTTTAAGGATAGAGAAGTATGTCTTTTCTTGGGCGACATCACCACAACCGCCATTTTTGTTTCCTTGCTTGACAGAGTGACAAAGCCTGATGAGGATTAGTAAAGAGAGTAAAGGGTCAGAAAATTCTCTTAAAAAATCTGAGAAGGCCAAAAGTAAACTAGTAACAAAGACATAAAACAAATTGAGAGAAAATACTTACTGAAATTATGGGCATTAAATGATAAACATCTTTATTATACACATGCCAGAGGAGAATAAATAGAAAGTCTTGAAAGACAAGTGGACACATACAAGATATATTTTACAGAATAGAAAATTACTTGTAAATAAACATAGACTGTGTCCTCTCTTAATAGTATTCGAAGAAATAAAAATCAGAGTAGTTAATATTTTACATTTTTTTAATCATTAAAATCATTGCTAGCTTTCTACTGAGAGAGCCTAGAATCAGTGACATTCCAGTAGCAACAAGCATGTCAAATACTCAGGTCTCTTTTTCTAAACATCATTTTGCAATGAAACGAATCACAGCTCCTTGGAGAAATGGCTGATTAGCATCTTATAGAACCAGAAAGTAAAGAGGTGCTTAAAAACCAGAGTGATGGGGGTATATCAAAGGGACCTAGAACAATCCTGAAAGAGCTCCCTATGGCCGAAGCTGGAACAATTTGAGTAAATAAAAAACAGTGCTGGATTGTAACCCAAAGTATAATGTAAATACTCAGGAGTTCATATTGCTGTAAATAAAAGATTAAGTAAATAAGAAGAGATAGCTCCTCCATATAGAAGAATTTAAAATAACTTACTTGCCCCAAGAAGGTTTAATTTCCCACCCCTTTTATGTGCACTCAGTGCCGTTTTTCAAAAAGTAGAGTATGGGGGATGGGGGAAATAACTTTAAGAAACTTGACAAACATTAACTCAGCCAGGTGACTGAGGTTTTAACGTCATCAGTGAAGAGTCATGTTTATAGCGTGTACAGTATAATGTGATGCAAAGGGCACTGGACATGTGTGGTCTTCCCCCAAAAACCTATAACCTGAGTCTAACTATGATAATTATCAAACCAACCCAGTTTGAGGGATTTCTACAAAAGTACCTGACCCACCCCCAACTATCAGGGTTACCAAATGCAAGGAAAGTCAGAGAAATTATAGCCACAAGGAGTTTAAGGAGACATAATAACTAAATGTAATGTATCCTAGAACCATTAAAGAAAAAAAAGAACATTAGGGCAAAACTATAAAACTATTGAAGTATAGAGTAAATTTTAGTGGTTGGGTGCCAGTGTTGGTTCCTTAGTCACAACAAATGTACCTTAGTAATAATAGCTATTAACAGTAGAGGAAATGAGGAGAGGGTATATGGAAACTCTCTTCTAAAATAAAAGATTAGGGAAAAACTTTCAGTTGTGGGTACAACTGGATTGGTATTGGTACTCTGCTCACAGGCTTGTTTTTCCTGCCAATGTCATTAACCCCACAGTAGTGGGATATTTTTAGGAGCTGACAGATACGTCCTTTGGCATTCACGTCCTGACTTTTGAACATAAAACAAAAACCTGTGCTGAACCCCTCTGCCAACCAAAAAAGTTTTTTAGCTAGCCATTACGCCTAATATTTATGACAGTGCTTAGGAAGTCGCATTCTTATGCACTGCAGTGACATTGTAAGTTAATATTACCCTTATGAAGGGCAGGTTAGCAGTATGTAATGAAATCTTTAAAATCTTTTTGTCCGTTTTTACTCAGTAATATTGTTTCATGGATTCCAGTATAAGTTGTTCATCCAATATATGGATACCCAACCATATTATTTATAGTTGTGAAAAAATTTAAAGCTGGATATTCAGTTGGAAATAAGTTGTTAATAATGCATTGTTTTTAAATTATTATAGTAGAGACTACAGTAATGTCAAAAAATATTTCTGATATAATGTAACTTGAAAAAATGGCCCAAATATTTGAATAGAATAAATATAACTTAGAGTAAGAATTAGTATAATATGTATAGATGAAAAACTAGAGAACTTTTCAATCTTAAAAATAACTTTAAGGAATTACTGAGAATTTTTGTCTAAAGAAAAATTGAGACATGATAGGTATCTTCATATATTTTAAGAGTTTCCATATAGAAGTGAAAGTAGATTTGCTCTATATTCAACTGAATAAGTTTTTTTAAATCATGAAAGACTTTTTCAATTGCAGTGTTACACAAAAAACTGATTAGGATGCTACCTACATGCCAACTTTTTATGTTTGAAACACATGTCAAATTGAGCCACCCTGAAAATAGCCTACCAGAGCAATATATAGGTGAAGAAATACATAGAAATGGAGTATTGTACAGAAATAAACTTTAATTTATAATCTGTAAAATAGATTACAATTAATTTTAGAAACACTATTTGTTTTGCAGTGCAATGGAAATTATCAAATTATATAAGTAGAATAATGAGAGACAGAATTAGCAGGTATATTAAGAAGAGTTAAACTAAGTCCTTAGAGGCCTTAGCTAATGAGGCTGACCATCTGGGTTTGAATTCTAGTTGTACCACCGGCTGTGTAATACTCAGTAGTCTTACTGTTTTAAGTCTGAGTGAAAGTGGGAATAAATAAAAGTAGTGCCTACTATTGTATATAAAGTTATGATGTTAAATAGTAAACATTTAATAAATGTTAGCAATTCTTGTTATCGTTTTACCATTATTATTATCATCATCATCATCTCCCAAGGCTGAATATGAGCTCCACCTCTATCTGTGTGACCTCAGTTTTTGCTTCTCCAAGATTCAGATTTTCCAATATATTATCACCTGCCTCCATGATGACTGTGAAGATTAGATGAGATAATATTTATAAAGTATTTAGCTCAATGCCTAACTACTTTTACAGATAGACTCAACTAATGAGTCATTAGCCTCTCAGAATTATAGCATAGGCTTATTAAGATTTTTCAGGTATGTTGAAGAAGAGATTCTTTCTTTGTGTACAAGTTAGCCTAGAAAACTTTTAAAGATTTTCCAAAGCTAATGTTCTGTAATTGTCATATATATAATCTTATACATTACAAAGGACTTTTAGATAGATCTCATTTTGTCTTTATAATGTAAATTTTACCATGATCTGTAAATTATTACAAAATAATAATGGCTCCAAATACTTTCTTCTTTCTGTTAAACCATATTGTTTCCTAAGAAGAAATGAAATGATAAAATAAGTGGGAAAACTCTACATCTTGGGAAAGCTACACAAAAGAGGTTTAAAGCTGTTTCTGCTAATGCTATTGTTGTGTCCACTTAAAAAATAATGACAGAATGGAAGATGTCTGTTATCATCATTCCTTGGGATCTTTCTGTGGGGCTAATGGTAGAGCAGAAAGATATTAAAAGAGATGTTCATATCCCTTAAATTTTATTCATTTTCGTTTTTAAAGGAAAGAGTGGCTTTGTGTGTAATGACTGCTCTTCAGTCTATTTTATATCTTGTAAGGATCTGACAGTTTTGTTTTACATTTTATAGCTGCAGCATATCTTCTGGTGTCCCTTATACCAAGCAATTCCTTCCGCCAGATGTTCCGGTCAACACGGTCTTTGCACATCCCAACCCGTGACCTTCCACTCAGTCCAGACACAACAGTAGTCCTACATCAGGTCTACAACGTGCTCCTTGGTTTGCTCTCAAGAGCCAAACTTTATGTTGATGCTGCTGTTCATGGCACTACAAAGCTAGTGCCCTATTTTAGCTTTATGACTTACTGTTTAATTTCCAAAACTGAGAAGCTGATGTTTTCCACATATTTCATGGATTTGTGGAACCTTTTCCAGCCTAAACTTTCTGAGCCAGCAATAGCTACAAATCACAATAAACAGGCTTTGCTTTCATTTTGGTACAATGTGTGTGCTGACTGTCCAGAGAATATCCGCCTTATTGTTCAGAACCCAGTGGTAACCAAGAACATTGCCTTCAATTACATCCTTGCTGACCATGATGATCAGGATGTGGTGCTTTTTAACCGTGGGATGCTGCCTGCCTACTACGGCATTCTGAGGCTCTGCTGTGAACAGTCTCCTGCATTTACACGACAGCTAGCTTCTCACCAGAACATCCAGTGGGCCTTTAAGAATCTCACACCGCATGCCAGCCAATACCCTGGAGTGAGTAAAGTTGATAAATCTTGTATATGTATCCTCAGGTTGATAGAAATACCTGTTTTTCACCTTGTGGGAAGTGGTGACAAAATATGGGAATACAGTCTAACTTTATTCTTTCTTAAAGATTTAATGTGTATTTGTTAAGTTGAACATGTATAAAATGCTATATGGTTGTAAAATTTATAAGTATTTGGATAGTTTTTCTAGGCTGATACTGAAATTTTCTCTCCAATGGAACCTACCTATTTTAATTTATGATTTCCTAAATGTGTCTTTCATGTGTACGTAATGAAAAAAGTCAGCTTTGTGGTAATTTTAAGGAAGTATTTATTATTTTGATAAGTTCTATATGCTATGCGAAGTTGTAAGCTAGATAATATTTTTATCTTTGCTGTAGTATCCCCCTAGTATTTTTTTCCTCACACTACATTCAACTGAATGAAATAGTTAAGGGCTCTATCAGAATGCAAATATATGCAGTCTAAATCTAATCGTTTTTTCTCTGCAGACTATTTGTAGGTTTCATATTAAATTTTCTCCCCTCCATTAAGGCTGAGTAATTCCTTTCACTGTCATCTCTTCCTCTCTGTTGTCAATAAAAAATTAGACCAAGAGGGTATAAATCTGGGAGTGGGGTTGGATTGAGAGTACAGAACCTTTGTTAAACCTATTGTGAACCCACAGACTACAAACTGCTAATGTGAGTAGTCTGCTAAATAGGGGGTCGTGGGAGTGGAGAGTAGGTGGAACTTTTTCAAACCATTAAACATTTAACAGTTCAATCCAAAAAATACAATAAAGGGTATTTTAAGGATTGACATCCTTGAATTGTGTACTGTACTCCTTTTTCCTGTTGAAAAAAAAAGGACTTTACTGTTCTTCAGACATAATGTAGTGAATTGTTTAAAATTTCTCACCCTGAAAGAATAATCTACTTTCCAGTGAAGAAAGAATGCTTATAATAAAGAAGTGTGACTGTATTAAGTACCAAAAAAAGTTCCATACCAAGGCTATAAGAATACAGAAGGAAGAGAAGGAGAGCCTGACTTAGGAGTCAGAACAGGATTTACAATGTTAAGATTCAATAGATTTGTTCCTATTACATTTACATAAATATTTAATTACTAAACATGTCCATAGTTAAATATACCTTTGAAGAGTGCTGGGTGAGTGCGAATATCCCCTAATGTTGTTTCTTGCCCTTAACATCAATGAAATGTAACAGCTTTTATTGTAGAATTTATCTATTAGAGATTTTAATAAAAATGGTGCTTAAGTTTTGACAGGTAATATGAACTGACTATCCATCAATCAAGAAAGAGCATTTCAAATGTTGGCACGAAAGAGTTTTTCTCAGAAATAGTCTTAATTGAGGGGTGTAAAATTTTTGTGACCAAGTATAATGATTTCTCATTTATTAAAGGGGACAAAGGATTATGTAGCTTATCTCTGGATTCACAGTGGAAGTTACAAAACTTTGTCTAAATATAAACAGTATTAAGACTAAAAATGAACTATATTAATTTGTAGCTTTTAATCTTCCTAAAATTTTATTTTGAGATTTTCTTTCTGTGGATTATATATGAAATTTTAAAAATAGAATATGTTGCTAATTTTGTAACTGTTCTTGAATGACAGTGTAGTCTAGATTATTTGTGTAATTTTTAAGAGCTGGTTAATGAGCATAACATTCAGAATGAGAAGCAGACATCCTAAAATGTCATAGGGTTAAAATATCACCATAATGCTTATTTACTCTTTTTTTTAGGCAGTGGAAGAACTATTTAACCTGATGCAACTGTTTATAGCTCAGAGGCCAGATATGAGAGATGAAGAATTAGAAGATATTAAGCAGTTTAAGAAAACAACCATAAGTTGTTACTTACGTTGCTTAGATGGCCGCTCCTGCTGGACTACATTAATAAGGTAAAAAGATGTTTTGTGGTGTTTTTTTGTTTGTTTTGTTTTGTTTTTCCAAGTGAAGGGACATGTAATTTAAATTATTTGTAACTGAAAGTTTACCAGTTCTATAAGGTTATTGGGAAAGCATTTGTGCATTTAGTTACCTTGGAAGAATTTATATTTTGAAAGTTAATAAGCTGCTTTTGAACAGGTTTTGTTTTTGTTTGGTTGTGGATTGTTTGTGTTTTATCAAAATTATAGAATATTAGGGTTGGAAGGAACCTTACTATACATATATAATCAACCTAAAGCTTGACACTCCTCTATGCCAGTCATCCAAACTTATGCTTGAAAAGTTCAGTTCTAGAGGCCTCCAAAAACAGCTTTATTCATCTTTGGATGAGTCACTGTTAATGTATTTTTCATTCTATTTAGCCTGGATCTATATATATTTATAACTGCAGGAATTAGGCAAAATAATAAATCATGATCTTTACAGTTGCTCTGAGCAAATTAAAATCCAGGTTAATTTCTTAAAATGCTTTTATATATTGGGATGGCCAAAAAGTCTGTATGGTTTTTTCCCTTAAAATACAAGACATATTTTTTTATTTTCACCTATAACTTTATTGATTTGGATATTTTGAGTACGTTGGCTATCTCCCACATGGTATAATGTTGATCGTTCTCAGTTAATGCCTCAATTTGATCACTATCAATTTCAACTGGTCTACTCAACTAGCCATCATCCAGTGATAAATCTCCAGTATGAAACTTCGCAAACCACTTCTGACATGTTCTATCAGTCACAGCATCTTCTCCATATACTGCACAAATCTTTTTTTGCGCTTCAGTTGTGTTTTTACCTTTCTTGAAATAATAAAGCATGATATGCTGAAAATGTTAGGGATTTTTTTCCATCTTCAATATTAAAATGGCTACACAGAAATTCACCAATTTTGGTGAGTTTTTAAAAAAAATATACACTGATATAACAGCTGTCACAATACAATCTAACAAAATCACTTTAAATGAAGTTAAAGACAACTGACCACTACTAGAGCCATTGTACGGAAAAAAACCAGACAAACTTTTGGCCAACCCAATATTACTTCTAATAATTGGAGGTTCTATACTTTATTAGGCGCATATTTCTTGGCAGTACTTTTTTTAATACTATAGTATCTTTTAAATTTTTTAAATTAAAGTTAATTGGGGTAACATTGGTTAATAACATTATATAAATTTCATGTGTACAACTTTACAGTATGACATTTGTATGTTCTCTTGCATGCTCACCACCCAAAGCCTCCTGCTGTCACTATCTATTTGACTCACTTTACCCTCTTCATCCTTCCACCCCCTATTCCCCTTACCTCTAGTAGACACCATTCTGTTGCCTGTATCTGAGTTTTTTTGTTTGTTTGTTCATGTAGTGTTGAAACTATTCATATTCAACCCAAGATAAAGTTGTTTCAGGTTATCTTCCTCAGAAAACTTTTGAATTTGAATTTTTATTAGTACATAAAATACTTTTGCCAGAACTTTAAAAAAAACTTTGACATTAATTTTGAATATATTGTTTTCCCAAGATTTACTACTTAAAGTTTATTTTCAAAAAGAGATTTGGAGCTTTCTTAACTTTTTTTTTAATAAGGAAAGAAAACATTATATTAAAGTGGATTTCCATTTGTACTATATAACATCATTTTCCAGTACCTAATAATGAAATAAGGTCTGTTAACAAGGAATAGCTACTTTTAATGATTATTATATGAATTATTTACAAGGTCACCATATGTTTTTAATGTTTTTCCCCTCCCGTCTCTGTTTTTTCTCAATAACCCCCTGAGTGCTTTCATAATACAAGTATATTTTTTTATTATCCAAAACTTATAATTTAGAAGATAAACCCATTATTAAAAATATTTTTTATACTGAAAATATTCCTGTTATACCTCTCATCCACCATTGTGGATAATTGAGAGTTGACTAGATACTATTAGACATAACTTTTCCTTAAGCTACTTACAGGGTTTCTTATTTAATATTATCTCCTTTCATTACATTACTAAGAAATTGTTTTCTGTAGGTAGGAAAGTAGAGAGCCTAAATGACAATATATTATACTTCAGGGTTTGTTGTTTTTGTTTTTAATATGAGAAGAGTGTTCTTTTCTAATTTCGAGTTCTCAAATTAGACTTTATATATTTCTTTCCAGTGCCTTCAGAATACTATTAGAATCTGATGAAGACAGACTTCTTGTTGTATTTAATCGAGGGTTGATCCTGATGACTGAGGTAAATATTTTATAGTAGATGTTTTTCATTTTAATTTTCTCACCAAGACTTCTTGTTTTGTGGCTAGAGTTTATTGTAGACTTTATAGGTATCTTGTTCTAATTATATAGATCAGTAAATGCTAATTCATATTCAAAAAATAATTAGGTCACAGTTTTTAGGGTGCTGTTTTCTTTTTCCATAGTAATTCCATACTTTCCCCATCATTTTGTATGTAGAACAATCACTTAAAGTAGACTAGTTCTATTCATTTTATTTGTAAGGATAGAAACAGAAGAAATTCATATGATTTAACCAAGAGCACAGTTCTCAAGAGCTCACTTATTTGATAACGTTACAGAGACTGAGATTAGCATCATCAGAGAAAGCCTGTGAGACTGTTACAGGTGGTTAAAATCAGCCATTCATTCATCCCATAATTCTTGAACATCCACAGTGTGAGATGATTTTAAGGCCACAGAGGTGCATTGTAAACTTTTGTCTACTAATGAAGATCAGATGAAAGAGTACATGCAAAGGATGCCGTGAGACTAAGAGGCAGGGTGATGGTTTCAGTTAATGGTATGGTAGAACAGGAATACAACGTATCTGAAACTGTGCTTGCAAGAAGTTGGACTTGTTATGGTAAGTGGGAGAGCATTTAGATAAATGACTTAATAGGCACAGAGCAAGAAAGTATTGGTTGTATTTTAGAAATGCCAACTATTTGTTTGGATAAAACAAAAGGTATATAAAGAGGAGTAGTGAAAATTTAATTCTTTCACTCAACAGATGTTTGATTATCTACTCTGTGCCAGGCACTGTCTAGGCACTGGGGGTACAGCAGTGAACCAGACAGACATGGTTCCTGTCTTCACAACTTACAGGTTAAATGTCACACAAGTTATATTGTTCAGATTAGGTACTGCCACAGATCAATTTTGAATATTAAATTCTGAATGGTATACAGGTTATGGGGAACTGATTCAAGATGATTAGAAATAAGATGCTTTGACCTAAAATGTAATAGAAAAATCTAAGGGTTTAATTAAGCTTAATATAGTTAAAGAAGTTAATAGATTTAACAAGACATTGTGATTAAAGAAATTCCTATGTTTTTGAGCTTTCTACCTCTTTGAGACCTACTATTTTCAGCATGGCTAACAGCCATGTCACCATTTTCTATCTTCAGAAGCCCTGAAGAGTTAGTGAAAGCAGTTAGCTAGGGGTTCTTCACAATCTTCCTGTTGTTGCCTGGTGCCTTATAAGCGTTAGTTAGGTTTGCAGTCTTAGAACAAATAGTAACAAAAAGAAGAAAAATCTGATAAATTATCCCTTCAGACTAAAATGTATACTCAGAATATCAGAGCTCAGAAGTATGAGGATTCTTCCAGAGAATTTGACTTAGGTTAAAAACAAATAGATTTGCTTTTGTTTATATGCCATATGCATAGTTCGAGTATGGAAACATCTGTCTAGAAGATGAGCACTACAATTTTGTGGCTCAATAAAGTAAAAATGAAATGAAGTTTTCCATTTTTTTGAATCACTTGTAGTCTTTCAACACACTGCACATGATGTATCATGAAGCCACAGCTTGCCATGTGACTGGAGACTTAGTAGAACTTCTGTCAATATTCCTTTCGGTATTGAAGTCTACACGCCCATATCTTCAGAGAAAAGGTTTGGCCATTTCTATTTCTTTTTGTTGTTTTTAGTTCAACTGTTAAAGAGCAAAATAAGGCATTTAAATTGCAGGCTTCAGAGAATTTTTTATCTCCAGTTTATATACAGAAGTTGGGGCTGATGCTAGCTAATCATGAGGAAATGTTTACTATGACCTCCTGATATAATGCTTTTGTTTATTTTCTATATGCCTACCCCCAAAATAGTCAAGCATGCTGTAAGTGTCAGGATTTAGGAGACTGGAAAACATTTCCAGCAAAGTAACAACATAAGTATTTTGTGAAGCTGGAAACTTCATGGCTTAGATTAGATCATTTTTAGTTTTAAGAGAAATAACTATAAAAATACCTCTTTTGTCCCTCTAAATTAATGTTAACTCTGAATTTCATTAAATTTCTGGAAAATATAATATATTCATCCCTGAAACATATGCTTTTAAGAAATCTAGCAGGATTAGCCCTGCCCAGTGTGGCTCAGTTGATGGAGCGTCAACCTGCAGACCGAAGGGTCCCTGGTTCGATTCCTGGTCAGGGCAGATGCCTAGAGTGCAGGTTTGGTCCTCAGAGCACATGCAGGAGGCAATCAATAGATGTTTCTCGCATCAGTGTTTCTCATCCTCTCTTTCTCTCTCCCTTCCCCTCTCTCTGGAATGAATAAAAGAAGAAAAAGAAATCTAGCAGGCCTAACAGTAGTAGCCATCTCATGAGAACAGTCACAGCCTTTACCCAAGATGTTTGTGATTAATTTGAATTTCTTAGTGTTAGTATTCTTTAGTTTACATAGAAAATAATTGTGAGGAGGTTTGATTTCAAGTGGTATATTTACATATGCTTTTGTATTTGCAGATGTAAAACAAGCATTAATCCAGTGGCAGGAGCGAATTGAATTTGCCCATAAACTGTTAACTCTTCTTAATTCCTATAGTCCTCCAGAGCTTAGAAATGCCTGTATTGGTAAGTTACTTAGAATATATACCTATGTAAAATGCTAGTAAAAGAAAATTTTTCTGGGTTTTTTTGTTTGTTTTGGGGGGTTTTGTTTGATTTTTGTTTTGGGGGGGCTTTTTTTGGTAAGATGTGATGTTCTGTAGGGTTTGGAAAATATTTTTACTTTTTATGTGTAACTTGCACTGGCCAACAGGTCCTAAGAAAAATGAATTTTATTTTTTAACATGCCAGTAATTACCTATGTGACCATGGGCAGATCACTTAATATACCTGGGCTCCTGCTGTAAAATCATCTGATCCTATATAGGCAAGGTAGAATCATGCAAATTTTACAAAGTAAAATTAGCATTGTAAAGGGTTGTGGTGATTATTTCACTGTGAGTTATTTTGCCTAAAGATACTTCTTAGTAGCTGTTCATAGACTCCTAAGTATTTTACCTTTTTATTGATTGCATACTTATAACAACATGATAATTTGTACCTGTTAAAAGACCCCCTCATTTTAAATTTATATTGAGATTTTTATTACCTTAGAAGTCACTTTTAAAGTCATCTTAAGAGACTTTCTCAAAATGACGTGAATAACTGGCTGTCATGTATAAGCAGTCAGCCTTGGCAGGCATTGGCCTGACGTTCTGTGGAATTACTGGACTACGCTTCTCCAGCAAGAGGGGAGAGGTGCAGAGTGTTCTCTGATTGCCAGAATCTCCAGCAATAGCCTGTCATCATGGGCTTTACACCTCTGTGATTAGAGGATGAGAATCAGTCCAGTAGCATCATGAAACACTAAAAGTAGATAAAGATTATCCCTTAGATCTGAAGAACTTTGAACTTTAGATTTCTTTATATGTTTCTGTGGTTGATTTTATGAAGATACATAATGTGCACTAAGTGTTTCCCTCACTATACTTCATGATGCTTCTCTTGGATAAATAATATACAAATAAAAAGTTTTAAATTTTAGTTTCTAAATAATGGCCATATTGTGGTTAGTAACTCTGCTGATTCAGATTTCATTGAACATCAGACAAAATTCCTCCCAGTGTCAGGAGCTGAAACAGTTTTAGACTCATTAAAATTCTCCAGCTGCCACACTACAGCCAGTCACTCCAGAAGGGTTTGTGAGTTTGACAATAACAGGTAAACACACTCCAGTTTTTTAATACCCAAATTGTGTTTTTATTTTCAGATGTCCTCAAGGAACTTGTGCTTTTAAGTCCCCATGACTTTCTTCATACTCTGGTTCCATTTCTACAACACAATCATTGTACTTACCATCACAGTAATATACCAAGTATGTATTCATCCAGCCCAGTACTTGAATATGGTTGGCATTTAATCTTTCTGCACACTGAAACTTGGAGATTTATACTTTTCCATTTATTCTTATTGTACACTTTTAATGTCTTAGTGTCTCTTGGACCTTATTTCCCTTGTCGAGAAAATATCAAGCTAATAGGAGGGAAAAGCAATATTCGGCCTCCGCGCCCTGAACTCAATATGTGCCTCTTGCCCACAATGGTGGAAACCAGTAAGGTATGTTGGGATGCCAGGAAAACCATGTTTCTATAGTACACAGTAATCTGAAATTTCCCCTCTGGCAGTTATGAGTATATTAGATTTAAATGACCATTTTGTGGATCCTAAAAAGATTAGACTCATTTGGACTTTTTCCTTTTAGTGCTCTGAAATGTTGGTTTAATATTTGAAAAATCAACAATAAGCACAAGTAGTAAGTTTTTTTCCCCCTCAAAAAACACCCTAATAGAAAACCTTAATAGTATTTGTTACTAGGCTAAATTATAACTGGGTCATATATCTAAACCTGAAAGGTCAAGTTAGGTACTACTATTGTTTAAATTTGGCCATATAATCAATGACTTCTTTTACTGCCCTTTAATTATAATCCTTTGACCTAAGCCTTATGTCACAATTGATAGATTTGTCATCATTTGGAGTCTAATTTTTGTCCTCTAATGCTTATTCTAAAATAATACTAATTCTAAATTACAGAGAGAAGGTACAGGATAATTTATTTTAGTTTCAACATTTTTTAAACAATTTTCCCCCTTTATCTTTCTTCACCTCACTTCATTCACACTCTCCCTTGCCCACTATCTTTGTATCTTAAATATACTTAAGTTCTTGTAAGATAAACTATTAAAATAACACTGTAGTAACCATTACAGAAATAATTTGGAATCTATTTCAAAAGTCAGATTTAATTTATTCTTCTTGATTATATGTCTGTAGTGCTAAATAAAGTGTCACGTTTTAAATTCATACAGTAATTTTTTTTATTAAAGTATATAGACATAATGGGTAATTTTAATTGACAGCATTTGCACACTGAAAATAAACTTGTGACAATTAAGATCTTAATAACATTACTAGAAACTTGGAAATTAAAAAACTAGGTTCTTATAGAATTTAAATATTTAATCAGCTTTTTAGTTAAATTTATTACATTTGCACAAAATATGCTCTTTAATTTATTATACAATTAAAGTGCAACCATTTTATCATCTTTAACCTTCAGGGCAAAGATGACGTTTATGATCGTATGCTGCTAGACTACTTCTTTTCTTATCATCAATTCATCCATCTATTATGCCGAGTTGCAATCAACTGTGAAAAATTTACTGAAACATTAGTTAAGCTGAGTAAGTATAAAAGATGAGCAGTAAATTCCACTGAATTATTTTAAGCCCCTAGTCATTCAGGAAGGGGAGGAAAAAAAATGAGACAATCCTTCTTTTATTTTTTAAAGTGAATGTTTAAAAATATTAATTAATCTTGGGAACATTTTTATTTTTATTAAGAAAACACCAACTTACTGGTTTCCATTGAATAGTTCTGCCCAGAGTTTCAGCTGGCCTATAAGGGAGTGTGGAGTAGGGCTGATCACTTTTGTACCTAGAAGCCCAAGTCCTCCTCCATCTGCCCAGCAGAATTTAAAAACAAAAAACAGAAACTGCTCTGATTAGGGAGACAGGCTTAGATGGACTCCCCCACCCCTGATCTTGAGGTTGAGACCTATAGTGCCAGCTGTGCTTTGGAGCTGGTATCACCAAGAGCAAGCTGTGTGGGCTTGTTAGGGTGAAGAAGAGGTGCATATATGAGTAAATTAGGAGGTAAGTCTTATAAAATAGGTGAGTAAGTAGAGAAATTTGCAAAGGAATATGTGAGAAATAGAAAACAAAACCATCAGTGAATCATGAAGGGGGAAGAAAACTCGAATTAGTTAATAAGTAATATGGTCTCTCCAAGCATGTATGTGAGAGCTGTTAGGGAATGCTCCCTTTGGATGACTTTTGTTTGGCTTCATAAGTCATTGAAGGACATGTAACCCACCTCCAGATGTCCCCTATCTCAGGACCTCCAGAGTTCTTAGGTTCTGTGTGTCTTGCTTTTTTAGAGATAGTCCTGGATCCTCTCCAGTGTTCTGTAGTTTCAGAGCACGGTAAATAAAATACTCATGGAATTAACACCAAGGTCAAGAAATAGAATATTACCACATCCTAGGAGTCCCCTTGTTCTCTTTCTCAGTCACAACCTTTTCCTTCCAGTGGAAAAGGTTTTGATCCATTATACATAGGGCTAAACATGTGAACCTACCTTAGATTTCATTATCCAAGAAGAAGAAAGTGTTAACAGCTGTCAGGGATATTCCCCTTCAGAAACCATCTTACTGGAAAGTGATTGGAGCATCTCAGATTTGAGAAGTTCCTTCTACCTGTTACCGTTAGCTGAAGAGAGAGAGATATATATGGCTGAAGTGCCAGCATGGGTGGTGGAAGGGGTGAGGATATGCTCAGATTGGCCATTTAATGATTACATTTTGGTAAAAAGCTAAAACCTAGCAGTGGCAGTGATCAGATGTGAGAGAATAACCAGAAGTTCTAGTAACACAGCCTTGCTTTCAAATAAGGAGGGGGGCTTATGAAAAGTTCCTTATATTAATAAAAGCTCTTGGTTATTGTGTTCATATGATTTATACCAAAAATTATGTGAGAAGCTACTTTAGCTATGCGAACAGCTGTAACCAAATAATGAATGTTCAATCATGTTTGGAACTATGTTCCTTATCAACACAAGTACAGTTTCAGGGAAGTTAAACATGGAGGGCAGGAGGAGGAGGGAGGAAAAGAGCAACACACTTAACCATCCACATATGCTGCATCAACTTTCATAATATTTTATATTCTCATCACTCTTACAGCCATGAAGCACTGTTGATGCTGTCTCATGGTGTTTAGTTCTCTACATGTGCACTATTTTATAGAACATTTTAACGAGGATGGAAATATTCTCCAACTGCATCACCATCTATAATATGATAGCCACTAAACCATATGTGTGTTGAGAACTTGAAGTGTGACTAAGGACTAAATTTTTATTTTAATTAATTTTAACCAAATTAAAGAGTCAGATGTGGCTAGTGGCTACTATACGAATAGCACAGCTCTAGATAGAGACCAAAACATTCACAAATAGAGGAGGACAAAAATTTTTCATGGTTATTTCTTAGTTAATACAGAAAAGTAGACATGAAGTAAGACAGAGACCTAAAAACATTGCTTTCCTTATGTCTCTTATAAATGGAGAGCTTATGTCTCAGTGTTTTGAGGTTAATTCCTTTCAGCTGAAGTGTTTATTTCCAGGGAGAGGCCCCTAGGAAAAGGCTTGAGCAAAAGCAAAGCTCTCATTAGTGACTGTAATGGGAAGCAAAGAGTTCATAGAGAGTTTTAATTTGTTTAATTTCTTCAGGAGATTATATTTAACAACAGGGAGAGGAAAGGGTAAGTTTAAATTGGTTATGTTCTTAATCATTTCAGTCTTGAGATTAGACGGTCCAAGGGCTAGAATATTGTGACTGACCATAGATGAGATTGCCTCAAGACTAATAATGGATTGCGAGCCATTTCCAGTTTGAAGAAAAAGTCTTTTTAGTAATTCTTATATGGGTAACTGAGTAGATTTTAAGGTTGTTGGAGGATAAAAAGGAATTATGTAATTGTAGATTAAAATTGCAGAAGGATAGAGTTGCAAATACTAAACAGTAAACAAAGGGAAGGTGGAAGTACTTTTGAAGTAAGGACAGTCAGGCATGTGGTTAGGAGAGACAAGTGGGAAGAGAATTCAGGGAGGATGAACAAAGCTATTGACTGCCATATGAAATAACAGTGTGTCTGAAATCACAGTATTTTGATATTTTAAAATAACAGAGTTTAGCTAGAAAAGTTCTGAAAAAGAAGAATAGGAAGAGGGACTGGCACTATTGATTTCTAAAATACTTACTAAGGGTACAGTAATTTCTTGTTTTATTTTTAAATGTATATGTAGTTCACAATTTAAAACAATATTAACAAGGTACACATCATCGTATCACAGATGTGCCCCCTACCACTTTTACTCATATTTTTTAATGCATAAAAACAGCAAATACGGGTGTATTTCCTCCATTTATTACAGAAAAGTAAACTATAAAGATTAAAACTATGTGATGCAGATACGGATATACATAGGCAGAACACTGGTAAAAAAGCCCCAAAACAAATAGAAGGATATACAAGGACATATCAGATCAATGGAGAATGGTGGTATTGAGATAATTGGTTGGCTGGCTGGGGAGGAAGGGGAGGGCCTTTAATATCTGCTCCAATCCTTGGACCAAAATAAATTCCAGGAGAATAATTTAATTGTGAAAAGCAAAATAATGGAAATATTAGAGAATAACATGGGATTATGTGGATACCACCCTGAGATTGGAAAGACCATGTTAAACAGGAAACAAAGACCAGATACTGAAAATTTTGTCTACATAAAAATTGAAAATACTATATGTTTAAAAATGCCATAATTTGAATGAAAATACACACAACTAATGGGAAAAATATTTGCATTCTCAACAGATAAGTGGCTAATATTGCCAAATAACAGAGGTTTTAGGATTCAGTATGATGGTAAGAATATAAAGTAAAATAAGCAAAGACCATGGACAGTGCGCGTGTGCGCTCACACACACAGAGTATATGTTTAGTAGCTATATGAGAAATTGCCCAACCTTATTAAATAAAGAAAGCAAATATGTAACAATTTTTTTTCATCTGTGTGTAAAGATAATATGCATGGTTGAAGAAAGAAGAGATGTTATAATATTATGAGTCAGTTTAGGGAGGCAGTTTGGCATTATATACTTAGATCATTCATGCACTTTGATCCAGCAATACCAGATCTAGAAATCCGCCCTCTCTACTCAAAACATGTACAATAATATACGTAGGGTGTTTTATGTTCACTTGGTTTGTATTAGGTAAAAATTAGAAACAACTCAGTGTCCATTAATAGAAGCTCAGTTAAGTAAACCAAAGTTTATCTAGCCATTAAGATAAAAAGATGGAAATTGACTGTGGATTACATGAAAAAAAAATTGGAAAACTATGCAGAATATGACTACATTCTTTTTTTAAAAAGGAGAAAATGACTCAGTATATGGGTGAAAAAATAAAAACCCATAGAGGAATATACTCTAATCGTATAAGGATAAAATTAGGAGGTGTTTTTATTTTCTAGATCATTATTTGTAATGATCATGCAGTGGTTTTGTATTTGGGAAACAAAACAAAAATAAAAGTACTATAGAAAACTAGTATTGCAAAGTCTGATACCATTTTATTTAGGTGCTATATAACTCAGAATTAACAAGACGCTCAGGTAGAATTAACTTAATAACAAATCCCTAGATTTCATCATTTAGTTAAGTAATTTTCATTTTTAGAGACAAAACAAGCATCTCTTTATTATTTAACATTGTTTTGGAAAGCTTGCTTAATGCATTAATAACCAAAATAAAAAGAAATTGATCTCTTTTTTTAAGAAATAGATTTTCTTGCAAGAATATCATGATGTACCTAGAAAATTCACAATCTTCAAATCTCTAGAATGAAAAAAAATCAGTATAATTGGTAAAGGTTAACATTAAAATTTCAAATTATAAAAAGCATAGCTCTGATTCATGCTTTACCTTTTTGTGATATCAAGGTGGGACTGATTGGAGAAGCAATTGGTTAGCTGTTTCCAGAAAGGTTTCTTAAGGTGAATATATTTCAGAGCAGGGCCGATCATTTAGTGCAGCTTTTCTAGTCCATCAAAGGCAAATCCCTTTATCCTAGGCTAATACATTGTAATTATATTTAATAGACATATTTTTTATTCCACCTATTATACCAGTTTGTTAACATAGAGATAGAACTGGCACGGGCGTCTGAATATTCTGTGGTAGGACCAGCAGATTTTTTTCTAGTAAACCTCTGTGAGAAGCTGAATAGGCAACAGGAGGTTACTTAGTAGGTTATGATATCAGAACAAAAGGAATTAGAAACATCAAATGTGTGACAGTATTACTCTGAGATGATTCAGTCTCACAGTGGCGCATTAGTCGTGGGCCTGTCATCCATAGGCTAAAGCTGTCACTCCTGTGGATAATGATTGAATACAATAAATGCTCCTGTGGAAAACTACACAGAGAGCCATAGCACAATTCAGACAGGAGAAACCCTAACTAGTGTATACATATATGAAATATTTCATACTCTTAGTGATCATCTGAACTACAGTTCTACCTACAAAAGCAGTTTTTAAAAGATTTTTTCTTTGAATAAGAGACCCAGCAGCTTCTGCAGTATAAGGTGTTACTAATGAAGAAAAGATACGTTTGCAACAATTTTTGATTATTGTGTATTAGGTCTTTCATGAGTGGGGATGAAGAAAGATAAGTGGCACAGAAACCAGTAGATTTTAGGCCTGCCCATTGCATTTCACTGATACAAGGCTTGGATGTGTGCCTGAGAACTGTGGCGATTGCATCTCCCTGTGCTTTCCACGCAGTGAGACTCCCAGAAGGTATTGGAGTAGTGTGTGGAGTAGGATAGTATTGGCCTCTACCTTGAGTCACAGAGCCAAGGTGCACCTGTTCCTCAGGGCTCTTTGAAAATGCAAGGAAGAAACGGAAACTTAGTTGCTCTGAAAGGACGGCCTTCCTTCCAAAGGAGGTGCCACTCAGAGGGAATAGGTAGGACTATGAAAGAGGTGTCTTTAGCTCACCGTAGATGTGTTTTCCAGAGTGTGGTGTAACAGATGGTCCAGGGAAAATAATTTTTATACTAGTATGTGTGGATCTTACTGTATTACAAAAGTATACAACTATTACATCAAACTCATGATTTAGAATAGGTTAAAACTGAGGTAGATACAAATGTATTGTTCACTGGTTTTGTGGTGAACCTTGAGCCGATTACATTACCTCTCTGAGCATAATTTCCTCATCCATAAAAGGGGGCAGAAATGAGGATCATGCCCGCAAATAAATGAGAGAAGTAGCTGTGATTGTCTGACATACCCAGCACAATAGATGTCAGTATGTGTTTATTTCCTTCTTCACTTGTAAAGATATTTGTATCAGAATGTCACTTGCGAGTGACCAAGATTATAGAAGGCCTCCATGGGGTTTTTTGTTTATTGTGGTAGTGCTGGCTTTTTGGTAGTTACAGAGAATAGGAATAAAGATTGTTTTACTTTGAGGAATGTTTGGAGAAAAAAGAATAAAGACCAGAGAAATGTAAATTGTGGTACACAGTTTGCTTTCCATGAGAGAGCAACCTCTAGTTCAGGGATTGGCAAACTTTCTGCAAAGGGCTAGATATTAAATATTTTAGATTTTAGGCCATATATGGTCTCTGTCACATATTCTTTGTTTGACTGTTTTTGTTTTGTTTTTACAATTCTTTAAAAACATAAAAGCCCATTTTAGCTCACATGGCTGTACAAATAGGTTGAGGGCCAGTTTGCTAGCCCCTGCTCTACCTCTGTGGGTAATTATGCAGTGACCAACAGTTGTGATGGCATTCCCTTGTTTTCTTATGTATACTGGATAAAGGGGAAAGATGATAGAGTGTCCTTGGATCTTTACAAAGGGGTTAATCTAAACAGGAAAACAAATAGGCTTACCCACAAAAGGGAGTGTAGGAATCCTTGGATGACTAAATTGGGTGACTGATAATGACTTCTCTTTTAAAGTTTTCTCAAATCCTTGGTCCAGCCAGAGGTTGGCAGACAGGAGCCTGCATGTTGCTTGTTTTTGTATAGCCATTGAGCTTACCTGCAAGCTTAGGGGGGGTTTTACTTTTTAGGTAGTTAAAAAAAACTAGATTATTCTAAATATTTTGTAATACATGAAAACCACATAAGATTTAAATTTCACTGTTTCTAAAATTTTATTGAAAGACAGCCATACCCATTCATTAATGTTGCCTGTGACTGCTTTCACACTCCCTCTGCAGAGTTGAGTAGTTGTAACAGATCATAAAGGCCACAGATACTAAAATTTTTACTATATGGCTCTTTACAGAAAAGTTTGCTGCCTTCGGGTCTAACTTACAATTTTCTTTTTTTAATGGAAGAGATCGTTTTTGTTGTATTTCTCTTTCTCCATGATTATACTTGCCTTGGGGGTGGGCATACGGAGGATGGGAAATTGACTTATGACTGTAGTATTGCAATTTTTGTGCTTTGAGGGTAGGAGGGCAGCAGGTAGGGGAACAAATTTTTTAAAGGTGTACTTGACAACTGGAACAGTGAGAAAGAGGAAAGGTTAAAACAATAGAGATTCCAAATAGAATGCTGACACACAGCTAAGTATGGGCTATCCAAAATATCCTGGGGACAGGGCTAGAAGCTCTTAGACTCAGAGCAGTATTGACCTAAATCTACCATGAAGATATTTCTCCCTATCTTTAATGAAATAAGGTAAAAGGGGAAGTAACGATATGTTCTCTAATTCTCCCTATCCTCTTTTTGACCTTATGAAAGTGCATGCACGAGCGTGCGTGCCCCTCCCACCCAAGACAGAGAGACACACATACACACACACCACCACCACCACCCCCTCCCCGCCGTCTAGCTCTTGCATGATGAAAATTCTCGTAATAAGCAGAGTGGTACCTTTAATCCAAGAAAGCTTTGGAACCACTTGGCAGTAACCTTCATTAAATTGCTCCAAATAAAGCTCCAGTACTCAAAAAGCATAATTTGTTTAAGTTGCCTCAGATCCTTCTGGGAATGCGGTGTAGGATATAAATAAATTCAAATTGTACTGCATTCTAAATTATTTAACTGGTTAAAATATTAGAATGAATTCTTCCCTTTCAGTATTTTACATATTTCTGACATATGTAGAAAATATGCCTAGTTATAACTAGAAATAGCTATTATATTGTACCTGCAGCTTAATACCTCAGTAGTGCAATTTATAACCTATTCTGATTTCTTTTCAAATATTAGGTATCCTAGTTGCCTATGAAGGTTTGCCACTTCATCTTGCACTGTTCCCCAAACTTTGGACTGAGCTATGCCAGACTCAGGTAAAGAAAATGAGTTTTAGATGATTTGGTCTTTAATCTCATCTGACCCATGTGGTCAGTAATTTTAGGAACAATTGGTTGAAAACTGGCTGGACACTGGGAATATTTTAGAATCTTGGTAGGTAAAAGATGATTAATGGGAAAATAGCTATTAAGCATTGCGCATCTAGTTGCCTTTTCGGGTTTTTTACTTCGGTAGGTTTGTATCACAGGATGTTTCAAATAAGCTGTTTATAATTGAATTTCTCATGTATAGGTCAATATGAGCAGTTGTAAGAATCCAAGGTGGAGATCTTAGGGGAGGAACACATATGCTACCTCTTGTTCTCCGTGCCTTGCCCCTATCTGTCTCTTGCTTCCTTCCACCATTCCAAAAGCTCTAGTAGAAACTATTTCAGCAGTCTTTCTTTTACCTCTTGCTTATCTGTTACCTCCGAGTAGTTTTTCAAATTTGACTCACTTGTTTTCTTTTCAACAGTCCCATTGAGAACAGGAAACACTGTACCCTTCCTACCTTAAGTATCTAAGAGCCAACTCCTAAAAATAAAGTGGGCACCTAAATAATGCTTGTTAAATTGTGGAAGGAGGATGGCAGGGAGAGGGGAAGAAACTAGATTGGTCCTAAGGTTGGGTTCAGTCCTTAGATCAGGCATAAAGGATCCCCACTCTTTTAGACCCTGAAAAAACCATTGTTTTCCTGCCTTGTTGCATCTGCTCATTTCCAAAGAAGGAGATGAGTTTATTAACCTTCCTTAGGCATAAACCTTTACCCACATCAGCACTGGTGAGGGGGGTTCAATTGATTGGAGCACCATCCTCTGCACCAAAAGGTCATGGGTTTGATCCCCAGGTAGGGCACATACTTAGGTTGCAGATTCCATCCCCAGTTGGGGCACATGCAGGAGGCAATCATTGTTTTTCTCTTACATCAATGTCTCAGTCTTTGTTTCTCTGTCCCCCTTCCTCTCTCTCTCTCTCAAATCAATAAAACATCCTCAGGTGAGGACTTTTTTAAAAAATCAAATAAAAAGAATAAACCTTTACCCACATTATAGTATCTGACTGAGTCTGGTCCAGCCTCCTGCCCAGACTGTAGTGATCTGTATATTCTCCTAGTGGATGCATCACTTGGTACTGTAGTAGTTGTTTCTCTATCTCCTTGTCTCACACTGTGAGCTTCTCAAATGTAGAGACTTTATCTCAGTCATCTGTTTCCTGAAGAAATGTCATTTTGTTTTCTATAGTAGGAATCTTTGAAAGGCTAGATACATTGATCACATGATTTAATATTTAGTAGACATTCAGAATATGACTTGCTCGTTGATTTTTGAACTGAGTGGTCTATTCAGTAAATTGAAGCAGATGCCTGCTTTTACCCTCTCTGTTGCTGATCTTCTTGATTTGGGTGGTCGCTTTATTTTAGGGGATGGGGAGTATTCCTGTAGTCTGCCACATCCTACTGCTTCCCTATTGCTCTGCACTCTACTACTCCCTTTATGTGGCTTTCCCCCCCACAGAATTCACCATCCTCCCCTCCACCTTCCCTTAAATCAAAACGATACCAACCCAACTGTGGCTTCCAAAGCCCCTGCCAGCCATCCTGTGCAAGAAACACAGGCAGTAGACAGAGGCTATGATTGGCAGAATAAAGCATATTTTTCTGACACCAATAATCTGAAGACCTGGGTCCTGGTCCTACTCAACTCCTCTAATTTCTTGGGTGACCTTGAGCATTTTACTTACAGAGTTTACTGTAATAAAACATTTAAGTAGATAATGTGCATATTATCTAAATGTTTGTCCTATTTTTTAAACAGTCTGGGTTTTCTTCCATGTAAATGATCTATTAGTAAAACTCATCTAAGTAATCTAGGGAATGTATCTATTTAAAGACATACTACTTGTGTTTAAGAGCCACGACCATTTATTTGAAAACAGGAAAACCAAATTTTAGTAAAATTTCAATATATTGGACCCACTAATTCTCTGTGTGATGCAGTTAGGAAAAGAGGTTTGCTGTTTACCTCTGCACTATCATGAGGGGAAAAGATTTTAACAAATGAATTACTGCTAATGAGATCATACAGTAAAAGTTTTAACTCTTTTTAGAGAATAAAGTTAATTCTTAAATTTTTTCTATGTGTGCTTTGGTTACCTATTAATATCCATTAATTGGTCCCCTAAAAACATTCTATTTGTCCAGTCTCTTAATTCTAGATAATAAAGCTCCACTTTTTTAAAGAAAACGATTACTCAGTTTTGCCATTCAGACTTTTATAAGTTTCTTCCTGTAGCACTCACGTAGTCCAACTTACTATTTTATTGATTGGGGGGACAGTTGCTATAACTGAAAGTTTAGCAGACTGAGATAAAAGTGGCTTTTCCAGTAGGACTTACAGACTCCAGGTGTACATCGTAAGTGGTTGTGTTTAAGGTTTTCAGTGGTTTCAGTGCTTACCCACCAGTACTTCTTCTCCCCACTTTAGTCTGCTCTGTCAAAAAATTGCATCAAGCTTTTGTGTGAAGATCCAGTTTTTGCAGAGTATATTAAATGTATCCTAATGGATGAAAGAACTTTCTTAAACAACAACATTGTCTACACATTCATGACTCATTTCCTTTTAAAGGTATGTTGTACTTTGAAAACTCAGTATATTACTTGGTTAGTTAATGGTTGTGTTTTCATTATGTTAGTCTTGTGGAGATTTTTTTCTTTATCTCTTTTTTCTAGGTTCAAGGTCAAGTGTTTTCTGAAGCAAATTGTGCCAACTTGATCAGCACCCTTATTACAAACTTGATAAATCAGTATCAGAACCTGCAGTCTGATTTTACCAATCGAATTGAAATGTCCAAAGCAAGTGCTTCACTAAATGGGGTAAGAACTCTGGAAGAGAGAGTAGTCATATACTTCAGAACTTTCCTTAAGTCAACTCTAAAATTGGCCTTAGTATGATTTTATTATCATAGCTTTAATTTACTATTCAGACTCTAGAGGTCAAATAAGATGAGGGAACTAATCAAATTTTTAAAACTGCTCTACCTTTTGTATATATAGCCATGAGCTAATGTCATTAATGGCAGTATGACACAGATACGGAAAATGTCACTAAAAGACATTTCCTTTATCTCTACTTGTTTACATTTTTTGGAACAATTACTTTTGATGTTTCTGTTATTGCCCATGGCTCATGAGTTAACTAAACAATCAGATTAATGATCTGCCTATTATAAAGCCAGTTAAAATTAGGGAATTAGTAGGTTGCCTCATATAGACTCCCAGGATAGCCATGTGATAGAATAGTGGAACCTGGAGTTGCACGCTGGCACTTGTCCAGCAGCAGCCTTCCCATAATAAAAGATTTAGGTGCCAGAACAGATAACAGAGGACTGAGGAAGGCCTTTGTTTTCCACCTCTACCCCAAATTAGCATATTTAAGAAACTGATTTCTAGATTAATAAAGCCTAAATTTCTCATGGGTCGTTCAGGGTTTGTTTTTTCCAAGTTCCTATGTGAGTTCTATTATCGATCCCCTCCCCATGCCCCATTTTTGAAACACACTATCTGAGTTTTCAGTCTGACTTATTTTAATGGTGTAGTAAATAAGGTGTAAGTGACTTAGAACCAGTGAGATATTGCATCATAACATTGGCTTTCTAGTTTCAGCATTCTTGCAAAAAAGCCAGAGAATCCCTGGCCAGGTAGCTTAGTCGGTTAGTACTATCCCCATACACCAAGGTTGTGGGTTCAGTTCCCAGTCAGGGCACATAGAAGCAACCCATGAATTCATAAATAAGTGGAACAAGTTGATGTTTCTCTCTCAAAAAAAAAAAAGCAAGCAAACAATAAATTATTAAACCCCGGCCAGGTGGTTCAGTTGGTTGGAGCATCATCCCATACACCAAAAGGTTACAGGTTCAATCCCAGTCAGGGCTTATACCTAGGTTATGGGTTCTATCCCCAGTTGGGGCATGTGTACAGAAGGCAACTAATCATGCTTCTCTCTCACATGAATGTTTCTCTCTCCCCCACCCCACCTCTGGTTTCTCTCTAAAATCAATAAACACATTCTCGAGTGAGGATTAAAAGAAATAAAGTCAGGGTAAATTCCTGGGAAGGTAAGTATGTACATTGAACTGTAAACAAAGTGTGTCAGATGTGGCTATAGAATTTGAAATGTTCATGTCTGGGTTTTTATAGGACCTGCGGGCACTTGCTTTGCTCCTGTCGGTACACACTCCCAAACAATTAAACCCAGCTCTAATTCCAACTCTGCAAGAGCTTTTAAGCAAATGTAGGACTTGTCTGCAGCAGAGAAACTCACTCCAAGAGCAAGAAGCCAAAGAAAGAAAAACTAAAGGTTAGCTTTATGGACCAGAATTGCCTTTGGGGGGAGAAGGGAATACACTCGGTATAACTGACTGTATAGTAGCTCTGTGTTCACTTGGGCCTCTTAAATATAAGTGCTAAAGAGGAAATTTCCCACAAACACTGCCACTCTTAGTGTGAGCTTAGTGACTCCTTTCACAGAAGTTTGTTTTGATGTCTTCACAGATGATGAAGGGGCAACCCCGGTTAAAAGAAGGCGTGTTAGCAGTGATGAGGAACACACTGTAGACAGCTGCATCAGCGACACGAAAACAGAAACCAGGGAGGTCCTGACCCCAACTAGCACTTCAGACAATGAGACAAGAGACTCCTCAATTATCGATCCAGGAACTGAGCAAGATCTTCCTTCCCCTGAAAATAGTTCTGTTAAAGAATACCGAATGGAAGTTCCATCTTCGTTTTCAGAAGACACGTCAAATATCAGGTCACAGCATGCAGAAGAACAGTCCAACAGTAGTAGATTTGAAGATTGTAAAGAATTTAAAGACCTCCACTGTTCCAAGGATTCTAACTTAGCTGAGGAAGAATCCGAGTTCCCTTCTACTTCTATTTCTGCTGTTCTGTCTGACTTAGCTGACTTGAGAAGCTGTGATGGTCAAGCTTTGCCCTCCCAGGACCCTGAGGCTGCTGTATCACTCAGTTGTGGCCATTCCAGAGGACTCTTCAGTCACATGCAGCAGCACGACATTTTAGATACGCTGTGTAGAACCATCGAGTCCACAATCCACGTGGTCACAAGGATATCTGGCAAAGGAAACCAGGCTGCTTCTTGACATGAGGTGTCGCATGTCTACTTTTAAGGCCGCCCCCGCCCCCCAATGCTGTTTGTATAAGTTTTGCTTATTTCTGTTTTTGTGCTTCAGTTAGTCCAGTGCTCTCTGCTTGAATGGCAAGATAGATTTATAGGCTTAATTCCTGGTCAGGCAGAACTCCAGATGAAAAAAATTTGCATCTTCAGTATACTTTCTAAAGGGCAATCAGATAATGGATATGTTTTATGTAATTAAGAGTTCACTGTAGTGGCTTTCATTTAATATGGCTGTCTGGGAGGAACAGGGTCCCCTGGCCCTGTACAATGTAATTTAAACTTACAGCATTTTTACTGTGTATAATATGGTGTCCTCTGTGCCAGTTTTGTACCTTATAATAGAGGCAGATTGCCTCCAATCGCTGTGGTTCTTATTATCAAAATTAAGTTTACTTGTATACGGAACAACCACAAGAAATTTGATTCTGTAAAGAATCCTCTTTAGCTGTGGCCTGGCAGTATATAAATGGTGCTTTATTTAACAGAATACCTGTGGAGGAAATAAAGCACACTTGATGTAAAAATAATTGTTTTATTTTTATTGACATGACTGATTGCTATTCTGTGCACTTAATTAAACTGATTGTGATGACTTTTCATTTGTTTACATACGTTGCTTCAGTCTTCACAGATGAAAGTAATGAGAAAACTGTGAATGGGGGAAGCACTTGCCCAATATATTCTATTTCATCAAAAGTGTTAGTAGCAGTCCAAAACGTAACTTATTCCCATAGACTTTTCAATCCTCTCCACCCTAAAAATGCTTAACTGCTGCAGGGAGAAGTGTTAACAGTACAACCAACTCGTCCTCACTTGAACATGCTTCTGAGTGCAACATGCCACTGTTTCACTACCTAAGAGCTACCCACCTTACAAACCCTGAAGTAAATAAAGGAATGATATCAACATGCCACTTATTTTTGTCTTCCTGAACTAAAACTACAGCTGAAAGTAAGCTTGCTACAAGGACAAGCTTAAGGTTGGGAAACTTCAACTATCTATACTCATGGATTCAGTCTTTTTCCCAGAGGAGCATCTATGGGAGGTAAGGTTAAATTCTTAATTTCAGGTTGCTTGCTGCTTCTAATTCAATGCAGAGTCTAATCACAGTAAAGATTCAAACAATGCTTTAAATTGTGTAAAAGTTCATGGATTTCATCCACTATAAATTAAGAGTTTTGTTTCCTTTCTGAAAAGAAATAGGGAAGAAGTAATGACAACTTTTTCTGCTTACAAAATAATGCCCTTATAAAATCTAATTCAGCCATTTAGGGTAGTCAGCTGCAGTAAACCTTTTATTTCTTCAAAATGCTGCTTCTGCCAACAGAATTTCACATTCTCTTCTTTACAGACAGGAACTCCTTTACAGTCCAATTGTAATTCCGTTTGCCCTAGAGTAGGCACAAAATTCAGTATAACTGTTGCATAGTGTTCTGGAAGAAAAACAGGGAATATTATGAAGAGAAAAACTTTTAAGTAAAACTACCTGCTTTTCATAAGGGAAAACAGCTTGTTTGTGGACTCTTACAACAAGCGATACTAATAACATACCTTCTGGCCAGTTCCTACATCTCCATTTCATGACAATCTTTTCATTTGTTAACTGAAAACAAAGAGGAAATTCTACTGAAAACATCTTCTAAAATTTCCTACATTACTATACAGAAAAATCCCTATGTACTAACAGTAATCGGTGAACAATATACAGGTCCATCTTCCAGTTTAAATGCCTGCACTATTGAGATTTCATTGTCCCTAGTGCCAAATGTCCATAACAGCAGTTAACATCAAGGACAAAAAGTATAATATCATGGGTAACCAAAACAGAACTGATATCAAGGGTGAGTCACCTGACATCTGGCAATGCAGACCCCAGTGATTCAGGTGGCAGAGAGCTGAACGTTTTATGCAAAGAGTTGGGAGAATCATGTTGTTCTGAAATCATAAGCATTTGCACAAATACTGTGAAACTAAGGCTTCAACTTTTTCATTATATATAACATTTTTATTTGCTCTCATTTTATGTTACCAACTATATAAAGCTCTCAAGTTTCTGCGAGCTCAGATAAAAATGCAAAGCAAATTAAAAACACTAATTTAAAAAGCAATAATAAGAGAAACAAGAGTCAGTCCCTAGCTTGCTTTTCTTTAACTATAAGATTACTTACCAGTTCTATATATTCACCAGTGATGTTCCCATCAAACATTTGGAATTTCCCTCCCTTTTCAGCTTCTATTATGGCAGGAGATTTAGAGAATTCTTGCACCAACTAATCAAGAAAAACATAGTAATGTTATTTCAGCATATGACAGTTACTATGAGTTTTTAAGTCCTGAATACATAGCTTGTAATTAGTTCTGGCTTTCTCTCTCTCTCCCTTGCAGAGGGACAAAATGAAGTCAATGAATGTATCCCCTAATTGTTAATATAGTCCCTCCAAAATGCCCATCTTTCCCCCTATCAAATATTCACAAGCTACCCTACAGACTTCTATCCCTACAATTCTAGATCCCTTAAATCAGAAAACCAGAACATAAGGGAAACAAAAGACTAGCTCCAGGTCTTAGTGGCACACGTCCTCCCAGTGTCGGCATTTAAGATCCTAGCTTGAGAAGTTACTTACATCTTTCACAGTGAAGATGCGGTACAGCCGCTCCACAGCTGTGTCAAACAGTTCTGTCATGTGCAGCGCCACCGTCGGGATCCTCACTCCCAGGGGTACCTGAGTCTCAAGGTTCCAAAGAATAATTAGCATGCCAAGAGATAAAGCTGCTTAGATTTAAAAATCCAGTCTTTCATTCTTAATAAATCACTAACATATCCCAAATGCCACACTACCCATTCCAGAAACACGGAAATAGCATGAAAAGGCCTTTTAGCACCACCGGTCTTGGCCTTCGGAAACAGAGCTCGTTATTCCTATGAGCTCTTAAATCACAGCCTGGAAGTAGAACAGAGCTTAACACTCCAGATCCTATTTGGACATGTAAATATGGACCAGAGGGCATGAAGATAAGCAGATGAAGGACAACAGCACATAAAGGCCAAGAGTGTCAATTTTTACACCACCAGATTCCAAGAACAGGATCGAAAACCTCCCAATCCAAAAGTTGGAAGAGGAGGGTGGTTCATTGTGGTATGTGAACCTCAAAGTCACCTGGTTTTATAACCTGTTGCCTATCAAAGAACAGTGCCTTTACAACCGTCTTAAACAAAATTGAGTTTATCCCCCAAAAAGGCATTTATACGTTCCCTTCCATCAAAGATGCAAGTCTTACCACTTCCCCCCAAAAATGGCAGAGGATGCAAGGGTAGATTAACTGGCCCCCCTCGATATTCTTTCAGTCCATCATTGAAAGGCTGTTGAGAACTTTGAAGTATTCACACTAAGCACTTCCTTTCCCCTTATCTACATATTGGTCACCAGAGATCATACCTGCAAGGTATTCTCACTCAGTTTCCTTTTAATAGTCAGTTCCTGTGTTGCTGTAGCTTTTGTTGGTAAAATCATTCCCATTGTAAATTCTAAAAAAAAAACATGGGAAATGGTTTTAATAAAGAACTACTTTTCAGCACAAACAGGCAGGAAACCCAAAACAGCATATAGGAAAATAAAAAACTTGATATGTATGAGAAGAATTCCTGCCGTTTTGACAATTTCAACCCCATTTCATGTTTTTATATATATGAAACTAATGAGTTACAAAAAAAAAAAGCCTTTTATTTCATTTCTTCAAATGCCTTATATCTGGTTCTTGATAAATTAGCAAAACTTTCAAATGTTCTTTTCCAAAAAGCTCAGTTCACTACTAATAGCTTAATGGCCTTCATTTACTGTCAAAACCAGACATTTGCTCACTGTTTCACCACTGCCTCACAAATAGCGGCCTCACTGTATTCACACCTGTGGGCCAGCCATGTGTGTTTGTGGTCTCCAGGGAGAAGTGGCAACCTCAAATCCATCTATGCCAACACCTAGACACATAGCAGAATCCAAGGATGATGTGCAGACATACAGACCCTGTTGGCCATCTTGCCTGGCAAGTAACTTCTCTAGGTAAGAAAACAATAAATAATCTATTTCAACACAGTGTTGGGATTATCTAGGTAAACCTCACCTACACCTGTATTACCTAGAGTCACTTTCATTCATTCATTCATTCAACAAAGATTTATTAAGCACCTACTATGTGCCAGGCATTGTGCTAGATGCTGGAGATACAGCAGTGAACAAGACACACCTTCCATGCCCTCAGGGAGCTTATGGTCTAGCAGGGAAGACAGACATTAAACAAATAATTATATAAACAACTGATGAAATAATTATCATTCCAAAAACTATTAGCAATTCTCTAGGCAAAATAGTTCACGCTGTGTACAATACTGATAATCACTAATTATGGCCTTTCTCATGACTATCTCTCACCATCCACACTACAGTTTATCCTGCAGCATAAAGAGTTAGTTTCTGGAGCCTGAGATACCAGCCTAACCTGCGAATCCAGACCACAGTGCAGAGCATAACTTGGGTAAATAGAAAAGGGACCCCCAGGGTGACAAGGGACGCCTTCTTTACCCGTCTTTAGTGCCTTCAGGTAATCTCCAAGGGCCTCCCTGACCTTGGCGGTGCCTGCAGTTTTCATAAGATCCTTCAGTATATCCCCATCTCCTTTCTTTTTACTCACGTTCACCTACAAATCAGAAAAATACACACCTAAGAAAAACCTAGTTTGATGCATTCTTCCAACATTGGGACACATGGGTGAGAGGAGAACTGTGACTGCGAGGGAAAGGGAAGAAGTGGCTATAGCAAAGCTGTGACCAGATTCTTCCTATAGTTTGAGAAGGTATAAAGGTTTTTAAATCAAGGCTCCATTGACTGGGTTGGCCAAATCTTGAATGGACTTCTAAGAATGTGAGCCCCTTAATTTGCATACAAAATTTTATATGTCTATGTATTATATTGATGATGTAGTCCACGGCTTTTATCAGGGTCTAGAAATGCGCTGTCCAGTATGGTAGCCACTTGCCCCATGTGGCTACTGAGCACTCGAAATGTGGCTGGTCTGATTTGCGATGTGCTATAAGTGTAAAGCAATACACATCAAACGTGAAGGACTTAGTAAAAAAAAAAAAAAAATGTAAAAATCTAAAATTTTGATATTAATTACATGTTAAAATGGTATTTTTATATATTGGGTTAAATAAAAACATTAAAATTAATTTCACCTGTTTCTTTTAACTTTTTTAAAAATATGGCTGCTACAAAATATTAAATTCCCTATTTGGCTCACATTATATTTCTATTGAACAGCGCTGGTCTAGAACCCCAAAGCCAGTGTAATTAGGAAAAACAGGTTCCCACATAACATGGCCTTGAGCTACGCATTTTTGGCAGGGAGGAGAGTTGGGAAAGGGAGAGAAAAAAGGAGCAGGAAGGGAAGTAAGAAAAGGGAGGATAGGGCGAGAGGGGAGGGAAATGGGAGGAGACAGGGTGAGGGAAAGATCCAAATGCTCTGGGGATGCCTCTGTGGTCTTTATTCTCAGAATGAAAGGAGGAGTTGGTTAGAAATCATTCAGTGTCCCTGTGATTCAGCTGATCTGGGCTTGTCCCAGGTACCATCTAAAGAGTCTGTTCTATAATGCTACCAAGGATTGAATCTCAAAGACCAGTTTATCATGATGATGAAAACTTCTCAGCTGATGGATTGGAATATCGCAAAGTGAAATCACAGCCCTTGAGAATAGATAGCAGCCACCTGTGTGAAGATATATCTGAGACAGCTCCACTTTTCTGGTGTTTTATAACCTTTACATGGACATGTTCCTCAGTATGATTTAGTTTTTATATCTTTGAAAGCCTTGACATTAAATAATTTCACTAATCAAAAAAGACCTTTTGTGAAAAACTATTTGGTTTCGAAAACATAGCTACTGTACAAACTCCGTCCCCAGAACCAAGCTCTGCTTCCAGAAGGCACTAACTGAAAACCAGTTAGGGGGTACAAAGACTCTACATCCCAGGAACTAGGAGAGCCAGGCGGTCAAAAGCAATACATACTAACTAGTTTACAAAAAATATATACACATATATGATATATTCAAAGGAGATCACAGCTAAAAGCTGAGACTTTTCACTATTAAAGGGAAACAGCAAAGACGCAGGGGAGGAGAAACATCACTGAAATGTGTGCTGCTCAATCCCCTTACAGTACATACACTATCACATTTATCTGGTAACACCCCTGAAAGATGAACCAACCCCGTTCCACAGGTAAGGAGGCCACCAAGGACGCAGTCGCGGGCCCAGACCCCACTCCCGGTCCGTGGGGCCGTCTCGGGCTCCCTCAGCTTACCCTTCCTACGCCACTGTGCAGCTCCCACAGTGAGCAGTCCTCAGCAAACGAGCTGCCACAGTTCCCTAGAACTATGGCACATGAAGCACACAGTCTGATGAACAGTTTTTCAAATCTTCAGCATCTACAGCAGAAGCTTGATTTTAAAAAGAAAGAAGGGGGAAATGAAACATCATCAGATACCTCACCTCAGTGTCATCTACTTCATTTTCTTCAGAAAGGTTGGGTATTTCAATCAATCCCTTGTGCTTCGCACCAGATTCTTTAATTATACCTAAAATGAGCAAAATGTGTTTTCAATTACAAAGTAACAACTGATTTATGCAAAACTTCCCTGCATAACTGAAGAGCCCACCCTCCCCACAGGGAGCCACCACAGCTGATGTCAACGTAGGCTCAAGGCTTTACCACCACACAGGCACCGAAACTGATCCTATTCTCCTGGCCCACATTGCAGGATGTGGCAACCTGTAAGAAAGGTGGCGCGCAGGACCTGGCCAGTGAACGCACACGTGAAACCTGGGGCCAGGTGGAAGCATGGGGTGGGAGTAAGTGGTCTTGCAATCAATGTTTCTTCATCCCCCAATAGTCTTTACCACATCGAAGCAGGATAAAGGGCCATCCTGATGAGGAGTCACAAAAGAGGCAGAAGAACAGAAAGGGACAATGAGTTCTGATGATGGGGAAGCTCTATGTGGACTCCACAAGGCTGATTTTTTCCAACACTAGAGTCTTGATTTCAGTGACAACATCAAGATGGCAACATAGGTTAGTACCAAGTTCAGTCCCTCTTACAAAATGACCGGCTAGCAGCTATCTATAGGCAAGGCGCCTCTGTTAAAATCTCAGAACCCAGAGGGGGGGCTGAAACACCCTCCTGGATCAGAAGCAGAGGTCTGCCTTTGAAGGCTAAGAGCAAGAGTAACACTCTGACTAAATCACCCCTCCCCCAAGCTGCACAGGGCCACACCGAGAGGGTCCCAATGCAGTTTCCCCAGTGAGGAAAGAAGAGCACAAGGTGGACATCCACTCCCCCAGGACTGTAGGATGCTTCTTGGGAGGCTGCTTGGGACTTGCATCACAGGCACCACTGGGAATCAGAGAAGGAGTAGGGGGCAGGGCTCTCAGCAACCAGAACTCAAATCTTTTAATTTTATTTATCAATTACAGTTTACCTTCAATATTGTTTTGTATTAGTTTCAGATGTGCAGCAGAGTGGTTAGACAATTGTATCTTAAAAAGCATGCAGATCTTGGTGGACCACACTCCTGCTTGCAGCAGCGCATGAGCAGAGCGCCCAGTCAGTGACAGCTCTCCTGCAGAGCCAAGCTGGTAGCCCTGTCTGGCTAGGGACCTCAGTCCGCAATGCTGCCTGCTCTGCATCCCCAGTTAATGGGCTGAAGCCAGCTAGAGAGCTCATTCTATTGCCCCACACAGGCAGGGATGCTCAACCACTGAGCAGAGCCTCCAGTCCCCACCACCCAGGAACCCTGACCAGCAGTCCTGTCCAACTGTTGAGCATGGCCTCTGGCCCCGCATAACTAGGGAGCCTGAACAGTGACACTAAGCAGCCTTAGAGCCCAGCCTAGATCCCAGCCCAAATGCAAAACAGCTTGAGGCCTCCCTCAGCCAGTATGGAGCCCAGTCAGTGGCCCCACCCAACTGCTGGAGACACGACTGAGAGCTCAGCCCAGCCAGCAACCTTGCTCAATGGTGGAGCATAGCCAGCGGCCTACTAGCCTATCTGATCACAAAGGCAACCTGCAGACCTGCCGAACTTGAAGGTGATCTGTGTGCCACCTGATCACAGAGCAGAGGTAGCATCCCCACCGGTCAAGAAGCCCATCCAGTGGCCCTGCTTAAACATGGAGCCCAGCCATCAGCGGCCAATTCCCCAACCTCAAAGCAGACATAGTGGCCCCATCCAACTAGAGACCCTGACAAGAAATTCTACCAGGCCATGGACACCACTGGCTATCCAGCCAGGACACAAGCTGAGCTGAATGATGAAGGTCTTTCACTGCTGAAACAAACCTGTAAAGTCTGGAAGAGAAGACCACTTACTTATATGTGCAGATATCAATGCAAGGAATTAAGGCTCATAAAGATCCAAGTATACATGACAACACCAAAGGAAACTAATAAAGCTCCAATAAATGACACTAAAGAAATGGAGATCTATAGACAATGTGACCAGGAATTCAGAATAAACCTCTTAAAGAAGCTTAGGGAACTACAAGAACACACAGACAACTAAACCAAGTTAGGAAAACAATGCATGAATAAAATGAGAAATTGAATAAGAAAATAGAAATCATCAGACACAAGTTTTTAAAAAAATCCAGAAATCCTCAAGCTATAGAATACAATGACTGAACTCAAGATTCAAATAGAGAGCTTCAACAACTAACTGGAACAAGCAGAAGAATTAGTGAACTAGAAGATAAATTATTTGAAATTATCCAGTTAGAGGAACAAAAAAGAAAAAAGAGTGAAAGAGTGAAGAAAACCTACAGGACTTATGGGATATCATCAAAAGAAACAAATAAACATAATGGGAATCCCAGAGGGAAAAGAGACAGAAAAGGGGGCAGAAAGTCGATGTAAAACAATGACAGTCAAAAACTCCCCAAGCCTGTTAGGAGAAATGGACATCCAAATGGATGAGGCACAAAAAGGTGGAACCAAAGAGGGGCTACACCAAGCATATTCAATTAAATTGTCAAAAGTCAAAGAAAGAATTTTGAAAGCAGCAAGAAAACAGTGGCTCACCACATACAAGGGTGATTCAACAAAAACCTGCCTAGCCAGGAGTCAGACTATATATTCAACATATTGAGAAAAAAGGCTGTTAGGGCTTCTGGTCAAGATGGCAACATAGGTAAACCTGCATCCTCCCACAACCTCATGAAAATTACAACTAAACTATAGAACAACCATCATTCAGAACTGCCTGAAATGCAGCTGAATGGAAGTCTTACAACTAAGGACATAAAGAAGCCTCACTGAGACTGGTAATAGGGACAGAGACTCAAAACAGGCTCATCCCACACCCACATGTGGTGGATGAAAATACCTCAGCTGTGGAGGTTCCCCCTGAGGAGAGAGGGGTCCAGCCTCACAACAGAACCCCCCAGCCCAGGGTTTCAGTGCCATGAAAAGAAGTCCCCATAACTTCTGGCTGTAAAAACCAGTAGGGATTATGGCTGAGTGAGACAGAGGGGTTCTAGAGTCCCAGGCATTCCTCTCACAGGGCCCACACTCAGACTTACTCAGATTCACCTGTTTTGAGCTCCAGCACTAGGCAGCATCTCAAAAAGTACCAGAGACATATGGGGAAGAACTGAAATGTCTGGCATCAGAGAGAATTGGAGGGGCAGCTTTCTCCGACAGAAATGCGGGCAGAAGCCATTGTCTTTTTCTGAGCCCTTCCCAAACAGAGCCAGCAGGTAGGTGCCATACATGAGTCCCCATTACCATGGCTAACCCTGTTTTCCTCGGCCTGGTGACCCTCTGAGACCCCGCCCCACCTAACTTGTGCACCCACCCAGGCTGTTTCCAGTGGCTTTTGTATATGAACAGCCTATGTTGGCTCGTGCTTCATAGCTGATCCCCCACAGTGGCTGCAGCCACTCCTTGCAGCCCATCGACCTGGGGGTAAATCCCTCCCACTGATGTACCAACAGCAATCAAGGCTCAACTACAATAGGAGGGTGTACATGGCCCACACAGGGTGGGGCATACCTGTAGTGCTCGCTCAGGAGAACGGGGAGCCTGTGCCACTGGACCCTACAGGACACATACTACATAAGGCCACTCTCCCAAGCCTGGGGGCATAGCAGCTCTACCTAATACATAGAAACAAACACCGGAAGGATGCCAAAATGAGGAGACAAGGAAACATGTCTCAAATGAATGAACAGAACAAAACTAAAAAAAAAAACCTAACCAAAATGGAGACAAGCAATCTACTAGATATAGAGTTCAAAACACTGGTTATAAGATGCTCAATGAACATAGGGAAAGAATAAACTTAGTAAGTTAAGAGATTGAAAACATAAAAACAAAACTAGAAAACATAAAAAAGAACCAGTCAGAAATGAAGAATAAATGAACTGAAATGAAGGATAGGCCCTGGCAAGGTAGCTCAGATGGCTGGAGTGTTGTCCCCATTTGCCAAGGTTGCTGGTTCAATCCCCAGTCAGGGCACATACAAGAAGCAATCAACAAATGCATAAGTAAGCAGAGCAACAAATCTATGTTTCTGTCTCTCTCTACCTTTGTGTCTGTCTGTCTGTCTCTCTCAAATCAGTAAGTAAATATTTTTTTAAAAAGAATACATTACCAGGAACCAACAGTGAGAAGATGAAGCAGACCAAATCAGAGACTTGGAGGATAAGGAAGCAAAAACACACCCAATCAGAACAGCAAAAAGAAAACAAAATTTAAAAAAAATGAGGATAGTATAAAGAGCCTCTGTGACAACTTCAACAGTACCAACATTCACATCATGGGGTTGCCAGAAGGAGAAGAGAGAAAACAAGGAATTGAAAACTTATGTGAAAAAATGATAACGGAAAAATTCCATAACCTGGTGAAGAAACAGAGCTATAAATCTAGGAAGCACAGAGAATTCCAAACTATTTAATCATAATTAAAATGCCAACGGTTAAAGACAAAGAAAGACTCTTAAAAGCAGCATGAGAAACGCAGTTATTCACCTACAAGGAAGCTCGTATAAGAATGCGATCTGATTTCACAACAGAAACTTGGTAGGCTTAGAAGGGATTGGCAAGAAATATTCAAAGTGATTAACAGCAAGAACCTACAACCAGGGTTACTCTACTCAGCAAGACTATCACTTAGAATTGAAGAAGAGATAAAGAGCATCCAGAGAAGAAAAAGCTCAAGGAGTTTAGCACCATGAAACCTACATTACTGAAATGTGAAAGGGTCTTCTTTAAAATGGGAGGATGGTTGGGGGGATGGCTGAAAAAGGCAAAGGGATTAAGAAATACAAATTATTAGTTACAGAATAATAATGGAGATGTAAAGTACAATACAGGGAATTTAGTAAATAATATTGTAATAATTATGTATGGTGTCAGATAGGTATGGGTTTTGTTAGGATGATGACTTAGTAAGTTATATAATGTCTAATCACTGGCTTATACACCTGAAACAAATATACTATTGCATGTCAACTGTAATTAAAAAATAAAAAATGATTTAAGTCCAAAAAAAAGGGAAAAAAGAAAGAAAGAACTTCTGGTCTAGATGGTGGCATATGCGGACATGTCTCACTTCCTCACACACACTCACATCAAAATTACAACTAAAATATGGAACTACCATCACTCAGAACCATCAGAAATCGAGTTGAATGGAAGTCTGACAACTATGGAATTAAAGAAACCCCATCCGTCCAGACTGGCAGGAAGGGTACAGACATGGAACAGGCTGGTCCTTCACACATATGTGGTGGATAAAAATTCAGGAGGGATATCTTGGGAGCAAAGAGCCCCAGCTCCACACCAGGGTTCCAGTGCCAGAAAGATAAGTCTCCACAACTTCTGGCTGCAAAATCCAGTAGGTATTGAGTCAGCGGAAAAAACTTCTAGAGCCCCAAGCAGTTCCTCTTAAAGAATACACACAGGCACTCACCTACTTAGACTCACTCCTGGGCTCTGGCACCAGGGAGGTGGCTGGAGGCACACCAGTGGCATGTAGGGGGAGGCTGAGGTGTTTGGCATTAGGGTGAGCAGAGGCCAATGTCTCATTTCTGGGCCCTCCTCTCACAGAGCTGGCAGGCTGGTGCCATATCTGAGACTCCATAAACCTGGCTAACCTGGCCTCAGTCAGCCCCAGGCCTGGCACTAGCAGCAGCCAGCCTAGATTCACAGCTTGGCTTTGCCTGGGAATCTCCAAGCTGAGCACAAGTGGGAGCCATCTCAGATTGGTTTATAGCTCAGGCAGGGTGGCCCCAGAAAAAACATAGGTAGGGGTTGACCTTGGCCTGCACCACCCGGGACACCCCAGGGCCAGCACACCCAGTGGACAGCTACAGACCACGTCAGAGCACCTCCACCCTGTCCCTGCACAGCTGATCCACCACAGAGGGCAGAGTTTGTTGCTCAGTGGTCACAGCCAAGCCTTGCCCCTGACTAGCCTGGGTAAATCCCTCCCATTTATCTGCCAACAACAACCAAGCCTCTACCGCAAGAGAAGGGTGTACTCAGCCCATAAAAAGGGTGCACCTCAAGTACCCAGCTTGGGTGATAGGGGAAGCTGCACCACTGGACCCTACAGGACACCTACTACATTAGGCCACACTACAAAGACACGGAGTCAAAGCAGCTCTACCTAACACATAGAAACAAACACGAGTGGCTGCCAAAAAAAGGAAATAAACATGGCCCAAATTAAAGAACATATCAAAACTCCGGAAAAAGAACTAAACAAAATGGAAATAAGCAATCTATCAGTTGCAGAGCTCAAAACACTGGTTATAAGAGTGCTCAAGGAACATCGTGAGGACCTCAACAGCATAAAAAAGATCCAGTCAGAAAAGCAGGATACACTAATTGAAATAAAGAACAATTTATAGGGAAACAACAGTAGAGTGGATGAAGCCAAGAATCAAATCAATGATTGGTAACATTAAGGAAGCAAAAAACAACCAATCAGAACAAGAAGAAGAAAAAAGAACCCCTCCCTTAAAGAAGATAATATAAGCAACCTCTGGGACAACTTCAAGAGGTCCAACATTCGCCTCATAGGGATGTCAGAAGGAGGAGAGAAAGAGCAAGAAATAGGAAATCTATTTGAAAAAATAATGAAAGAAAACCATAATAATGGCTTGTGTGCAGAGTGGATTGAGAGCTGACCTACGAACCAAAGGGATGCTGGCTTGATTCCCAGTCCAGGGCACATACCTGGGTTGCAAGCCAGGTCCCTAGGAGGGGGCATGTGAGCGGCAATCACAAACTGATATTTCTCTCCCTTTCTCCATACCTTCTCTTCTCTAAAAATAAATAAATAAGACTCTTTAAAAAATGAAAGCAGTTATTAAAAAAAAAAGAAAAAATAATGAAAGAAAACTTCCCTAATTTGATGAAGGCAATAGACATGCAAGTCCAGGAAGCACAGAGAGTCCCGAACAAGATGGTTGCAAAGAAGCCCACTCCAAGACACATCACAATTAAAATGCCAAAGGTTAAAGATAAAAAATCTTAAAAGCAGCAAAAGGTAAGAAGTTAGTCACCTATATAGGGGTACTGTTATGATTCTCAGCTGGTCTCTCAAAAGAAACTTTGCAGGCTAGAAGGAGTTGGCAAGAAATATTCAAAGTCATGAAAAGCAGGGACCTGCAGCCAAGACTGCTCTACCCAGCAAAACTATCATCTAGAATCGAAGGGCAGATAGAGCTTCCCAGACAAGAAAAATCTAAAAGAGTTCATCGTCTCCTTTATTATATGAAACGTTAAAGAGATTTATTTTTAGAAACAAGAAGATCACAACTATGAACAGTAAAATAGCAATGAATACATATCTATCAACAATTGAATCTAAAAAACAAACTAAGCAAACAAGGACAGACAGAATCATGGATATGAAGAACACTTTGATGGGTTCCAGATGAGATAGAGGTGTGGGGGAATGGGTGAAGAGGCGAAGGGATTAAGAGGCACAAATAGGTAGTTACAGGATAGCCATATGGATGTAAAGTACAGTATAGGAAATGGAGTAGCCAAAGAACTTATCCCCATGATGCATGGACATGAACAATGGTGGGGGGGGTTCCTTAAGGGAGTGGGGGGTGCTGGATGTAGGGGGCAAAAGGGGAAAAATCAGGACAACTGTAATAGCATAATCAATAAAATATAATTTAAAAAGAAATAATGAGAGAGAGAGAAAGAAACAGAAAGAGAGAGAAAGGAAAGGAAAGGCTGTCAAACAAGAACACTATATCCAGCAAAGCTGTCCGTCAGAAATTAAGTAGAAGTAAAGACTTTCTCAAACAAACAGAAGCTCAGGGTATTCACCACCACTGAACCTGCCTGTAAGAAATGTTAAAGGGTGTTCCCAAGCTGAAATAAAAAGATGCTAATTAGCATCATAAAAACATACAAATGTATAATACTCACTAGTAATGATAAATATATGATCAGTCAGATTAATATTGCAATGGTAGTGTATAACACACTTAAAACTCTACTTTAAAAGTTAAAAAAGAAACATATTAAAAATAACTATAACTTATATTCACAGTAACCTAAGGTTTTTTCTAATACTTAAAAAAAAAAACTTTAAGTAATTGTAACATCCATTATGTCATTAAAATGCACCCCTTGCTAGTGTGGCTCAGTGGATTGAGCACCAGCCTGCAAACTGAAGGGTCACCAGTTCAATTCCCAGTACAGGGCACATGTCTCAGTTGCAGACCAGGTCCCCAGTGTGGGGCGTGGGAGATGCAACCACACATTGATGTTTCTCTCCCTTTCTCCCTCCCTTCCCCTCTCTAAAAATAAATAAAAATAAATAAATAAAATCTTTTTTAAAAAAATCCATTATAGTAAATTATAACAATTAAACTAAGTTGTAACATCAATAACCTAAAATATTGGGGAGAAAAAATATAAATTTCTGTAGGCTATTGAAGTTAAGTTGTTACCAGTATAAATACTATGTTATAAATTTAAGGTATTTTATGTAAACCTCAAAGTAATCACAAAGAAATACCTGTAGTAGATAAATAAAAGATTATGAAAAGGAGTCATAGCATACCACCACAAATAGGCATCAAATCACCAAAAAAGATGTCAGGAGAGGAAACAAGGAACATAAGAGCTTCAAAACACTCAGAAAACACTTAACATAATGACAACAGTAAGTCCTTAACTATCATTAATTATTTAAACATAAATGGATTAAATTCTCCAAGCAAAAGACACATAATGGCAAATGGATTAAAAAATACCAACATCTACTTCTGGCCAATATGGAGGTACAGGTAGATAGACTTTGCCTCCTCACACAACCAAAAGAAGGACAACAAATTTAAAAACAAAAAAATAACCAGAACTGCCAGAAAATTGAACTGTATGGAAGTCCAACAACTAAGGAGTTAAAGTATTAACATTCATCCAGACTGGTAGAAGGGGCAGAGATGGGCAGCTGAGGTGGAGAGGATGCATGGCAAACCGGCAGCTTGAGGACCAGCGGGGCAAGGCAGCAGCGGACAGACCGGGCGGTCCCACATTTGCATGCGGATAAACCAGGAAGAACAACCAAGGAGCAAGATAGACTACACATCTGGCTATAAAAACCTGTGGGGGATGCAGCAGTGGGAGAAACTCCCAGCCTCACAGGAGAGTTCATTGGAAAGACATACAGGGTCCTAGAATATTCACAAACCCACCCACTGGGGAATCAGCACCAATTTGCTTGTGGGTAGCAGGGGAAGTGACTGAAAGCAGGGCAAGAGCCAAGCAAGCGTCATTGTTCCCTCTCAGACCCCTCCCCCACATACATTGTCACGACACAGTGACCTGGGTTGGCTTGGACTGGCAAATACCTAAAGCTCTGCCCCTTCCAACGTAACAGCTGTGCTGAGATAAAGAAATATGGCCCGAATGAAAGAAAAGGTCAATGCTCCAAAAATAGAACGAAGCCATGAAGAAATAGCCAACCTATCAGATGCATGGTTCAAAACACTGGTAATCAGGATGTTCACAGAAATGGTTGAGTATGGTCGCAAAATGGAGGAGAAAGTGAAGGCTATGCAAAGTAAAATACAGAAAAATATACAGAGAACTAACAGTAAAGGTAAGGAAACCGGGACTCAAATCAATAATTTGGAGCAGAAGGAAGAGGTAAACATGCAACCAGAACTGAATGAAGAAACAAGAATTCAGAAAAATGAGGAGGCCTAGGAACCTCTGGGACAACTTTAAACATTCTAACATTTGAATCATAGGGGTGCCAGAAGGAGAAGAGGAAGAGCAAGAAATTGAAAATGTATTTGAAAAAATAATGAAGGAGAACTTCCCCAATCTGGTGAAGGAAACAGACTTCCAGGAGGTCCAGGAAGCTCAGAGAGTCCCAAAGTTGGACCCAAGGAAGCACACACCAGGACACATCATAATTACATTACCCAAGGTTAAAGATAAGGAGAGAAATTTAAAAGCAGCAAGAGAAAAGGAGAAAGTTACCTACAAAGGAGTTCCCATAAGACTATCAGCTGATTTCTCAAAAGAAACCTTGCAGGCAAGAAGGAGCTGGCAAGAAGTTTTCAAAGTCATGAAAGGCAAGGACCTACATCCAAGATTATTCTATCCAGCAAAGCTATCATTTAGACTGGAAGAGCAGATAAAATGCTTCCCAGATAAGATCAAGTTAAAGGAGCTCATCACTAACCCCTTATTATATGAAATGTTAAAGGGACTTATCTAAGAAAAAGATGATAAAAAACTACGGATAGTAAAATGACAACAAACTCACAACTATCAACAACTGAGCCCCCCAAAAAACCCCAAAACATAAATAAACTAAGCAAACAACTAGAACAGGAACAGAATCACAGAAATGGAGATCAGAAGGTTAGGTGGGGGAATAGGGGAAAAGATACAGGGAATAAGAAGCATAAATAGTAAGTACAAAATAGACAGGGGGAGGTTAAGAATAGTATAGGAGATGGAAAAGCCAAAGAACTTATATGTATGACCCATGGACATGAACTAAGGGGTAGGGGAATGCTGGTGTAAGGGGTGTACTGGGCAGAGGGGAATAAAGGGGAGAAAAATGGGAAAATTGTAATAACATAATCAATAAAATATATTTAAAAAAAGAACAGGAACTTGAAAAATAAAATAAATTTTAAAATACCACGATCTGACAACATGCTGCCTATAAGAGACTCACTTTAGCTTTAAGGACACACATGAACGAAGAGTGAAGGGATGGAAAAAGATATTGCAAGCAAATGGTGACCAAGAGAAAGCAGGAACAGCTATCCTTATATTAGATAAAATAGACTTTAAACTAAAAATGCTCAAAAGAAACAAAGAAGATGATTGTATAATGGCAAAGGGGTCAATTCATCAAAAAGATATAACAATTATTAATATTTATGCCCCCAATATGGAAGCACCTAAATATATAAAGCAAATACTAACAAAACTGAAAGGAGAAATAAATAGCAATACAATAATAGCTGGGGACTTTACTACCCAACTCTCAACAAAAAAAGAATCATACAGACAAAAAAACCGATAAGGAAATAGCAGATTTGAACAGCACTTGTATGTAGACTATATGGATTCAACAGATATATAAGTATATCCCATCAATCAGCAAAAGAATACAGATTCTTATCAAGCAACCATGGAACATTTTCAAGGATAAATCATATGGTAGGCCACAAAACAAGTCTCAACAAATTCAAAAAGATAGAGAATATAATAAGTATCTTTTCCAACCACCATGGAATAAAACTAGAAATCAATAAGGAAGAAAGTTGTAAAATTCACCAATATGTAGAAATTAAACAAAATAGTCCTGAACAACCAATGGCTCAAAGAAATCAAAAGGAACTTTTTTTAAATATCTCAAGACAAATGACACACCAGACCTTAGGGGATGGAACAACTGCAGTACATTGGAGGGAAATCTGTAGCTATGAATTTCTAAATCAAAAAAAAAAAAAGATCTCAAATAAAGAACCCAACTTTACACCTCAAGGAACTAGAAAAAGAACAAACTTAGCCACAGCAGGAAAAAATAAAAAATAAAAAACAGATTCACTGCAATCCCAATCAAAATTCTAATGGCATTTTTCACAGAACTAGAAAAAACAACCCTAAAATGTATATAGAACCACAAAAGCTCCCAAAGAGCCAAAGAAATCTTGAGAAAGAACAAAGCTGGAGACATCTCACTTTCTGATGTTAAACTATATTACAAAGCTATAGTAAACAAAACAATACAGTACTGGCATAAAACAGACACATAAATCAATGGAATACAATAGAGAGCCCAGAAATAAAACCATACACGTGTGATCAATTATTCTATTACAAAGGAGCCCAGAATATAGTGGGGAAAGGACAGTCTCTTCAATAACTACTGTTGGAAAAACTGCAGCGCAAACAAAAGAACGCAACTGGATCACTACACAAAAATTAACTCAAAATGAATTAAAGGCTTGAACATAGACCTGAAACCATAAAACTCCTAGAGAAAAACACAAGCACGGGTCTTGGTACTTATTTTGGAATTTGACACCAAAGGCAAAGGCAACTAAAGGAAAACTAAACAAGTGGAACTACATCAAACTAAAAAGCTACTACACAGCAAAAGAAATGATCATCAAAATGAAAAGACAACCTACAGAAGGGGAGAAAATATTTTCAAACATTACATTATCTGATAAGGGGTTAGTATCCAAAATAGGTAAGGAACACAGATAACTTAATAGCAAAAAATAAAAAACAAAAAATAAAAATAAAAATCCCATTTAAAAATGGGCAAACAACCTAAATAGACATTTATGCAAAGAAAGATATTCAAATGATGGTTGACAAGTACATGAAAAGGTGTTTAACATCACTCATCCGCAGGGAGAGCAAATCAAAACCACAATGAGACATCACCTCAAACCTGTTAGAATGGCTACTATCAAAATGAGAACAAGTGATAGCAAGGATGTGGACAAAGGGGACCCTTGTGCACTGCTGGTGGGAATGCAGATCGGTGCAGCCACTGAGGAAAGCAGTGTGGAGGCACCTCAAAAAAATTAAAAATAGAATGACCATATGATCCAGCAATTCCACATCTGGGTTTACATCCAAAGGAAATGAAATCACTATCTTAAAGAGACTGCACCTCTCTGTTCATTTCAGCATTATTTATAATAGCCAAGATGTGGAAACACCGTAAGTATCCATCAATGTTAGAACAGGTAAAGAAAATGAGATACACACACACAGGAATCCTCTTTAGCCATAAAAAGGACTACTTGCATCTACAGAGGTGGACCTTAGGGCATTATGCTAAGTAAAATAAATCAGAGAAGGCCAAATACTGTATGATCTGATATATATGTATAATATAGAAAAACCAAACTCATAAAACACAGAGTGTATTGGGGGTTGCACAGGGGCGGGGGATGAAGGTGGTCAAAGGACACAAACTTCCAAACTAAGTTCTGGGAATGTAATGTACAACATGGGGACTACAGTTAACAACAAAATACTGTATATTTGAAAGTTGCTAAGACAGTAAATCTTAAAAGTTCTCAATATACATACCAAAAACTAACCATGTGAGGTGATGAATGTGTTAACTAACCCTATTGTGGTAATCATTTCACAGTATATACACAAATCAAATCATACTGTACACCTTAAACTCATACAATGTTGTGAGTCAATTACATCTCAATAAACCTGGTGGGGGTGGGGTGAAATTAAAATTTAATTAAAAAAAAAAAAAGATCCGAGCATTGCCCCCTCCCCCGCAGGTCTCACTTGCCACCTCTGGGACTCGCTGCTGCAGGAGAAAACACCAAGGGGTCAGAGCAAGTCCTGTTCAGCCTGCTCTCAGGCTGCTGCCTGGGAGCAGCTGGGTTTTTAACTGCAGAAGAGCTGGTTGTCGCCTAGAGCTTAGGTGGATGGAAGGGACACAAGGCCCTGAGGACTTCCTTTGGGCTCTCAGAGCCCTGTCTTGGCAAGGAAGGGGGTGGGAGAAATAGGCAGGTGTAAGGAGCCAGCCCCTGCTGTGATCTATCCAGCATCAGCCATTGAAGGGGTAACTGACAGCAAACCCCGAACCAGAAGGTTCCAAGGAAGGAGTGGGACTACTTTTGATACTAGCTGACCATCTCCCTGGGCTCTCGCCTGGTTTGAGCTAATGAGGCGGCCGCTAGGGCAGAGACCCAAACTTTAACACAGTACAGTCTTCTAGAACCAGATCTCCCCCTCAGTCTTTCTCTTCCTTTTTCCCTTTGTCTTCACACCCATGGTTATTTTAACAAGGATTTACTGAGCAAAGACTATCTAGCCAGGAGCTAGGCACCACAGGAGAAATTTATTCATTTAACAAACACACAACATTCCAGACAGGGATCTGGGCCTGAAAAAAACCCAATCAATTCCTGACCGAAAGACCCAGAGAGTGAAAACAACCCAAATGTCCACTGATTGATGAGCAGATAAACAAAATGTGCTATATCTGTACAAGAGGATATCATTCAACTATAAAAAAAGAATGAAACATGCTACATACAACATGAATGAACCTTGAGAAAATCATGTTAAGTGAAAAACAATCACAAAAAAATCACATACTGTATGATTCCGTTCATATGAAATGTCCAAAATAGGCAAATCCACAGATAGAGAAAACAGATTAGTGGTTGCAGAGGACGGAGGAGCACTGCTAATAGGTACCAGGTTTGGAGGGAGTAATAAACATTTTCTAAAATTGATTGTAGTGATGACTGTTCAACTCTGAATGTACTGAAAACCACTGAATTGCATACAAGGGAGGGAATTATATAGTACATGAAATTACAGCTCAATAAAGCTAATATTTTTTTTAAATCCCTGCCTGATGAAGTAGAAGAGGGGAACCAGAATAATAAACAAAACATTTAAGTAACCATATACAGTATATCAAATATCAGCACTTTGGGAAAAAACAAAGTAGGGAAGGTAGACAGTACAAGGATGGCCATCGCAAATGTTACAGGATGCAGACCGTGCAGACAGATGGCTTCACTCAGGATGAAGACCGGCTGGCCCCAGTCCTCTGTCTGGGGGAACAGTGCTCCAGGCAGCAGCTCTGGGAAATTCTAGTGCTCACAAGTGCCTGGAACACAAGAGTCCAGCTAAAAGCAAAGAGCTCGAAGCAGCACTGAGTGCTGGGAGAAAGGGCAGCCCCCAGCTTGTCAGACAAGGAACTCCATGTGTGGTAAGGTTGTCTCCGGAACTACAAACACCAGTTTAGGAGCCAGTCAGTGCACGGTCCACATTAGTTCTAAAAATATCTGCTGAATGAATGAATAATGAATCAATGGGGCCTACCCTGAGGCTGCCTCCAGCCCTACCTGAACCCTGAGGTGCCTGTTACCTTTCCAACCCAGTTTGATGTTCCACTCATAGAAGAAAATCAGCTTCCCTTTGCGGCTGCTGCAGGAAGCCTCGCCTTCCACCTGCTTCAGCTCACTGATCTGGCAGCGACCATCCTCATTCTCCACGACGATGCCCACCAGGAACTCGCGGAGCTTCCCCTTGGACCAGCTGGTGGCATCTCGCTCTGTCCTGCCAGGAACCAGAAGGGCAGAGTCATGAATGGAAGGCCCAGGTGGTATCAACTGACCAGCCCAGATAAGCGTGGCTCCCCTCAAGGGCCTTGGTAGAACTGCCACCCTCAAACTTACAAACATGCTTCTCAAACCAACTTTCTCCCAAATATTTAATTCTCCTGCTCGGTTTCTTACGATATCATTAACCACTATATAAAGTAGTATTTTCGTCTTAAAAACACCAGCTTATTTGGGGAAAAGGCAGTCTAGCAATCTTCCTAGTTGGAAATGTATGGACTATATGAAAAGATGGTAATAATTGAAATAATTCTAACAAGACAAATTATCAAGGGTGTTCACACGTATTGTTTCATGCAATTTCCCTAAACAATGTTCCCATTTTGGGAAGTGGGGATGAACTGAGAGAAGTCTCTGATGTGCCTGCGGTGACAGGCCTGGTGTAGGAGAGGTCGGCTCCTCTGAGCCGAGGCTGGTAAATGACCCCTTCACAGGCCCAGGGCTTTGCTCTGCCTGGACCTGCCTCAGCATCAGCTTGATGGTCTGGAGATACCACAGCCCTCAGAGGGTCAAGGCAGAGAGCATCACTTCCTGAAGCTCTGGGGGAGGGAAGGGGGCAGAAATAAGCCAGTGTTCCAAATGAGGTACAAAAAGGATGGGTAACTGGTTCCAATTCCTCGAAGGCAGGGCTCACCGGAAGCCCATCCAGTTAGAAGCGGAGTTGAGATCCAAATTCCTGGTCTTTCCACCATGCACAAACCAAAACACACCCTTCCGCCCACACACACACTTTCTAGCTTCATTTTAACTTTCAGAAGCATCAAGAGGATTAGGTGTGGGAGGGGGAAGGGAAGCACTTAATTAAGGGTACAGACTGTCCAAGTTGAAGAGGTAAGTCAAAAACTATTCTGGGAGTCGAACTCAACTTTCAAAAGGAGGAAACAAGTCCCAGAGGCAGTGCACGCAAAATGCCAAATCTAGAGCCTCAGAGGGCTTTCCCAAGCCCAGAGGCTACAGATGAGCCGCACTTGAAGCAGATGGGGGAAGGGAAGGGAATCTTGTGCACCTGTGCAAGACCTCGCCCCTCCGAGGCGCCCAGGGACAAGGCTACCGTCAGCCCCCCAGCCCCAGGGCCCAGGGCGCCCGGTGCTCGCAGAGAGGCTCCCCCAGCCCGTCGACCAGCTCCGGAGGGAGGAGGCCCCGAACCGCGGCCCAGGCCCCGCCCGGCCGCACCAGTGCCAGTTGTTCACGTTGGTCCCGTCCTCCCTCTCCTCCACGATCCAGCGCGGGTCCCCCTGGCCCCACTTGGCCATGTCTGCGCTGGCAGGGCGCCCTCGGCGGAGAACAAGGCAGGGCCGCGGCGGCGGCGGCGGCGGACAGCGGTGCGGCTCTGTCGCTGACGTTTCCGGCTTCTCAGCCCAGGACCAGAGCTTTCGCGGCCCATAAAGTGCCAGAAATCCCCGCCCCTGCGCCGCTCCGCCTACCGCCCCACACCGCACGCCGAGCCGCAGGGCGTCGGGGAACCCGGTGCGGGTGCCGGGTCGCGAGGTGGGACGGGGCGGGGCCTGGTGTCCGGGGTTGCCCGGAGTGCCGTGGGCGCGTGGAGGCTCGGGAGACCGCGAATCGGGGCGGGGGCAGGGGGGGCGGCCAGGAGAGCTAGGGCCTGAGAGTCTGGGGTTGGGCGGTGTGTGGAAGAAGGAAGGGGGGGGCGGTAATGTCTGCGCCCGGGGGGCGGGGTTCGGGACAGTGTACGCTGCGGGGGGGGCGGGTGCGGAGATGTCCCAATACGCAGGGCTAATGGGGCGATCCCTCAGGCATGAGGCGGGGTCCTGGGGGCCTCGTCGGAGGTGTTGGAAAAGCCCCCGGGTCGCCGCTGCGGGACTCTATAGAAAGTGCAGGGGCCAGGAAGGGGGGAACCTCGGCTGCCTGCTGTAAAGGCCTGAGCACCCCAAGGGCTCATTATTACTACAATGATTGGTTTCAATGCTAGCAAGTGGGCGGCGGAAAAGAGGCGCCTGCCTGAGAGCCAGCCGTACTGGGGATGCAGACCCGAAGCGTCTCTCCAAGCTGTTATCAGCTGTGCTATTCGGTCCAGTCCAGGACGTGACCCAAGCACTTGATCACCGTTTGCTGTACAACCGACTTCTGAGGTCAGAGCGCGCCCAGGGTGCATGCGGTCTCCAGTGTGCGCGTGCTCGTTACACCATACTTCTGTTTTGTCTGAAAGTTCCTGCAGAGTTGGTGCACTGTGGTTCTCCCCTCATGCCTTTCCAACACCTGTCCAAGTAGCATGAGCTACCAAGTTCCCAGTTACTTCAGGAACGTTTACATTTTATTCATTTAATAATCCTTTACAGGTGACAAAAGAACGTTGTTGTAAGCGCCCATTATTGCAGCTTGATGCAATTTTACAATAATTAAGTGGATAATGATTTCTTTAACAAAACTTCCCCTTCCAGTAAACGCGTTGTACCCATTATTTGGAAGATGTTACTAAAGGGTCTGTGGATATTTATTTAGTATGGAAAACAAATATGGCAATGGAAGGGTGGAAGTACCTGACTCTTCTATTCCCTGGTTTTGACCTGTCCTTTGCCTTGTGCTCTGTGCTTATCAATGAGATAAAGTAACTAGTGGAGAACATTTTTCTCCTTTACTTACTGGAGCAACTGCACTTGTATCATTTTCCAATATCATTTTCCAAAAAGCTACAACAGTCATGCAAACAGACTGCTTCAAAGTATTTTGGCTCCGAAACAAAATGATGTTTTTATTTCACCTTTTACACTTTACTTCACCAAAGGCATGGACAGTTAAAACACGGTATCAAGTAGGAAAGAATTTCAATGGCAATGGTAGAGGGCACAGTTTTCTTGTGTATTAGCTGTGTGTCTTTTATCCAATTCATAAAGAGTATTAATGATAGACTATTACGTGGTAAGATTTAGATATGGATAATTGAAAATCATGGAGAAAAATAAGACCAGGAAACTTAGAAAGACAGAGGCTATAATCACTCAAATTTTATGTGGACAAAAAAATTTTTTTGCAGTATTTATACAAAAAGAATTACCCCAACGGAAACAATTATACTAAAATGTAAATGAAAAAGTCAGTCTATGTAATAATTGACCAAGAATTAAACTGGCCTAAAAGAATTTGCTCCAAAAAGTAATTTCACAAAGAAAACCTTCAGTATTAATATAATTATTATGGCCCCGGCCGGGTGGCTCAGATGTTTGGAAAGTCTTACACTGAAATGCCCCAGGTTTGATGCCTGGCCGGGACACATACCTAGGTTGTGGCCCCGGCCAGCTCACGTAAGGGGGAACCAATCGATATGTCTCACCCTCCCTCCCGCTCGCCCTCCCCCTTCCTCTTTCTCTAAAATCTCCACAGGTAAGGATTTAAAAAAAATTTTAATATAATTATTACAAAAATATTTGTCTTAAAAACACTGAGTCAAAGATCTCGAAGAAATATTTGTACACCCGTGATCATAGTAGCATTATTCACTGCATGAAAGCCACCCAAGTGTCTGCTGAGGGAAGAGTGAATAATAAGCAAAATGTGGTACAAACGTATAATGAAATATTAGTCATCCTTTAAAAGGAAGGAAATTCTGACATATGGTGCAACACGGATGAAACTTGAGACTCACATTATTCTATTCATGTGAACTTAGAATATAAACATTAAGTGAAATAAGACAAAAACAAAAAAAATGCTGCATAATTTCATTTCCATGAAGTATTTAGAATAGTCTAAATCACAGAGACATACATGAATGGTGGCTGCCAGGGGCTCTGGGGGAGAGGGACACGGGGAGTTACTGTATATGGGAATAGAGTGTCAGTTTCAGAAGATGACAAGTGCCCTGGAGACAGACGATGGTGGCGGTGGCTGTCCCACATTATGAGTGCATTTAACACCACTGAACTGTACTCTTAATGGTTAAGCTGGTAAAACTTGTTATTTTTTACCACAATAAAAAATTGGAATAAGACCCTAAACCAGTGAGAAAAAGATCATTGGGCAAGAGGATATTCATGCAGTATGAAGGTATATCACACACACATACCCACACAGTTTACTTGTTAACTACAAAAGGGAAATGTGATCTTTACAAGAAAGAAATCTGGCAACGGACCACTTTAACCAAAAATGGAACAAACTGACATATGTATACCATCCCCTGTGTGGTATTCCTGCCAAAAATGCTTAGTCTGAATCTAATCATGAAGAAACCATCAGAAAAGTCCAAATTAAGGGAAATTCCGCAAAATGGATCTAGCCTAGACTCTTCAAAAATAAACATTTCATGAATGTCAACAGAAGACTAAAGAGATGTGGCAAATAAATGCAATGCGTGGCCCTCAGTTAGCTCCTGGATCCAAAACAGTTTAAAACGACAGAAGTGGGGAAATCTGAATTGCGTTTCAGACTGCGTATGTACTTGGTAATATTGTGCCAATGTTAGACTTTCTGAGCCCTGAATTTCGGTTACAAAGGAGAACATTCTTGTACTTTGGAGATGCATGCTGAAATATCTATTAGTAAATATGATGTCTGCAATCGACTCAATTAGTTTAGAAGAAGAAAACCAGATAAAGCAAGTGAGGCAAAATGCTGGCAACCAGTAACTCTAGGTGAAGACTATCTTGAAAGCATCTTGCACTATCCTTGCAACTCCTCTGTAAGTTTGAAATTATTTCAAAATCCTCACAATGGGATGATCCCAGGCCACAGGGACTTCTCCCCATCAAAGGATGGCAATGCTCCCCAGTTAGCATTAGTTACACATTGTAAATTATATTGTCATTTATTCTTTCATATACTCAAGAAACATTATTGAACATTTGCCATATTCATGACAATGTGCTAGGCCCTTGAACCACATGCTATGTTTTCTGCTTTTTCTCTCTCTCACAGCCCCTGACACATTTCACAAACGTTTACTGCAGTGTTTGGATGACATTGTACTGGCCTGTACTGCCATATTCCAAATACAGACGGCACCTTTTAAACCACTGAAGCCAAGAATAATATAATCCCAGGACTTGCCTAACATGATAGGATATTTTATTGGTAATGGTAGTTTCTTTGTATTAGTCTTAAAAAGCAGGACTTGCCTAACATGATAGGATATTTTATTGGTAATGGTAGTTTCTTTGTATTAGTCTTAAAAAGCAGCTATTTCATCGTTCTGATATGTCAAGTTTGCAGGTTTGATCCCTGGTCAGGGCACATACAAGAAGCAACCAATGAATGCTAAGTAAGTGGGACAACAAATTGATATTTTTCTCTCTCTTCCTCTCTCTATTTAAAAATCAACATTTTTAAAAAAGCAGTTGTCCGTACGAGAAAGTTTTCAGGACTGAGTTCAATGGGATTATGTGTAGGGGACCCTTAGTCCTAGTCACTGGAAGTTTCCATGGTAACAATACTACTATTATTGGGCCATGAATGCCTGTCATCAGAGCATCAAGGACATGTGCTGTTTCCGAAGTTCCCTTGAATATCATTTACCTAACAGACATCTGCACAACCACAAATAACTTTATTCACATGTTAGACAGTGTTTGAGTAGACTGAGTTAAGGACACTTAATACAATCAATTTCTTGAACTCAGAAAAGAGTTTTAAAAAAAACTATAGTCAAGCTCTCAGTATTTTACTTTACAGAATTTTGCATGTAGCCCATGTCTTTCTGCACAAAGGTAAAATGCTATTTGCATTTGCTTCAATCCCTGTTCTTTTGCTATTTCAACATGATTTTTTACCCCCAGTCATCTCATTGTTAGTCAAAGGTTACATGTCTTTCACTCTCAGCCTTTTCTGAGCTTCATTTTCTCTCTTTATGTTCTTGAATATAGCTGTGAGGTGTAGGGTATTCCTTCCCAAGGTCCACAACAATTACCTCCCTAGAAAATGTTACTCCTTTTAAAGGTCTTTTGTTGTTATCAGCAACTGAAGGGCTTCTGCTGACAGGTATGGGTGGTTTTTGCAAATCATCCTGCAAGAGAATGGGACAAACAGTGTAAGTGATCAATGTACGAATACAACAAACCCTGCTTTTAAAAATATAGGTTATATGTACATAGAAACAGAATAGTATTTGTGATATAGAAAAGCAGTGACAATCCATTGTTTTCATGTGTCTATGGTTATAAAAGCATACTCTGACATAGTCAAATAGCATTTGGTAACATGTTATTCTCTGTATGGCAGTCAAACCCAAGAGTTGCCTGGACCGCCATTCTGTGTCCAACTGGGCACGGGCCTTGTGTTGGGAGGGCACGTGAGTTGTTCTTATTAGAGAGCCCCAAACATGGTGCACAAGAAAGCCCTGGTAATGTTTATGTGCTGTTGTAGAAGGAGCCTAGAATGTGAGAAGGGACACAAGGTCTGGTCCTGAGCTCAGCCATCGTGGAGGAATGACCTTCAAAAATTTATGTCATTTTCTCATTGTTGGATCCCTAGAAGATCTCCAAGGCTTCCTTCAGCTCTAAGATTCTAGGATTCTGAGAAAAGCAGCAAAATGAAGAGAATTATTAAGAAAAACACAAATGTAGGAATGAAAAATGAGTAAGTAGGCTTAGCATATGTAAATGGTTTGATAACATGAACCGATAAAGCCAAGAACAATGGTTTAAATGACTGTGGACATTGCACTCCTTCCAGGCACAAACCTAAATACAGCCAAGACCACCGCTTTCATGCCTAGCCAAGTAATTCACCTCCTTTTCAATCAAATTCTATACCGCCCCTTGAGTGGTGAAAAACCCATCACCTCTTGCTGATTTTCTTTAGTATTAGGATCTTGCTTCTCTTCTATTTTGCTCTCCACTTTGAGCTCCTTGTCCTCTTTGTCTTCTAAGAACGAAGCCACTGTTTCTTTACTCCGTCTCTGGACAAGAATGCCAGGCCTCATGACCTGCCTTATGAGAGTCCTAAAAAAAAATCAATCAGCAGGGATTTTTAAATTCACGCATATTAGCCCCCATTATCACACACACAAAAAAGGTTTTCTACAGCATCCTATGATAGACTTACTTTTCTTGGTCTCCTGAATTGTTTTTCTCCACATTAGCAGTTAAACAGTCTTCACAAGGACCTTTCTCTGTCTTGTCATCTTCTTTGCTTTGGGAACTGAAACTGAATAAGCAAAAATTTACATTTAAGGAGAAAATTAGCAACTCTAAAACCCTGGATGGAGAAAGTAGATAGCTACAGCATTATTATTTGCTCTATTTTGTTTTATATTATTTCTAGATACATTTGCTAGTGTGACTTGAAACCTGATCCCAATTTATCATCATGGATTTATACCATCTATATAAAAACATCATCAGTAAAAGTAGGATGCAAATGAAGCAAATCAGTAGGATGATGATGAAAGTAACTGCTGTGGTTTCAAAGCTCATAGGCTTAGGAGGCAGACTCATTCACTCTCGCAATTGCCGTTTGTCCAAATGTTCTTTTCCAGCTCAGTTTGAATATAGATTTCTTGTTCTTTCAGTTTTCTAGAAACAGAAGAATAAAAGCCTGTTTTCATTGTTGTTCATTTGACCAGCTTTGTAAAAGATGCTCTGCTTGTTTCGGTGGAGATGACTCACACAGGCTAATTTTTCTCCATAAATGCGGTGGGGGGCTGAGGTGGCTGGAGGGGAGACTGAGCTGAGACACTTGCGGTCACTCAGCTCACCTCCCCTCATCCCAAAAACTATCAGAATCCAAAGGAGAGAGGAACTGGAGCATCTGGAGCTGAGCCCAGCTCCCCATTCTTCTCTCTTCAGTGACATCACAGAGTCACGGAACCATGGTATTAGAGGGACTAGTGCCAGCATGACCCCGCCCATCACCTGGAATCAGGAAATCTGTGAAACACTCCTCTGGGCTGCTGTCTGTGTGTTCCACTGGCGGGGGTGGGGGGTGGGGGGGATAGGGGTGTGGTGTGGAGGTCACTTAGCATCATCTTGGCCACTTGGACAAAGATTTTCTCCCTATTCTCAAAACACCACCCTTCCTTTCTTAACCTGAGCCTGCTTACCGTACTTTTTTTTCCACTGATCATAAACAATCAGTCCACTTCTTTCTTATAAAACCCCTCTCTATTGCCCTGATGGTGTTCTCTTTAGGCCTAATAGCCCACATCCATCTAATCCCACACCAGTGGACTTGCTTCCTGGACACACAAGACCACTGGCAGCTCTGGGGTCATGACTGAGGGAGCGGGAGCACAACAAGATGTTCGGAGGAAAGATGACCCCGGACCCATCCTAACTTCCAGTGAGAGCATGCTGCCCATGACAAGGAGAGGGAGGGCAGAGCTCGGGTTATCTGAGAAGAAAAAGAGGCTACAAAGGAGGAAGGCAGCTGCTGCCAATCATATCTGTAACAGCCAGAGGTGAGCTGTGGGGATCTCTGGGCCGCAGGGACACTGGCTGCCTTCCAGGAAGGCAGGGACTGTGACTGCCTTATCTTGGGGCACTCCATCAAGACAGGGCCCGAAAATTCCACAAATGTTGAGTAAATGTGTGTGTGTGTGCGCGCATGTGCGCGCGTGTCCACAAGTAGTTTGCTGGAGGGCTCAGGCCAAGGGCGATTTTGCAGAATACGTGAACTTTTGAGACACTCATGGCAGTCAGTAGAACTCCTGGATGAAGCCTCCTCCAGCCAACACTCCCAGATGAAGACTCAGAGACACTGCTGTCAGCCTGAGACTTTATGAGCCCAAATCTTGGAGGCCTGGCTGGGTAGCTCTTTCGGTTAGAGTGTTGTCCCAATATGCCCAGGTTGTGGGTTTGATCCTTGGTCAGGGCACATACAAGAATCAACCAACAAATAACCCAAATGAGTGCATAAATTAAGTGGAACAATAAATCAATGTCTCTCTCCCTCTCTCTTTCTTTCTCTCATCGATAAATTTAAAAAAAAAAAAATTTAAATGTCCAAATCCTCTCATGTCTCAGATCTTTCTGGGAGATGCGGGGTATTTCATACCTATCTATGGGTGATTACACAGGTTTAGACATATGTAAAAACCCATGAAATTGTGTACTTAATACACTTCATGCCCTCTACTGTGTGGATACTATACATAAATAAAAAAGAAAAAAAGGCCCCTGTCCCTGTACCTGAATTTGAGTGTGGGAGGCGCAGAGTAGTGCTGGCCTAGAGGGCACTGCCACTAGTTGGTCCTGCCTTCCAGAACGTTCTCCATGCATCCTCTGAGGCCAGAGACCTTTAGCAAGGACACAGCTGTAACGAGTAAGAGCTGGGTAAGACCTTACCCTCTGGTAAGGCTTTCTTCACTGAATGTGGTTTGGGAATCAATATCTGAAATTTATATATATAGTTAACATAATACAAAATATTACAGTGGAAGGTTATCCAGCTTAGGTCTCTAAATCACACATTAAATGAACGAGACTGCAACTTCATGATGCCACGGGATTTTAACCCAAGCTGGTCTCAGGGGCCTAACCCTGTGCTTTGCTCTCAGAAGGATTATACTGAGAAATTGTTTGTGATAGGACATTTCTAACAATAGTACAGAAACAGAAAACATTCTGAGAGTACCATGAACAACTGCATGCTAACAAATTGGATAACCTAGCTGAATGAAAAAAATATTCCTAGAAAGATAAAACTAACCGAGGTTGAATCATGAAGAAATAGAAAATCTGAGAGAATTATACTAAAAAGACTTAATCAATAGTCAGAAGATCTCCCAACAACAGCAAAGACAAAAAAGTCCTGGACCAAGTGTTCTCACTGGGGAATTCTATCAAACATTTAAAGAACTAATACCAATCTTTCTCATATGCTTCCAAAAAATTGCAAAAAGTGGAATACTTCCTAACTCATTCTATGAGGCCAGCATTGCCCTGATAACAAAGCCAAAGACAATAAAACAAAGAAAAGTAAAGACCAATATCCCTTATTAATATTGAGGCCAAAATCCTCCACAAAGTACTAGCAAACTGAACTTGGCGGCATATTAAAAGATAATGTGGTCATGACCAAGTGGTATTTATTCCCAGAATATGAGGGTGGTTTAACATACAAAAATCAATGTAATATACTGCATTAACAGAATAAAGGGAAAAAATACATTACTATCTCAATTGATTCAGCAAAGGCATTTGACAAAATTTAACATCACTTCATAATAAAAACATTCAACAAAGTAGCAATAGAAAGAAACTACCCCAACATAATAAAGGCCACATATAGAAACCCTACAGCTAATATCATACTCAATGTTGAGAAAATACTTGCAAATCATATGTATAATAACAGATTGTTATCCAGAATATAAAGAACCCCTACAATTTGATGACGACAACAACAGACCCAGTTCAAAAATGGGCAAAGAACTTGAATAGACATTTCTCTATTATGGAATTTATAGAGACATGTCTCTATAAATAGACATTATGTATCTCTAAGAAGATACATAAATGGCCAAAGACCATATAAAATGATGCTCAATATCATTAACAATTAAGAAACAAATAAAATCCACAATGAGATACCACTTTATATCCATTAAGAAGGCTATCATTAAAAAAAAACTAAACAAAAATGACAAGTGTTGGTAAGAATGTGGAGAAATTGGGGCCCTTGTGTATTACTGATGAGAATGTAAAATGGTGCAATTGCTGTAGAAAACAGTATGACAGTTCCTCAAAAAATGAAACATAGAATTACAAATCATTCAGCAATTCCACTTTGGGCCATATAAGTGAAAGCAGGGACCTGGACAGACATTGTACACCCAGGTTCATAGCAGTATTATTCACAATAGCCAAAAGGTGGACACAACCCAATTGCCCACCAATAGGTGAATGGACAACCAAAATGTGGTATATACATACAAAGGAATGCTATTCAGATTTAAAAAAGAACAAAATTCAGCCCTCACTGGTGTGGCTCAGTTGATGGAGAGTTGTGCTGTACACCAACAGGTTGTGGGTTCGATTCCCTGTCAGGGCACATACCTAGGTTGCGGGTTAGATCCCTGGTTGGGGCACATATAGGAGTCAACCAGTCAGTATTTCTCTTTCTCCCGTTTTCTCTTTCTAAGAGCAATGAAAACAATGTCCTCAGATGAATATTGAAAAAAAGAAAAGAATAAAATTCTGATACATGTTACATATAGATGAACCTTAAAGGCATTATGCCAGGTTAAGTAAGGCAGACACAAAAGGATACATGTTGTATGATTCCACTTATATCAGATATCTGAAACAGCCATATTCATAGGTGCAGAAAGTGGAATTGAGGTTACCGGGTGCAGGGGGGAAGGGGAGATGGTGAGTTATTATTTAATGGATAGAGTTGCAGCTTGGGAGAATGGAGACGTTATGGAGATGAATAGTGGGGATGGTCGCACAGCAATGTGAATATACTTAAGGACACTAAAGTGTACACTTAGAAATGGTCAGTTTTGTGTTGTATATGTTTTATCACAATTCAAAAAATATTTGTGAAACAGAAGAAAGGGAACCCATCTATAAAGTGGCCTGGTACGTGGCAGGCACTGGAAAAATAAAACCAGCACAAAGAGATCTTGTTTCAGTCTCCATCCATCAGCTTATTTTGTTTCCCCACTGAGAATGCCCTAGCCCCGCCCTCAGTCCTTTACCTGTCTCCACCTCTAAGTCCTCCAAGGCTTGGTCTGGGGCTGCTCTTCCATGAGGCCATCACCATCCACTGGGCTTCCTTTCTTCCTCACTCTTGCTAAGCTGCAACTGCAGTTCAGTGACACCCCATATCACCTACCGCATCCCAAGCCCCTGCCCTGCCCAGCTCCAGCTGCAGGCATGCTGGGAAGTGGTAGAGAGCTTCACATCCTTTGTCATTTCCCTCCTCCCACCTCTTTTATTCTTTGACATCAGGCTCCCAGGGTCCTGCAAATTTCATTCTCTCCTGTTATCAAAGCCTGCTTTTTCTAACCTGCTTCTTCACCCCAACACTTCCTTATAGAAATTTAAAGTGTTTCCACTTTCAAGGATATTTGTATTTTAACAAGGGCTTAAGCGAAAGCAAGACAGTCGGGGTAGAATTTCAGGTATCAGCCAGACGATAGGGAGCTCCCGTTGGAGCCAGGAGGGCTTTTCTGGCTCTCCTGGCATCTGCCGCATTGAGGTCAGATCTGGACTCCTCCTTGGGGGAGCAGTTCTGCCCCGCCTCCCCCTCCTGCCTTCAGGCTTCTTTGGGGTAGTGGCCAGAAGATGGGCACTCCTGGTGACAGCATCTGCAGCATCTTGTGCTCCAAGCAGGTCCAGGGTGCATATGAATCCCCACCCACCTCCCTAAGGCCTGAATATACATAATCTGATGAGATCCTTTCACAAAAGCATGATCTGCGAACTACAGGATAAAGATGAGGGCATTCAGAGGATTCACAAATCACAGCTGCCTCAATTTGAGAACCAGGGTGAGCACAGGACTCAGTTTTGGCCCATCAGAGGAGTCCACAGTCAACATGTGATCTGAATCATCTCAGTTAGCCTCAGTGTCAAGACATTTGCAGAAACTTCCAGCACAGAGGAGAGCAGGGCTGAAGTGTAGACTGGAAGCTGAACTTTGCCGCTGTGTGAGCCAATGCCTCTCCTTTTTGCCTTAAGCTGGTCTGAGTGAGGTTTGTGTCTCTTGCAATCTAAGATTCCTGATGAACACATTTGTAACCAGCACCATACTGCCTCCCTTTCTGAGCCTTTGATTCCTACATCAGGATTCCTGCATTCCTCACATGAGAGCCATTGAGTCTGTTCACTATCTTGTTTGACATTACATAGGTTTGCTCTAGCCTCCAACCACAAGTGACATGAAATGAGTGCCTCTTCTCTTTTATCAAGTAAGTGCAGTCTTTTTCCCTACCACAGCCAGTGGGGCTGCTTGGAGGTCTCATTTTAGATTTTAGAGGGCTGCCTGGGAGTTACTGAGGCTCATTAACATCAAGCTATGATATTTAACAGAGCACTTGTATTGAAATAGGTTTTTTTTTCTTGTACATTAATGGCCAAAATCTGTCAGTTTTTGTTAGAGGAAAAAAGGAAAAATGATGTTAAATGCCAAGATAAATGCCTAATATTTCAATACATACAGTTTCCACACAAGAGAAAGGTTGTTCTGTTGAAAAGTCTTCATTATTTATGATTCACTGTTAACCTTTTCACGCAGAAGCCATTTAAAACCTCAGAAAGTCATTAGAGCTTGATAAGGTTTTTGGCGATCCATTCATCACCCAACTGTTTTTCATGGAACTAGTGACACTGAGCTATACAATAGGAAACACAGCCCTTGGTGGGGGGGGGGGGGTGACCCCAAGACAGCACTCCCCTCAGTAAGAAAACAGGCACCAGCCCTGACTGGTGTGACTCAGTTGGTTGGGCGTCATCCAGCAAAATAAGGGGTTGCGGGTTTGACTCCCAGTCAGGGCACATGCCTGGGTTTTGACCCTGTCCTGGTGTTTCTATCACTCTCTTTCTCCCTCCTCTCTCTCTAAAAATAAATTCAAAAATCTTTTTTAAAAAAGAAAGAAAACAGGCACCCATCCCCAAATGCCACATCTGGGGACACATAATTTAAAACACAGATGTCAATGGGACAAGATATTTGGAAAGCAGCAAATGCTGAAGGGGCCTGGGGGATAAGGGACAGGAAATCAGATATGGGATTTTATTGTGCAGACCAACAGAAACTGATAATGGAATCATGCACCATATGTTTCCTAGTGCCGACTGGGAGAAGAAAGCCTTTTGCTAGCCAAGATCAAGTCTGCTCTCTCTACACCAATCCCCAAATGCTACCGCTCAACCCCAAATGACTGGGCTGCTATAACAGAAATATCACAGACTGGGTGACTTACAAACAACAAATACATATGTCTCACAGATCTGGAGGTTGGGAAGTCAGAGATCATACCACTGGCGGATTTGCAGTTTCTAAAGTTGTCTACACCTGGGTATGGGCACTTTGACCAAGACAAGTTTTGCCTGGAGAGAGTCTTTTATCACGAAGAATGAAAAGATTTTGTAGTCAATATGGTTTTAATCCAGCCAATTCTGTTTTTTATCAAGGACAAATGGGACAAATTCAGTCAGTATTTTCAGAGCATCCAAAACCAGATGGGATGAGACACAGGATATTTCCTATTAACATATTCATAATTATTTGACATTTGATTATACTGCCTTTCTTTAGATTATTTGAGCTTTCAACGTTTAAAACTTTTAGTCAACATTCAAAGCAAAAAAGTCAGTTTTCCCAATAATCGTTCCATATGTCATATTTCATGATTGTCAGGAAAAAGAGGAAAAGGCTGGAAAACAAACAATAGATGCTTGTGTGATAGATCCATTTGGAAATAGGATTCTACTAGATAATAAATTTTTTAAATAAAGATATATTCAGAAAGTTCAAAAATTTTAAATATAGAAAAGTTATTTCTCATCACAAGAAAAAATATTTGTAGCTATCTGTAGTAATGGATGTTAACTAGACTTATTGTGGTGATCATTTTGCAATATACTCAAATAGCTAACCATTATGTTTTGCACTTGAAACTAATATGTTATATGTCAAGTATGCCTCAATTTAGAAAAAGCTTATACGGCAAAGACATCTCTCACACTGTCCTGACCCACTAGGATCCACTCCCTAGGAAACCATTATTATTAGTTTCTTGTGTTTTTTATTTAAGATATCTATTTATTTATTTTTAGAGAGAGAGGAAGGAAGTGGATAGAGAGAGAAACATCAATCGTCTGCCATATGCACCCCAATTGGGAATTGAACCTGCAACCTAGGTATGTGCCCTGACTGAGGATCAAACTCCCAACATTTTGGTGTATGGGACAATGCTCCAACCAACTGAGCCACCCGGTCAGAGGTCTTGTATTTTCTAACTTCTAAAATGTCTTTATGATGTAAGCAACAGATATGTATTCTTACTTTGCCTTTTAAAAACTTTTTGTTGAAACATAACTTACATATAGTAAATTCTAGTGACAAAAACCTTTTTAATACATCCTCAAAAAACCCTAATACTCCCTCCTATCAGTGTCCCATGAAGAACCACTATTCTGACCTCTCTCACTATAAATTAATTTTGCCTATTCTTGATTTCCATATAAATGGAATCATACCGTAGGCACTTGTTTGTGTATGGCTTCTTTCACCCAACATTACATCCGTAAGGTTCATCCATGTTATTATGTATGGCAATACCTTGTTTTTTTCTTTGATATGTATTATTCCATTACATGATTATACCTCAATTTATTTATGAATTCTACTGCTGATAAACATTTGATCTACTTCCAGTTTCTGGCTATTAAAAGTAGTGCTGTTATAAACATTTCAATATGTATCTTTTGGCGGACATCGCACTCATTTCTGTTGGCTGTGCAGAATGGCTCACAGGGTCCTAGGCAGGCCCAGAAGGTGCCCCAGGGCAGGTTTCCAAAGGGCTTTGCCAGTTCGCACTCCCACCAGCTCTGTGTCAGTCCCAGGCGCTCTGCGGCCACACAGGCCCTTTGGCACTGTCTGTCCTTTTAAACCATATGAAACAAACCTCTTTATTCACGTGGGGAGGGTGCAAGGGAGCCAACTCAGTATTTAAACCACTCCGTAGAGGAGGAAAATTTTAAGCATTTGTTTTCTTATATGATTTCTATCTAAGGATAACCAAATGATGAGAAATTTATTTTTAGAAAAAAGTTTCAGATAAGAAACAGAGGAAAACTATATCAGAATTTGAATATTATCACTTTGCAGCATGTAGATGTGCATTTGTTATCGTAGAGCCATTAACTCTACCTGGACTATTGCAAGAGCTGCCTAACTGGTCTCCTTACCTCTGAGTATGTTCTTCATTCAATTCGTCATTGCCCAACCTATCAAAGTTATCTTGGTCAAATACAATTCTGGTAATGCCATTCTTGGCCTAACCTCTTCATCAGCTCCCCATCACCTACCAAATAAGCTATAAGCTGTCTGATTCTACTCCCACCTCCTTTCTCTGGCCTCATCTCCCATCACGCTGCTTAGAACTGGCTCCAACTGCGGTACTGCCCTCTTGCTGCACCCCTCTCCGCACCCTTGCCGGCCCAGGCTGACCTTCTAATCATCCTTCATGGCTCATCTTACATTCTCCAAGAAGACTTCTCTGCGACCCACCCACCCTTCAGGGCTCTGCAGGGCTCACTGAGTTCTAATCAAATCATTTCTTTTCCTGTCTTGCAACTTTGCAAGTTTGGAACAAACTTTACAAGTTTAGAATTGTTTCAAAATAAAAAATTTTTTTTAAAGATTAAATCAACTGGTTTCGGATATCACTTTTTAAAGATATGTTTACAACCCTGGCTGGTGTGGCTCAGTGGATTGAGCACTGGCCTGCGACTCAAAAGGTCACTGGTTTGATTCCCAATCAGGGTACATGCCTGGGTTTCGGGTCAGGTCTCCAGCTGGGGATGTGTGAGAGGCAACCGATTGATATGTCTCTCGCACATCGATGTTTCCCTCCATCTCCTTCTCTTTCTCTTCCCCTCTCACTGAAAGTAAATAAAATCTTAAAAAATATACATTTTTATATGTATATTATACCTATATTTAGTATCTTGACCAAAATTCCTTAGAACTCTTTTGGATTTGTTAAGACGTATTTGCTTGCAAGTAATGGAAAATCCAAGTCAGCTGTCTGGAACAATTTTAAAACATGCATTTTCTCATACAAATGTCCTGAGGTAGTTTAGCCAGAGGGTTAATCACCAATCCAAGACTTCCATTAAATTGTTCTCCTCTTCCATTTCTCAGTGTAACAGGTTTGTCCTCTTCTCTTGTTTCTCTTCACAACTGCAATATGGTTTCAGCTGCTCTAAGCATAACGTTCGGACATTATAATGTCCAAAGGCTTGAAAGAGCTCTTACTAATGCCTATTTTTAAACATCAGGGAAAATTTCCCAGAAGCACTACAACAGACTTTCCCTTACCTCTCATTATACGTAACTACATGTCCATTCTTAAATGAATCACGGGCAAGGAATTTGAATCACCATTGTTAGCTGGACAAATCAGAATTCATATTCTGGGGCTAGTGAAGGGCCAGCTTTCTTTAAAAGCATTTGACCACTGAGTACCTTCTGTTAGCAAAGAAGGAAGGGAATGACTTCTGGGTAGGCAGTCAGCATTATCTGCTACACTGCTGCTTGATTTAACTGAATAATCTTTAAAGATTTCTTTAAATACTTCTATTTTTGAGTATATAGGAAAGTTAAAATATAAGGTATATATAGTGGGTTTATGAATTTACTTCACAACATTCAGGTGTTTGTTTTTTCTAAATCCAGTTACAACCAGGCCAAGCTTCCCGGCGCAGTCCTCTTGGCCCTTCGGCTCCTGCAGACCCCAGTGCCGGCACTGCGAACTTCACAGTGATATGCCTGGCTTGCACTTATTTATGTAGACATCGCTTACTTTTATTTCTCATTATAAAAACACACACAAGAATTTTAAGAGATGATGACTATAAGACAAATCAGAACCACAGTGAGTTATTAAACCAATTTTTATATACTACGATTCCAAAAGTAGAATACCATTAAATATAAAACACATTTATAGCGCTGCACATACACACACGGAGGTCTTGCCTGGTGTCATCTCTGACTCTTATACATAAAAAACAAACAAACTTGAGACTGAACGTCTATCCTTCAGTTTTCCTATTTCTCATATATGAAAAATTTTAAGGGAACATTAAAGATGTAAATAAAACACTAAAGGTTCTCTGTGCTTTGAACAGCCAGTCAATTAAGAAAAATTCTTGAAGCCCATTTCTAGCTATGATAGTAGAAGACTCTTCTGGTTCTTTTTTTAGCCAATTAATTTTTCCTCGTCAATCATTTGTGGGCAAAGTACAAAAATAGCTAAGAAACAAAATCACATTTTTACATTAATTTCATTATAAAATACCACTCAGTTTTAAAAAGTCACTAAAGGGACACTTTCTACAGCAGAAAGGGGCTAAATTCAAGTTTTGGTTTTTTTATATTGACGAAGACAATAATATAACACATATAGCATATGATCATTAGAGCCTAAATTGAAATGTATTAAGTTTAGGGGGAAATAACTATGCAATTATTTCTTGTTTCTCCTGTCTCCTTCCCAAACTAAAAAGATCTCTTATTATTTTATATATATATTTCTTTTTTAAGCATTAGTTTATACTCTGAAAGCTTACTAATATATTCAAAACCTGTATAGGCACTTTTCTAAAGAGCGGTTTAGTGGTTTAGCTGAGTTCTTCTGCACGCAATAAACTGACTTCTAGGTAACTGATCATTGGGGATGGTACATATTTGAGCCCTCTTTCCTCCAAGCTTCTAATATCTTGGGTATTTCTGCTGGATTGCTGAAACTCAAATTACAAATAGTGGGCACGGCTGCTAATTGCGCACCCTATGGTATATCTTCATCTGGAGTATGCCATATGAACACACTTATAGCAGAACTAATATTTTTGACAGCAGATGAAGTCCTTCCAGTCCAACTGACCTTCATGACCAGTCAGCCCCAGTATTGTTGCTATGATAATATCAGGAGTCTATGCAACATTCACATGCCCTTTTCTGTATTTTACCCACTTCTTTATTACAAGCCACAGCTCCTTACTTAGGATGTTATCATGTGTCCAAATCCATTTCTGATGGCAGCAGAGCAGATAGATGGCAAATATGTACTTCCAAGTGCTATCATTAAGATCTTCCCCAAGTTTTTCACTGGCCTGACTTCTGTTCATGGACATCCTTGATTTGTGTTTCCCTTATTCATTGTGCTGAGCTTTTGGTGGGCCTTTTCAATCTAGAAATCCATGTTTACTTGTTCTCAGATTTTTCTGAAATTATTTTATTAATAATTTCTTTCCTTTGATTATCTCGTCCTACAACTCCTATTAGTTGGATATTGACTATTCTGGGTTGAATTTCTAGGTGAATGGTCAAAAGGTCCCAATCATCATTTTTCCTCTATATTCTCAGCTAGTTCCTTAATTTTATTTATTATTGCATTTTTTATTTCAGCAAAAGAGCTTCTGATTTTTTCCTTATGTTACTCTGTATTTATTTTACAAATGCAAATCTGCTTGAATTTTTCTGAGGATACTTATTAAAGTTATTATTTTTTATATCTTCTTTTGTTTACCTGAATTAGCTTTTTCCTCTCAGGTCACTTTACACTTTTCTTGGGTCATTTATCTTGGTCTTTTTCTGTTGGATTGTTTCATTTCAGTGTTCGTTGGCTGTGTGTCAGTTAAGACTTAGGCAAGAGGAAGCCTGTCCAGAACTCTGTGCACATGGGTGGAGTTTCTACTATCATGTTTTGTTCTAATGTGAATGATAAGAAGCTGGGCCTAATTCTACCAGACACTCGACTCCAAGTCCGCTCTTCTGTTTCTGTTCCTCATCTCAACCAATGGTTCTTCCAAGGAAAAACTTTGAGATTTTCCCCCAGCTTTCAACTCCCCCTCCCATTTTCTAAGTCAATTTCTAGGTCTTGTTGATTTTACTCCTTAACCATCTCTTGACTGGCATCATTTTATGTGTCAATTTGGCTAGGTTACGGTACCCAGATAATCTGTAATGATTTCAAAATAAAAAGTCCTTTAGAAAGTTTTAAAAGTCCAATGATGTAGAGCTATGCTCAGAAAAGCCTATCTCCTCCAACTCTATCCCCTCTACCTCATTCCCACTCCATGTAGATAACCAGATTTCTTTCTTTTTTGCAGAAATAAATGTATTTGTTGTTGAATTAATATGGAGATATTAAGTGGAATTGTTAATATATTGTTACAAATAGAATCTACTAGATTCTATTTATTTCTTGAACAAAAGAAACTTGCTGAAGGACCCATGGTAATGGATAACGGAGTGGGGATTGATTGGGCGGGTGGGACAGGGGAGAGCAATGGGGAAAAATTGGGACAACTGTAACTGAACAACAGTTAAAAAAAAGAAAACTTGCTCTATACATTTTTTGCGTCTTTGTTTAACAATATATCCATATCAATTGAGAGACAGTCTTTGTCTTTACTTTTTTTTTTTAAATCCTCACTTGAGGGTATGTTTATTGATTTTGGGGGGTGGAGAAGGGAGGGAGAGAGGGGCATTGGTGTGAGAAACATAGATCAGTTGCCTTCTGTGTGTACCCCAACTGGTGATCAAACTTGCAACGCAGATATATGCCTTGAACCAGGCATGTGACCTGAATGGGGAGCAAACCCACAATCCTTTGGTGTATGGGATGATGCTCCAACCAACTGAGCCACCAGCCAGGGCTGTCCTTACTCTTTTTAATGGCTGTTCAGTACTACAATGTGCTAGTGTACTGTCATTCAACCAGTTTCCTGCTGATGAACATTTGAGTTGTTTACACATTATTGCTGTTGTGTATAAATAATGCTACAATGAGTAATCTTCCATTTGTCTTGTTTTACATTTGTCAAGTTGTAACTTCATTGCAATTTCCTAGAAGTGGTTTTGCTGGGTCAAAGAATAAATGCATATACATATTTGCTAGGTATTGCCAAATTCACTTCCTTGAGGTAGTACCATTTTATTCTTTGAGATTTTTGCTATTTTTGATAGGTGAGAATTGGTTTGGTACTTCAGTGAGGTTTTAATTTGCATTTCTCGTATAGTGAATGTGTTGTGCGTCTTCTCATCTGTTTGTTTGAAGGCCATTCATACATCTTTTTCTGTGAACTGCCTATTTGCTTTTTGCAGTTTTTTTCTTTTAAATTTGTCTTTATGGATTGAACCTGAGACTTTGGCATATGGAGATGATGCTCTAACCAATTGAGCTACCTGGCCAGGGCTACCTTTTGTTCTTTTTCATAATGTTCTTTTTGCCTTTTTCATATTAGTTTTTAAAAAATTTATTATATATTAGTGAGATGATTCCTATATAATAAAATACATTGTTTCTTTAGATTCTCTCTCGACTTAGTTTTTTATTTTTATTTTTTGCCATGAAGAAGTTTTTTAAAATGTAGTTAAGATTATTGGTCTTGTATTTTATTGCATCTTGCAATCCCAGAGGAATTCATCCATAGTTTCTCCTAGTACTTGTATGATTTAATTCTTTACAAGTAGCTCTCAGAGCCATTGGGGTTTTATCCTAGTATATGGGGTCAGGTATATTCCAAATTTAACTTTTTCAAAATACTCAGTTGTCTTGATGCTATTTATTAAAAAGTTCATCTTTCCAAGTGGTTTGAGATTCCACTTTTGCTATTTTTTTTTTTTATTTTCTAGAGTCTATTCCTGATTTTTTTATTATATTCTAGGGACCTACAGTATATGCTTTCGTATCTGGTATGGCCAGTCATCCCTACACACCAACCGTTTCTTTTTCAAGATTTTCCTGGCTCTTCTTGAATATTTATTTTTCCATATGAACTTTATAATCAACTCGTCTAGCTCTAGGAAATAAAATATTGGTAATTTTATTGTGATTACATTATATTAGTGTATTTGGGGAAAATTAACAACTATATAATAGTGAGTTATCCTATCCATAAACAAAGGCTACTTCTGTATATGTTCAAGTTAAAAGCAAATATTAATGAAATAGAAAACAAAGGTATAATAGATAGTAGTTTAATAGGAAATGTCCAGCCTACATGGGTGATTAGTCTGTATTTTACTGCTGTAGTGTTAAGTACCACAGGAAATAGTCAATCAGGTTAAATTCACCTCTGCCCAGGCTCTCTGACTTCTGTCTGTACAATCCACAGCTTTTTATAGATAATGTGGGTTTCACAATGTCACATGTTACACAAGTTTGTGGAATGTCAGAGAATTTTGCAATATAAACCACTTCTCTAGATTAAAAAAACAAGAAAAGAAATAGTCTCTCAGCTTGCTGGTTAACTAACCTGTGACAAGCATCTTTTGTAAACAGCTTGGTTTGCAAGTGTGGGACAATATATGTATTTACTAAATAACTATTACATAGTTTTGCTGGCAGGTTTTTTTTAAAAAATGCCATCTGGGCTAAATTTAAGAAAATTTCATGAGTTAGGAATGGGAAAAAAAAATTTCATGTTAGCAAAAGCAGTCTGTAACTAGCCTCATATACTTCATAAAGGTCAGTATTGGTCTCCAAAAATTTTGGTTTATGGAGCGTGGGGAGTGACGGTGCAGGGCCTCGGACATAATTTTAAATCTCTTCATCAATGGGATTTTTAAAAATCTGGTTATTTAAATAACCTAACAGAATATATTAACATTTGATAAGATTGATTAAGGAAGAGATAAAGCAGTAGGGAATATTAATTAGAAATGAAAAGGTTCCAGAAATGGAGAAATAGGTGTGATTTGATTGAGTTCAAAGCAACCGGCAGTGGGGAAGGCGAGGAGCGCCGCTGTCAGGCCTGCGGCAGGTTAGCCTCTGCTCTTTCCTGCCCGTGTCTTGAGATACATACGCATGGACACTTGGGAGCCATGTTCCGAAGAGGGTGAAACCAGCAGATAAGAGCCTGGGTCCTTGAACTACCTATCTGCCCGTGAACAAAGGTATCTTAAAGTGAAAAGAAATGTCCCAGTCTGCATATAACCAGTAAAGAGTTAGTAACCAGAATATAAAGAAATCCTGCATAATCAATTTTAAAAAACTCAACAGAAAAATAGGTAAAGGATATAAACAGCCAATTTCCCAAAGAGGAAGCACAAATGGCCAATGAACATATGAATATATGCTCAACCTCAGCCACCATCAGGACATTTAAATGAAAATAACAAGACACCATTTCATACTCACTGGACTACCAAAAATGAAACTATCGGTACTATGGTATCCAATTACATTCAGACCCTAAAGGTAAGAATGAAGACTCTTTGAAGTTAGATGTGGTCACATGACTTGTTTTGGCCAATTAAATGTGAACTGACATGATGTGTGCTGCTACTGTGCAGAGAAGCTTTAACAGCCAGGGTTCAAGTCCTTTAGTTCTTTTTTCCTGCCTTTCAGCAGCACGTGTTGGTACGAGCCTCCCGCAGCCCCAGGCCCTGAGTGACTACGATGACCAGAACTTCACTGCTGACCCGCACTGCACTTGCAGCACGAGCGAGAAACAAACCTCTAAATTAAACCACTGAGATTTTTCTGGTTGTTGGGTATTGTGGTATAATTTAGTTACCCTGACTGATAGGACCTTAATTGCTGGTGGAGCACAACAGGGACACCCATGTGCTGCTGATAGGAGTCTGAGCTTGTGCGACAACCCCGGAGAGAAGTTTGGAAATGTTTAGTCAGGCTGATGGTGTGCATACCCTTCAATTCATGGTTGCACAAGATAATGATTAAAAAATTTTTACTGCAGTGCTATTTTAAGGAAAAAATGGAAAATAACCTCAATGTCCATTGACAGGAAATAGAGAAGTGCATTTTCGTAGATTCATAGGGTAGATTACTGTACAGGAGCTAAAATAAATAAACTTAAGCTATCTGTCTTAAAATATATACATCTCAAAAACATAATTAAGAGTGTAAAAACCATATGAGAGGTACAGTATGAGTTCATTAAAGTTTAAATAGTTTATATATTGTGGCTACATAATATATGTAATAAAAGTATAACAACATGCATGGACATAAACATCAACTTCAGGGAGATGTTTATTCCAGGAAAGGAAGTTGGAAGCAGAATCACCTATAATAAGGTGAAGGTATTTGGAAAGTTTAATTTCTTTTAAAAGATGTATATCATGCATATATAGCATGAAAAGATTTTCATATAGCATGCATATGTCATAATATTGAGGGGTGAATACCTGTATGTTTGTTTATTATCATCTGTACTTTTCTGTTGACTTGAGCTATTTAATAATAATTACAAAGAAAACACAGGCAAGCAAAAATGAAAAGAGCATCCATAATTCTACCTCTCCTGCCCCATCCCTGGAATAACCTCAGCTAATATATTGGTATAAATCTGTTCAATGTTTTCCTGTGTCTTTTTGTCTCTCCTCTCTGGACAGGGAGGAACAGGGTGGCGGGTCTTCAAAGAACTGAAGCGAAAATAGTGCACAGAGTTTAGCAGGCTAGGTAATCTGCTAACCTCAGTAATAATTTACTCATCTAAAGGATCTACTTTTGCTAAGTAAAATATTTACAAAAACTGGAAACATTTCATTATTTAATATTTAAGAACCTACATTAATTCATTTCCCATCATTTACTTTGTTTTATTGAGACTATTGAAACATTTTTACCCCTCTCAAGTTCTCAGAATTATTAGAGATTTCTAAATGCTTATGAAACCTACAGAATAAATATACAAAAGCATGGCTATGAAGCAGGCAATTCTGGCATTGAAGATGGACATCAAATTTAAACTTCAACATGTAAGTGAGTGGTGTTCCTTGTTCTTTTTTTGCTTTTCTTCCTTTTTCTCGTTTGCTTTCTAGAATTCCTCATGTATTTTAGCTATAATTTCTCTTATCATCCTTTCCCAATATTCTGTTTTCTTCCACAAATAATAACCATATGCACACTTGCTAAGGAAGACTTAGCATAAGTAAAGCAAATTGTGTGATTTTTTAATTAAATTATATTTGTTGATTACGCTATTCCAGTTTTCTGATTTTTCCTCTTTTACCCCCCTCCACCCAGCACCCCCCACTCCCTCAGGCAATCTCCGCACCATTGTTCATGTCCATGGGTCATGTGTATAAGTTCTTTGGCTACTTCATTTCCTATACTGTACTTTACATCCCCATGGCTGTTCTCTATCTGCCTATTTGTACCTCTTAATCCCTTCACCTCTTCACCCGTTCCCCCACACCGCCCTCCCATCTGGCAACCATCAAAATGCTCTCCATATGCATGATTCTGTCTCTGTTGTTCTTGTTTGCTTAGTTTGTTTTTTTATATTCAGTTGTTGATAGATATGTCTTTGTTGTCATTTTATTCATAGTTTTGATCTTCTTCTTTTTCTTAAACATTTAACCCTTTAACATTTCATATAATGGTTTGATGATGATAAACTCCTTTAGTTCTTTCTTGTCTGGGAAGCTCTTTATCTACCCTTAAATTCTCAATGATAGCTTTGCTGGATAGAGCAGTCTTGGCTGTAGGTACCTGCTTTTCATGACTTTGAATATTTCTTGCCAACCCCTCTAGCCTGGAAAGTTTCTTTTGAGAAATCAGTTGACAGTCTTGTGGGAACTCCCCTGTAGGTAAGTAACTTCTTTTCTCTTGCTGCTTTTAAGATGCTCTCTTTAACCTTTGGCATGTTAATTATGATGTGTCTTGGACTGGGCCTGTTTGCATCCATCTTGTTTGAGACCCTCTGGGCTTCCTGGACTTGCATGTCTATTTCCTTCATATAATCAGGGAAATTTTCTTTCATTATATTTTCAAATACATTTCCCATTTCTTGCTCTTTCTCTTCTCTTTATGGCATCCCTATGAAGCGAATGTTGGACTTCTTAAAGTTGTCCCTGACGCTGCTTATACTATCCTCACTATTTTGGATTTTTTCTTTTTGATGTTCTGATTGGTTGTTTTTTGCTTCCTTATGTTACAAATCATTGTTTTAATTCACAGCTTCATCCACTCTACTGTTTTCCTATAAGTTGTTCATTTTAATTAGAATATCTTTCATTTCTGACTACATCTTTTTTATGCTGTTGAGGTCCTCACAAAGTTCCTTGGGCACCTTCTAAACAGTGTTTTGAACTCTGCATCTGATAGATTGCTTATCTCCATTTCGTTTAGCTATTTTTTTGGAGTTTTGATCGGTTCTTTCATTTGGGCCATATTTCTTTGTCTATGCATTTTGGCAGCCTCCCTGTGTTTGTTTCTATGTAATAGGTAGAGCTGCTTTGACTCTGTGTCTTGTTAGTGTGGCCTAACATAGTAGGTGTCCTGTAGGATCCAGTGGAACAGCTTCCCCTATCACCCAAGCCAAGTACTCAATGTACACACTTTGTGTCAGTTGAGTACACCCTCCTCTTGCAGTTGAGCCTTGTTATACTGGCCTTGGAGATTTCCAGGTGCAGCCAAGCTGTGAACCTAGGCTGGCTGCTGCTAGTACCAGGCCTGGGGCTCAATGAGGCCAGCTGTTGCTTGAGAGGATTTAGGTAGTTGTGAAACAGGAGCCTAGACTAGCTATTCATATGGAAAAGCAGCTTGGGTGGGGCTGCAAAGTGAGTGGGGCAGAGTCTCTGGGGATCTTCTAGGTGGGTCAGACAGTGTTAGCCAGAGTCTGAGACATGGCACTATCTTACTGACTGTGTAGGGGGTAGGGTTTAGAAAAGGGACAATGGTCTCAGCTCACCTTGATGCCAGGCACTTCTGTTTCTCCCTGGATGCCATTGGAGTCTTTCAAGCTGCTACCCCAGTGCTGGGGCTCAGAGGGAGTGAGTCTGAGTAGGTGAGTCCCTCTGTGGATTCTTTAAAAAAAAAAAAACTGCCTGGGGCTCTAGAAGTTTCTTCCACCAACTCAATCTCTGCTGGTTTTCGCAGCCAGGAGTTATAGGGACTTATCTTCCTGGCCCTGGAACCCAGGGCTGGGGAACCTAATGTGGATCTGGGACTCCTCACTCCCGAGATATACCTCCTGGATTTTTATCCACCACATGTGGGTGAGGGACCAGCCTGTTCCATGTCTGCACCCCTCTTACCAGTCTGGATAGATGTGGTTTCTTTAATTCTGTAGTTGTCAGGCTTCCATTCCACGTGATTTCTGATGGCTCTAAGTGACGGTTGTTCTATATTTTAGTTGTAATTTTGATGTGGTTGTGGGAGGAGGCGAGCCATATCTGCCTATGCTGCCATCTTGACTGGAAGTAAATTGTGTGATTTTTTAAACTATGGATTCCTTGCACTTTAGTACCACCTTATGGCAGCATTCTGTTATCAGAATATATGCTTTCCTGATTTTTCTTTTTAATGCTCCCAAACATTTCTGGCTAGAGATGTTAGTCATTTAAAGATATCATGTCACATAGCAGTGTGGTTCACAACTTGTTTGGACAATAGAGGCACCCATTTAAAACATACTAATATTAGGCCTCAGTCCAAAACCACTGTCAGAAAGGCTTTAACATTGATTAATTGGACTAAGCTAGATGTCATTTAACAAATATTCAGCTCCTTTTCTTACTGGGGAAAAGGTCAGCTTTCTTCCCTGATTATAATACTACGTACCTCACACAGTTGAATGATTACTTATGGTTAGAAATAAATACACTTTAGAGATCCCCTCAAGTATTTGTATCTGATGTTGAATAATTCTGACAATCGTCTACATTTCTTGCTGAAGCTTTACTTTTTCTTAATTTTTAAAAAAAATTCCCATCATTTTAATGGTCAATAGCTTCTGGTCAGCTTAATTTGTTTTTATTTGTGAAAATATATTAACCACAGACAAGCACAGAGTCTAAAACAATAACCTACCACTCAAAATTAACAAATATGAATACTGCCGTGTTTGTTTCAAATATTTATATATATTATACAGTTGACTCTTGAACAACACAGGTTTGAACTGCATGGTTCCCCTTATATGAAAATTATTTGTAATAAGAATGGTCAATGTATTTTCCTTATGACTTTCTTGATGTTTTCTATAGCTCAGTTTATTGAAGAACACCATGTGTATTGCTAAGGCTTCTGGTCAACAGTAGGCTGTTAGTGTTATGCTTTGGAGGAATCCAAAGTTATACACAGATTCTTGACTGCACAGGGGTTGGCACCTTCCGGCCTTGCATTGTTCAAGGGTCATCTACATATAAAATATTACTAATAGAACATAAGACTTGGTTGGGGACTCAAGACCAACAAAAAATAAAAGCAATGAGAACATGTGAAAACTGCTAAACTGTGGCAATGTCGTGAGTGCAATATAATTCAGAGAAGGGAGAGACCAACAGAGTCGTGGAGGAAATCGGAGCAGGGACACAAAACCTGGGGGAAATTTTGATAAGCAGCAAAACAAAAGGAGAGGGATCTAGGTGGGAAAACAACATACGCCAATGCTGGAAATAGAAATGAGCACAGTATAGTTATTTCTAAAGTTCTTTCCTATGGTCTAATAATAATAACATCTTTTGAGCACTCACTAATGATTAGACACTATTCTTAGTGCTTTGCATGTATGTATTACCTCATTTAACACAGCAATACTGTCATTAAGAGCACACTGCTCAGATCATTCTTTTCTGTTGCCCCTAAACAAGGTGCCATCTCTGGGTATCAGTTTCTCCATCTGTATAAAAAAGTAGAGAGTAATAGTGTCTGGTACATGAATATATGCATAGGGGTAAACAAAGAAGACACTAAATAAAAAATGATATATCTGTTAGCATAATTGGATGGATAAATGGCAACTCTATGTTTTGTTTTTTTGTTTGTTTGTTTGTTTGTTTTTTGAGGAACTGCCAGAGTGGTTCCTCAAATCACTTATTTTTTTTTTTTTGGAACTGCTTTCCAAAGTGGCTGCACCATTTTACATTGTCACCAGCAGAGCATGAGGGTTCTAATTGTGCCACATTTTCTACAAGTTATTAGCTATTCTACTCAGTGTGGAGTGGTATCTCATTGTGATTTTTCTTTGCATTTTCCCTGATGGCTAATGATGTTGAGCATTTTATAAAGTGCTATTGGCTATTTGTGTATCTTCTTTGGAGAAATGTCTATTCAAATCCTTTATCATTTTAAAAGCTGTGTTATCTAATTTTTAATGTTGAATTGTAAAAATTCTTTATATATTCTGAAAAGAAGTCCCTTATTAGACATGTGGCTTGTAAAAATTTCTCTGATTCTGTATGTTGTCTTTTCATTTAATTGTGTTTGTTCTTATAGTTAGGTCATTAATCCATTTCGAATCCTTTTTTTTTTTTTTTTTTTTTTTTTTTTGTACATGGCATTAGGTAAGTGTCTAACTTCATTCTTTTGCATGAGGCTATCCAGTTGTCCCAGGACCATTTGTAGAAAAGACTCTCTTTTTTCACTGAATGGTCCTGGACCCTGTGGTTGAAAATCAGTTGGCCATAAATAGATGGGTTTATTTCTGGACTCTCAATTCTGTTCCATTGATATGTATACATATATGTGTATGTATATACTCACACATATATATGTATGCTATATATAGATCCATATCCTTATGCTGGTACTACATTGTCTTGATTCCTGTAGCTCTATAGTTAAGATTTTAAAATAGTAATTGTGAATTCTCTCTGGTCTCTTTAAAAATTGTTTTGGCTGTTCTGGATCCCTTGTTTCCATATGAATTTTAGGATTAGCTCATCAACTTCTACAAAAAAGCCAGCTGGGGATTCTGATAGAAATTGTGGTGAAATTATGAGGAGTCTCGCCATCTGAATATTTAAGTTTTGTAATCCATCAACATGGAATAGCCTTTCCGTTTATTTAGTTCTTTGTTTCAATGATGTTTTGTCGTTTTCAGAATATGTTTTGCATTTCTTTTGTTAAATTTATTCTTAGGTCTTTTATTATTTTTGATACTATTGTAAAACAAATTTTTATTTCATTTTCATATTTTTCATTGCTAGTGTATGTAAATAAGTTGATTTTTGTATATTGATCTTGAATCCTGAAATCTTGCTGAACTTAATGATATGTTCTCACAGTTTTTTAGTGGCTTTCTTAGGATTTTCTGTCTATAAGATCATGTCAACTGTGAATATAGTTTTACTGTTTTTCCAGTTTGGATGCATTTAATTTCATTTTCTGGCATGAGAGACAAATAGCAAATTAACAACACATTTTTAAAAATCAGAGTAATAATGTCAATTCATACAGAAATAAACTATGATGATGGGATGAGAGTGACTTGGGTAGCTACTGTAGATTGAGTACAAGGAGATGCCTCCTGAGAGGAAATGAGATCTAACCTAGAATTTGAATTGTAAGAAAAAGCCTCCTAGACAATGAGAACAGCTAATGGGAAGGGACTGAAAGGTGGGAATGAGCATACATGTTGGAGGAACAGGTAGACTAATGTGACTGGAATGCAGTGAGCCAGAGGGGAAAGGAGGGCTGAGAGGCGGCCAGGGGCTAAATCGGGTAGGCCTCTGTAAACCCGAGCAACGGGGGTTGGATTTTATTCTAGGTTTGATGAAGTGCTACTAGATTGTTAGCAAGGGAGCGATGCGATCTGATTCACATTTCAAAATCACTACAGTTGCTTTGTCGATAACAGAGGTTGGAGTGGAAGTTGGGGAATCACTTGGAAAATTTTTGCAACACTTTGTGTACAAAATACTGACTTGGGGTGATGATAATGGAGATGAAGCAAATGGATGTATGGGATGTGCTCATGATTTGGTTGTGGGGAATGAAGAGAAGAGGAGTAAGATATAATTTCCAGGTGGTGGCTTGTGCCCTTGTGTGGGCACTAGCACTAAATTGGGGAAGACTGGGCTTGAACAAACGGAGTTGTAGGGGATGCCGGGGAGACGCACCACAAACCCTATTTTGACTATGTTAAGTTGGGGACACATAATGGTACTTCAAGTAAAAATGCCACGTAGGCTGTTGGATACACAAGACTGAAACTACAGGAAGTGAGCCAGGGTCACTTGATTTCAGTTTGAAGGAGCTGCCAGTGAGCCAGAAGAGAATGTTTCCGGCAATCCAAGGTAAAATTGTTTCAAGAAGGTGTCGGAATGTGCCAATACGCCCAGCCAGATTCCTGGCCCAGTGTGTGGGTTACTTTACCTTTCTGAATTTACTTCTCCAACTATACAGCGAGGTAATACCTAATGTGGGGGATGTATTGTGAGACTAAAGGAGACAAGGCATATACATTTAGCAACTACTATTCTACGCCACCTCTGATTTGATTAACTGGACTTGACAAGTGGTAAGAGCCAAACTCACCACATTTTCTCAAGGAAAGACACATTTTATATGGAAAGTTGCTTTAAGACTATGGTGTAACCTTCACTCTCCCCTTAGTAAACCTCTTTGAAAATAGCATAAGTCACTACTGCATATCAGGAAATAGTTTCCCTCTCTAGCTCTTCCTACAAATGCTGTTTACTCTGCCTAAATAAGGCAAGATGTTTAGAATACTAAAGTAACAAATGATGCTATTACAACCACCAAAGTATTAGGTGCCTCTTTTTTTTCTTGCACTAAACACAAATATCTCTGAGTCTTAGCAACTCAAGTTACATGAAGGGGGACATTGAACCCTTATCTTATAGAATTTAAGTCTACTTTCTAAATACTAAATACCAATGCAACAACAGTAATAGTTAACATTTATGGAGGGCTCACTACTAGCCCGAAGGTACTGTGCTAATTTTTTAGATCTGTAAGTGATTTAATACCCCAACAATCCTATAGGGTGGCAATAATATTATCCCCAAATCATCCTCCCCAGTTGATCAGCTTTAAATGAGAGTGGGAAAGTTAACCCATTAAAACTGTACTAACTAGATATCCCAGTGTCTTTTAACTGAAAGGTGTGAGAAGGTGAGATTCACAATAGTTCCTCAATGAATAGATGAAGGTTGACTATTCCAGGTATTGGAGATAAAAAATATTTTTGTTTTTATATAAAAATATGTCTTTAGCAGATTAGCATAATAGGGCTTCATCCTCAGCTTCCAAAGCAATTAGTACATCCCACAATACCTGGCTGAGCATTCTGAAGGAAAAAAAACAAAACAAAATGATGTAAAAGTGCAGAATCAGCACCGTTACCGGATCATCTTTTCTGCAGTATTTTATCCCATAAATGTTTTGCTGCATCTATACCAGGATAATTTCATTTAAAACAATTTTAAAATTTATGGCTGATGTGGCTCAGTGGATTGAGTGCTCGCCTGCGAACGTAAAGGTTCAATTCCCAGTCAGGTCACGAGCCTGGGTTGCAGGCCAGGTCCTCAGTTGGCGTGAGAGAGGCAACCAATTGATGTATCTCTCGCACATCAATGTTTCTCTCCTTCCCTTTCCCCCTCTTTAAAAATAAATAAATAAAACCTTTTTGAAAATCTTAAAATTTACAAAATTCACCTTTTCCATGGAATCCTGTGATTTAGAGCCCATCCATACTTTTCTGAGACGATGGAATGATTCAGATCAAGGGGCTGTTAAAACTACTTTGTCATTAATCTTTATTTCAATTAAAAATATGTGAATTCAGAATTAACGTAAGGTAAAACCTCAAAGTATGTGGCAAAAGAAATGCGATAAGAGCTCCAATAAAATGATGTGGTACCTGTGTTATGTATTGCAGACATTAACAAAATAAAAAAGCACATTTTGAAGACAATCAAATTCTGATAAGTTGTAGTTTGTAAAAATCAATTCAGCAGTAAAATCTTGCCATGGGAGAAGCTATTTGCCTTGTTACTATCAGTTAAAAATCAAAAGGGCATACTTTCCTCTTCTGTTTGTGACTATCACAGCATTATATGACATATATATACCTAAATCCTGTAACTCAGAGAATATAGTCAACTAAGCAAGAATTTGTATTTATCAGGGCTTACAGATCATTTACTATAAAATATTTTCATTAAAAAATAAAAATTTTATAATCTATTTCAAAAATAGCAATTAAAAATTATATAAACTGCAAGAAGGTTTCCAAACAGAAGTTTCAAAAACCTTGGCCACACCATAGATACAACATCAAATAAAATCTAGCTTAATTTACCAACTAAAACATTCACTAAAAATAATGTTTTCTGTATGTGTAATACTGAGAGTAACACTTCAACATTTCAACAGAAATTGCTGTTCTGTCACACATTATCAATGTCTGTTCTCAAAACAATTTGAAGAAATTTCACTTACAAGGCAAATCTTCATTTAAATTAGAAACAGTGCATCTTAAAGTTTAAAGAGACCTATATATAATCATTTCCAAACACATATATTTTTTTGTATGCTTATGGTTTGACAGAATTTTCCCTGAGCACTCTTTCTGCTTGGTTAGAAAACTTAGAGCATGATCTATAGAATTTTTATTTTGGTTTCTCTTGAATATATGCAATTTTTCATCCATCAAATGCATTTGGGAATCTTTCCTTGTAGACAGCTCTAAAGCAACAAGTAATTATAACTGTTTTAAAGGGCTAGTTAAATGGTTATAGAAATATGGCTGGGTTTTAGAACTCTGAGAACTGTACAGTGGGCGTCTCATACAACTGAAATGATTTACTATCCTAAAACTATAAGTGCGCTAACTATACAGATGAAAGAGTTAATAATCAGTAATTCCAGCTCAGAATACCAATAGATAAGCATTAAAAAACCAAAAGAAAACAAAAGTTGAATAACATTGTGCTTTCCATGGAATAATGTTGAAAAAATTTAACCCTTCTGCCCAACACAGGAAATACCTCACAATGACACTTTATTTAATGCAGCTTTGAGATCTGTCACTCCTTAATATCCATGCAAACTTAACATCAGCATCATTGAGAATTTCATCACGCAAATTGCAGTTCTCAACACTATCCCACAATTCACAGAAGACATACTACACTCAGTGCACATGCATGGTACCACTACCAGGTGTGTTCCCCTAATTTTTTAAAGTTTCAAAAAAATCTTGGCTACTCAACAGTTTAGTCCTCTTCTTTTTCAAATAAATAAATTAATATTAGAAGTCTTAACTAATTTGTAAATACTAATTTTCTGTATAGCCTGGTATCACACTAAAAGAAAATTAGATTTAAGAAGTTTCATATTTATAATTAGGGTTCCTAAGACCTAATTATACACTTTCCTTTACATTATGATTTATGTGGTTTGCAAGAATAATTAATAAATAGCTTAAAATATTTAGAAGTCATTGTTCTGAAGATCTTCAAGAGGTGAGCAATTTTGGATGTCCAGAGGCGTGTCTTCTGCCTTTTTGGTTGTATGTTAAGGTGCTTTATGCAGGACGCCCTGTACCAAAGCGGCTTTTAGACCTAGATATTTTAAACAGAAAAGAAGGTTAAAGGTGCTTCAAAATCAAAAGTTACTGTTACTTTAGATTATCCTTGCTTGACAGTATCAAAGTTTACTGAGATTTTATGTAGCTCCATAATTCATTTTTAAAAACCCTTGAAGTAAGATATATTTTGGAATTCAGACATTTTTTTGATTTTTGGGGAGATAATGTGGTACATAGTATACTATGGATCTGAAGCAATGCCTCATAATCAAACACATTAATGTTTCTTCATAGTGAAACAAATAAACATTTACATTAAGTGGGATAAATAAAAACTATAAATAGCATCATAGTAGCTCAGTTTAGGTTTGAGCTGACACAAGTATGTGAAAAAAACCTGGTGGTTTTCTGAGCTTTCTGGATTTCTGCAATGCAGATAAGGCTTTTATACACTTTATACACTGTAGTATTAATGACCAAATCTCAGTAACTGTTAACCTTTAAAAGAAAATTGGTGATATAAAATAACACAGGACCAGAAAAGGAGAGAGAGTTCTGGCCAAACTGGAGGCCTAGGTAGAAATACTCCGGTTCCTCATACAACCAAAAGAAGGCTAACAACCAATTTAAAAACAAGAAAACAACCAGAGTTGCCAGAAAATCAAACTGCATGGAAGTCTGACAACCAAGGAGTTAAAGAAACATTCATCCAGACCTGCAGGAGGGGCAGAGACAGGCAGTGGGGAAGAGAGGACATGCAGCACGGCAGTGGACCTCACAGTCCAGGAGGGGGCTGGCTGAGTGAGCAGTCCCACATTCGAGTGTGGATAAGCCAAGAGGAACGACTGGAGAGCAAGACAGGCTGCAAAACCCAGGGTTTCAGCGTGGGAAACCCAAGACTCAAAACCTCTGGCTGTAAAATCCTGTGGGGGTTGTGGCGGCAGGAGAAACTCCCAGCCTCACAGGAGTCTGTTGGAGAGACCCATGGGGTCCTAGGATGTACACTGGTAATCAGGATGCTCACAGAATTGATTGAGTTAGGCCACAAAATGAAGGAAGAAATGAAGGCTATACAAAGTGAAATAAAGGGAAACATACAGGGAACCAACAGTGAAGGGAAGGAAACCGGAACTCAAATCAATGATTTGGAATGCAAGAAGAAATACACATCCAACCAGAACAGAATGAAGAAACAAGAATTCAAAAAAAAAAATGAGGAGAGGCTGAGGAACCTCTGGGGCAACTTAAATGCTCCAACATACAAACCATAGGGGTGCCAGAAGAAGAGGAATAGCAATAAATTGAAAACTTCTTTGAAAAAATAATGAAGGAGAACTTCCCTGATCTGGTGAAGGAAATAGACTTCCAGGAAATCCAGGAAGCTCAGAGAGTCCCAAAGAAATTGGATCCAAGAGGAAACATGCCAAGACACACCATCATTAAGGTACCCAAGATTAAAGATAAGGAGAGAATCTTAAAAGCAGCAGGAGAAAAGGAGACAGTTACCTACAAAGGAGTTCCCATAAGACTATCAGATGACTTCTCAAAAGAAACCTTACAGGCAGGAAGGGGCTGGAAAGAAGTATTCAAAGTCATGAAAGCCAAGGACCTACATCCAAGGTTACTCTATCCAGCAAAGCTATCATTTAGAGTGGAAAGGCAGATAAAGTGCTTCCCAGATAAGGTAAAGTTAAAGGAGTTCATCATCACCAAGTCCTTATTGTATGAAATGTTAAAAGGACTTATCTAAGAAAAAGGAGATGATCAAAAACTATGAAGAGTAAAATGACAACAAACTCACAGCTATCAACAACTGAACCTAAAAAAAAACCCCCAAAACTAAGCAAACAACTAGAATAGGAACAGAATCACAGAAATGGAGATCACATGGAGGTTTATAAGTGGGGAAGGGGAGAGGGAGAATGGGGTAAAAAGGTACAGGGAATAAGAAGCATAATAGGCAGGCACAAAATATACAGGGGGAGGTTAAGAATAGTGCTGGAAACGGAGAAGCCAAAGAACTTACATGGGAGACCCCTGGACATGAAGTGACGGGCGGTGGGGAATGCAGGGGGGTGGGTGTGGTGCAGGGAGGAGGGGGCAAAAGGGGAGAAAAAAAGTGGGACAACTGTAACAGCATAATCGAGAAAACATACTTTAAAAAAAAAAAGGAATAAAATAAAGTAACACAGGACCCACAAGTACCACAAGCTAGATTTTTAAAAGAGAAATAAAATAAAACAAGGAATAAGAAAGACTTCAGTGATTTATATAAAGTAATAGTATATAATCTATAAATAGTATTAAAAATATGCTAATTAACAGTAGCCCTATAGCTTACATTTTTATCATTAGCTGGAGCAGAACAGAGCTGAATCAATAAACAGAAATCTTTAAAAAATTATATTTTCATTAAATTTCGGGCTTACGACATTTTAAAGCCTTAATTTTTGAGTTAAAATGTGGTTATTATTATTATCTTGATCTGATCCTTGAAACAAACAAAACAAAACTCAAATTGTGTGCTTCTAGTGTCATATGATTTTCCCTAAAAAGAAAAACAAAAGAAACACATCACTTCAAAGCCAACGGCACTCTGAATTCGCCTATGCTGAGTTACCTCGAGTTTTTCTCTGAGCTTCCTTGCCGCGCACTGACTGGCACTGAGGCCTTGATTTGCGCCTCGAGCCTGGAATAAATACCTCCTGCAAACTGCAAAGTAAAGGAGTAAAATTCACTCATTATGTTTACAGAATCAGGAGAAGCTATGCTTTATGAAAATGGCATTACTTTTTAACTTAAAAGCACCTTTATTCTGATTTTTGAAAATTCAGGTTCTGTGACATAACTTACATATATTAAAATCCACCCTTTTTAGTAAATAGTTCTGTTTTGACAGATGCATACAATTGTGTTTCCATTGTTACAATAGACATAGAATAGTTCTTTCACCCAAGAAAATCCCCTTGTGCCTATTATAAGTCAACCAATTTGACACTACAATTCTTGGAAACCTTGCCAGCATGTTTTAAACTTTTTTAGACATTCTAGTTGGTTTACAGTGATATATCATTGAGGTTTTAATTTACATTTCCCTAATGACTAATGATGTTGCATCTTTTCATGTGCATATTTGCTATCTATATCCTTCTTTTAAGAAGTGTATTGTTAATCTTTTGCCCATTTCTTTTGATTGGATCGTTTACTATTGATTTTTGAGAGTTATGTATATATTCTGGATACAAATCCTTTACCAGATAAGTGTTTTACACATATTTACTCATAGCTAATGACTTGTCTTTTCATTTCCTTAATAGTGTCTTTCAAAAAGAAGAACTTTTAAATATTGATGAAGTCCAATTTATCAATTTTTTTCTTTTATGGATCACATTTTTGGTGCTGTAGCTAAGATATATTTACCTAACCCAGGTCACAAAGATTTTTTCCTGTTTTCTTCTAGAAGTTTCATAGGGAAGTGCATTTTTAAATGAAATATAGGGGCAAGAGTTATTATAATTAAATAATACCAATACTATCATAATACATAATGTTATAACTAATACGTAATTCTAGTAAGAACATAGGTATTTCTAGTCATCATTTTCAGCAAGATAGTATCTTATTTTAGAGATGTCTAAGTACTGCATGCAGGGTTGATCAAAACCCGCAACTTTCAGAAAGTCACCCTCTGAATGGTTAGCATTTGGTCAGCAATGAACATTTAACCTACTCTTGGTGTGACATTACATTTCCACTGACACTGTACTTTATTATGTGTGTTAAAGGAGACCCATGAACCAAGGATCAAAGAAGGAAGAGGAACACTTTCATGTGAATTAATTGGCTAATTGGTAAAGGGTATAAAAATATTTAAATTACTCTTTTTAAATTCTGCCTAAAAGATTTTTATACTCCTCATCATGAAAATAAAGTAGGGAGGCACATCTACGCAAGCACAGTATACTAGTACATAATTCTTACTTCTTTTGATTCCTTTGACTTGACTCGATCCATATCACCCAGCCTCATCTTTATTAGGTGCCCTGTAATTTCAGACATCCGCCTCTGATCTGCAGGTAAAAAATAATAAGCCCTGCTTGTTATGAGAATGATTTATAACTTTTATTTCTTAAAAAAAGATTGCAATCATCAAGATTTTATGAAAATATCATTTTACAGATTACCTATGTCTATTTATCTTTGAAGAATTTTTAGGCTGTGAGTGGCAAAATGCCTCATACATAGATAATTGTGATACTTTAAAGATTACTATAAATCAGCCTAAAACATATTCTGTCATCTTTAGAGTGAAATTAGTGGACAAAAGTCAGGCTGAGAGACCTCAAATCCATATGTGCATAAAATAATACAATATCTACTAGACAATCACTACTAGATTGTCTAGTAGTGAAACTCTGGTTGAGGTCTAAGAAATATGTTAACTCTGAGCCTTGTTCCAGTTGAAACCTTTAAAACTGTTCAGCATACTGGCCAGGTCCCGGTTAGGGGTGCATGCGATACTGACGTTTCTCCTCCTCTCTTTCTCCCTCCTATCCCCTCTCTCTAAAAATAAAGAAATAAAAATCTTTAAAAAACTATTCAGCATACTTCATAATATAAAAGATTCCTATTATTGTTATTTATACCTAATTTGTGCATTACTCAAAAAATAAAACTTACCATCTTCTCTTTGGGCATCCTGGTTGAATCTCAGTGATCTTGAGGCATCCCACTTATTCTTCTGCATACTCACACTAGTGAAAAATTAAGCAGAAATCAGCATTGATGCTTTAAGAATGAATATCTCATTGGATTCAGGAGCAATACTCACATGAAAGGAGACACATCTCTAGAAGTTGACTAAAAAAAAGTAGACAACATTAAGGCTCAATTAGAACATATTTACTGATAGTGCTATAGTTAATAATAAAAGGAGTTACATTTACTGAGTGCAAGATACCATATGAAGAGCATTACAAGTATTATTTCATTTAAGCATTACAACAACCATATGCGACAGGTGTTGTTATTATCTCTGTAATAAAACAGGTTCAGAGAAATTAAGAGACTTGTCCAAAGAGAAACAAACCTAGAATCTGAACTCAGCTTTATTGTCTGATCTGGAAGCCTCAGCTTATGCAGTCTTTTATAATTCACCCATTCATGTGTCTGTAGTATCTAACGCAAAGATGAACCTACAACATGTCCAATGTAATTGTGAGGGTCTCGTCTCAACCCCAGCTTTCACACATTTTTGGAATCTGTGTTTTGTTTATCTTTTAGCCAACAGTGATTATTACTGTTCTCTTACTGCTACCTGGATTTTTACCCCTTCCCTTGAAGTCATGGGGAAATAAGAATTATTTTAAAAGACCATAAAGTACAGAGTGAGGCAATAGTAGGTTTACAGTTGTGAGTATGCAACACAGAGTTTATTCTTGTCTTATTATTTATTAGTTGTATTATTTTCCAAAAAAAAAACTGTAAACCTACTTTTGCCCCACCCTGCATAAGTTATTAAACATTTTAGAAGTCCATTTATTTATCTTATTTTAAAGTCTATTTATATATTTTATTTTTGAATAATATTGGTTCAAAATTCAAAAGGTACAGACAACAAATATAGTAAAGAGCCTCTGTCCCCAGACATTCAATTCTATTCCTTAGAGGTAATCAACTTTATCAATTTCTTACATAGTTTTCTGGAGATATTTTTTATATATACAGTAAATTCATCTATAGTCCTTCACTTATACTACACAAATAGTAGCATAATATGCCATTCTACATACTATTCTGCACTTTCCTTTTTTTCACCTGTCAATATAGCTTAGAGATCTTTAATCTGTCTTAACAGAACTTTTTCATTCATTTTACACTGCTGGTATTCTATTATGGTATTTGGTAGTCTTCTTTTTCAGATTTCTCCTGGCTATACTTGCTCGCTTATTTCTCAGTATAGCAATATATAATTTAGAATTACCTTCTCCAATGCCTTTTCTTTCTTCTGACCACAGGGTGAAGACATCTGCTTTTTTGGTTGTTTAGTGAACTTCTTAGGCTTCTCCTTTTTCCCTGATTAGAGGAAATCAATGATATGAGAATAAAGCTGTATATTTCTCCAATGCACTTGTTACTTCCAAAAAATAAAACCCTGAAAAACCATTGTTTTTTAAAAACTAACATTACCTCTGGGTAAAAAGTAAATATACAGAAGAGTCAAACTAAAAGTGCTTAACATGGGTTCATTTTAATCACCTTTCTTCTTTCTACTCAGTAAAAATCTTTGGGAGAAAAATGAGGCAATGAATTCTAAGTGCCGATGAAATTAAATATAGAAAAATGTTGGGGAAAATTATACGTATTTATTTCTCTGAATCTAATTTCACACTGAAGTCGTCTCCTAATTCCAATTTTTTTATATAAAAAAATAACTATAGCCCTAGAACTCACACACACATACAATCTTTAAAATGTCTTTTGCTCAGGCCGGAGGTGGGGCTATAAAGGTAAAAATGGAGGTAGAACAGAAATGATCTTGGGAAGATTTGGAACAAATCGTATTTTGGACTGGGGCGTTCCCGCAGTCAGCATTCAGAATTTATTCTGGCTGACAGTTTAGTAGAGAAAGGAGAGGGGCAGAAAAGTAGAAACAGAAAGAGGCATTTCTCTAAAAACAATGTTTGAAGGTAACAATAATACTGTACATTGGATCACTGTTTGGCAAACATCAATTATTTGTATACTATCTTCACAATTTTTGCTACATCACTTAAAAGGGAACCTTTATATCAGTACCATAAATGAAAAATCTGTACAATGTGCTACAAGGGCGTAACCTTGAAGACACAGGAATAAAAACAACAATATTAATAATCTTGGTAGATTTATTTGCTTCCTGGCAAAACCTGAGCCCTTGATGACTGTCTCTTTGTTGAACTGGGAGAGTATAAAGTATTACAAATAAAATTTCTGTATAATATTCAATCACTGAGTTATACATCTGGAACTAATATAATATTGTATGCCAACTGTAATTGAAAAGTAAAACAATTATTAAAAAATAATCACGGAGATGTAAAGTACAGCATAAGGAATATAGTCAGTAATATTGTAATAACTAAGCATAGTGTCAGATGAGTACTAAACTTATTACGGTGATCCCTTCATAAGGTATGTAAATATCTAATTATGTTGTACACCAGAAACTAATATAAAATTATATGCCAACTGTAATTGGAAAATAAATTAATTTTTAAAAATTGCTAGAGCACATGATAGGGTGGGACATTTGATAATGGTGGTGTAAAGAGGTTGGACAATTCCTTCCAAAGAAAACAATAATAAAAAGAGAATAAAAATATTACAAACAACTCTCTGCAGATACCAGGAAATAATCAAAAGCAGGCAGTATTTGAATATTTACATTTGAAAGATGCAAGAGGTAAGAGGTGTGAGTTTGTGGCCTTCTTGACTGAGGGTACTTTCCAACCCACCCCCAGCTCAGGGAGAAAAATTATTGCTGTCTGAGCTCTGGGGTAAAGAGTTCAAAGCAACAGAAAAGCTGGAAATGTAAAAGGGAAATTTTGGGAGCAAGAAAGTCACAAAATACCTGAGATCTAAAATGTAAGAATAGATTCTGTCTCACTGCTTCACTAAAAAACTCACTTTTCACTTTAAAAACTAAATAGGTAAGTAAATAAAATGTGAGTTTAAAGTCTGCCCAAATTCCCAGCTGAGTGTTAAATTATGTAAATATATGTGAGGCCCTAGAAAGGCCAGCTAAAAAGGCAAGCAGAAACTAGGGTGGGGTGTCAGCCATTGCTAGGTGTCACTGTTCTGGCTCTGTGAGGTGTGAGGGTATCTTGTACCTTTGACTAAACGCTTTCCCCAAACTGCATACAGTTTGAGCTTTTGATAGCAGAGGTCTTATAGGCTTGAGAAGGCAGAGGCTAGACTTGGGACTGGAAAGACAAGTGGAAATCTGGGGAGAACCCCTAAAGCAAGGGAACTACTAAGCAGGTAAGCCTCCAAAACTGAATATATATTTTGTCCAAGTCTTCAGCTGAACACTAAACTGCAAAGGCTGGTGTGACCCCCAGGAGTGAGGGGTGGGAGAGGCTAAAGAAGCAGCAATTAGGAGCCAAAATCACCTGTGCATGAACACCGTCCACTACATACCACAGGGAAGACTTTGCTGTTTGGATCAGGCAAATTAACTGCCTTATAAGAACAAAAATCCCCAAAATCTTAAGGACAAAGTATCTCAGAATTGCACAAAGATAATTTACAATGTCCATTTTTCACCCAAAAGTTACGAGATAGAGAAACTGAAAAGTATGGCTCAGAAAAGAAACAGTCCATGGAAACTGATTCTTTGAGGGCCTGCATGTTGGATCTAGCAGACAATGACTTCAAAGCATCTACTACAAATATGTTCAAAGGAAAAATTATATTATTGAGTAAACAAATAGGGACTCTCAATGAAGAAATGGAAACTATTAAACCAAGTGGAAATTCTAAAGCTGAAAAGCATAATAACTGAAATGAAAAAAATGTACTAGATGGGCTCAAGAGAAAATCTGAAATGGCAAAAGAACGAATTAATGAATATGAGTTAAGCATTAGAAATTATCCAATCCAGAAAAGAGAGAAAAAACTGAAGAAAAAGAAGCAAAATGTCAGAGACCTATCGAACTATATCAAAATGTCTAACGTGTATGTGTATTGAGGTTTCAGAAGACAAATAAGAGAAAGGGACAGAAAAAGTACTTAAATAATGACCATAAGACACCCAAATTTTGTGAAAAACATTAATTTACAGATCCAAGAAGGTCAACAAGTCCCAAGTAAGATAAATGCACAAAAAAGCACAAGTAGGCATATCACAATCAAGCTTCTGAAAGTCAAAGAAAAAGAAAATCTTGAAAGCAGTAGGATTAAAAGGGCAAATTGCATACAGGATAACAATTATATCAATGACTGACTTCTCATCAGAAACAATGGAGGCCAGAAGACAGGGAATAACATATTCAAAATGCTAAAAGAAAAAGCAATTGTTAACCAACAATTCTATATCAAGAAAACTGTACTTAAAACCTAAAGTGAGCCCTGACTGGTGTGGCTCAGTTAACTGGTCTCATCCCACAAAGCGAAAAGTCACTTGTTCAATTCCTGGTCAGGACACATGCCTGGGTTATGGGCTTGGTCCTGGTCAGGCACATGTGAGAGGCAACCAACTGATGTATCTCTTGCACATTGATGTTTCTCTCTCTTTCTCCCTCCCTTTCCCTCTCCCTAAAAATAAATAAATAAAATCTTCTTAAAAATCTAAAGTAAAATAAAGACATTCAGATAAATAAAAATGAGAAAATTCACTGCTACTATACCTGTACAATAGGTAATAATATAAGAAGTCCTTCAGAATGAAAGAAAATAACATCAGATGGTAAGGCAGATATAAAAAAAAATGGTAAATATGTGGGTAAACATAAAAGACTAAATGTATATTTTTTCTTTTGTTTCCTTACATTCTTTGAATGCCATAAAACTGTTTAAAGCAAAAATCATAATGTATATAGATATTATATATATGACAACAAAGAAGGAGAGGTAAATGAAACTATATTATTTTAAGGTTCTTCTGTTTTATCTGAAGTAATTCATAATAGCTTTAAGTGGAATGTAATAGGTTAAGCACATGAAAAGATACATAGAACTATGCACCCACTACAATGGCTAAAGTAAAAAAAAAAAAAAAAATATCAAGTAAAGGTTTAGTAACTGAAACTTTCATACATTGCTAGTAGGATGCAAAATGGTATAGTTATTTTGAAAAACAGTTTGGCAGTTTCTTATAAAGTTAAACATACATTTAGCAGATGACCCAGCAATTCCATTCCCAGGTATCTATCTACCAGGAAAAATGAAAACACATGTCCACGCAGACTTGTGCGCAAATGTTCATAGCAGTGTTATTCATGAGAGCCAGGAACTGCAAACAACTCAAATGTCCATGAAATAGTGATTGGATAAACAAATTATAATATATTCATACAACAGAATACTAGACTGCAATAAAAAGGAATGAACTAATGATGTTCAAAATATGAATGAGTCTCAAAAATACCATTGTAAGTGAAAGAAGCCAGACACAAAAGACTACCCATGATCCCATTTATATGAGATGTTAAAAAAGGTAAATCATTATGACAAAAAGCAAGTGGTTGCCTGGGGTTGGGAGTGGGAGAAGGGAACTAAGTGTAAAGGGGCAGGAGGTAACTTTTTGGAGTGATGCTCTAGGTTTTGATTTTGGTGGTGGTCACACAACCATATGCCAAAACTCTTCAATGTGTACCCTCAAAAAAGAGTAAATTTTATTACATGTAAATTATACCTCAGTCACATATGAGAACAACATCTAACATAGTAGCATTGTCTTCTTGACTAATTAGGACTGAAAAATAATTGGTGAAGGACTATATTTAAAGAAAAATTACATAAAACTTGGAAATAAGACAAAGGGAGGGCTGCACACACTTTCGTGTCCTACGGGAGGACTGTTAAGAGGCCCACACAGGGATTACTTCTCTAAGACAATGTCCTTGCGTTTGACTTTCCTACTACTGGCTGAAGGCCCAGATTCTGTGAAGCTTCATGTTAATATGAAGATTTTTGTGTCTAATAGAAATGCAAATGATTTCTATCTAATAGGAAAAATAACCCCAAATGTTATGGGCTTATTGCCTTACAGGAAAACCTGCATCTTCAAATGCTCTTTGAATCAATTTTTTCTGCTATGTCTCTCACCAGTGAGTTGAAAAATTTTGACACAAGTTCACTCTCTAGTTGTATAAAATCATGTCTTTAATTTTTTAAAGTCACATTTTGAAGACTATTATTCAATGTTTCATTTGAGTGTCATTTCAAATCATCTCAGGTACATTGGTATGAGTCATACCTTTTGAGAAACCCATCTGATTACACCTGAAATAAAAACTTGGAGGATTAATTCTCAGTACACTGCACTTTCTTTATAATTTTCTGAGTATTCTGTGTTAGTGACAGGGTTAGGAAATCCCTCCTTTATTTATTTTCTTCTATGTTATATCCTACTTGTAAGTAGTAGGATATAACTTATAAGGCCAATAAGTTCTTAAACTTATAAGGCCAATCCCTCATCCCTTGCTTATTAAAGTCTTCAGAATACAACCCCTTCATAAAAGTAAGACTTGATTTTTAACTAAGAAATCAATGTACTTTGTTTCTTGGATACTTCTTCTTCATCTCCAACTTCATCTTCAGTGACTTCAGATCCAGTTGTATATTCTTCTTCTTCTGAAAATAATGACTGTTGTTTCTGAATTAAGAAACAATACATGTCTTATTAAAAATGTGGTATTATCACATCTATAATGATTTTTTCCCAAATACATTTGTCTAAATTTATTTTTGACTAATGAGCTAAAAGCTGATAAAATGACTACTTCCTAGCACAACATTCAGGAAACAGATATAAGAATTTCTACATTTAGGACAGGATCATATTATATCAAATATTTTTTATTTATTTCCTTCACAGATTCTAGAAGAGTAATGGCACCTAATAGGTACTCAGTGTTTGCTGAATTGTACCTCTATCACTCAATTGAATGAAGCATGCTCATTGATATTAAGGACAAATTAACATACAATAATTGCCAATACTAAAGTAGTATCATAGAGAAGCACATGTGCACGTTCTCTGAATCAGAGGGGCCTTGGATCACTTAAACACCTCTACATCAGTTTCCTGGATCTATCCATCCTACTGTCTGTCATCACTGATCCAAATTCTGACTCCGTTTTTGTGAATACTGATGACAGATGACACAGGAAAGGCAAGCAGGTAAAAAAAAACAAAATCAACTAACCAACCAAACAACCAAATAATTGGAAAGTTCCTATTATAGATTTGTTGCTTTTTTCAGAGACAAAAATAACTTTTAAAAGGCCATTTAAGTAGACTTATGGATTATGCAGCCAGATAATAGAGTATGTGTCTGTTTTAAACAATGACATTTTTAGTAAGTATGAAATTTTAGACACTGAAAAGAGTGATGAGCATTTAACTAAAATATATAAAATCTAAAAATATAATATAAACCTTAATTTAGGAAGAAAGAGATCCATGAAAAGTAGAATATAGTTATTCACTTACCAGTTGCAGAGTCCAGTTTTTCAGTGATAAAAACTATTAAAAAAACAAAAGAATAAGAGATAATAAATCTTCATCTACCCAGATTGAAGCTCCTTCTTTTCATATGGATACTGTAGAAGAATTTTTAAAAATTACAAGTATAGTTCCCTTCCAGGTTGAAACATAATTTTAAACTCAGGCTGAAAAATGATATATTATAATTTTTAATATTCCCCATCTAGAGAACATGTACATGGCTTACCAAAAAGAAAAAGAAAAAAAATTTCCTAGTGTCATTTCCAAAGGACAAGTAAATTACATGTAGATATATGTTCATTTATTTTTGGAACTATTTCAATCACTTTTTAATGTTTATATTTTTGTAAATAAAGGAATAAGATTATATATGGATAGTCAAGAAATCTAATTTGCTATTTTGTATATAATTCATAAAAAATGTTAATAATTGTACACTTATAGCCACTTGAAGTTTAGAACCCATTATACATGAAGTATTTCACTTTCTCAAGTAAATGCCGCCCAACAGAGAGAAAGGCAGGAGGCTACCAGCAAACAGACTCCCTGGTTGTTAGTAACCGGAGTCAAAGCTTTCTGGTCATATTTTAGTTTTGAAATTTTGAAAAAACTAAATACATTCCTGATTACAATTAGAAAAAAAAAGAATTTCATAGCAAAAAAAGTTTATAGGACTAGAAGGGAACAAAATATACCATTCCTACTATCTTCATTACTCAAATCATTATTTATCCATAATAAAAACCCTGAAGGCCATGTTATATTTTACCCCAAATTTAAGTCAATTAGTTACTAATTCTTTTGAGGACAATTAATGTAGCCTATTATCCGTACAGTTCTATTAACTCAGTATAATACCTTGTTATGACCCAGTAGTCAGTAAATACTTATTAACTAAAACTTTCAACTTCAATTTGTTTATCATCACCTGAGGACATGCTTATTGATTTTTAGAGGGAAGGGGAGGGAGGGCAAGAGAGAGGAAGCAAAACATCAATCAGTTGCCTCTCTTAAGCGCCCCAAACCTGCAACGTAGGTCTGTGCCCTGACCGGGAGTCAAGCCACAACCTTTTGGTTTACAGGATGATGCCCAAACAACTGAGTCACACTGGCCAGGGCTCAACTTCAATTTAAACTGATCAGATTTCTGTCAAAGATTAATGTCATTAATTGTTTGTATAAATAAAGAATAAGTGAAACAAGCTACTCACAGCATTGAGCTCCCCACTTTTGGAGCCCCATGGTGTACTTGGCTCCAGTAAAACATCACAGTCCAGACCCTTCTCATCACAGGGACCAACTCCAGAATCACTAGGGAGAAAAAGATATTTTATGAAGAAGTGCTCAATTTCTTAAGAATTTAAATGCAAATGATATCTATTTTATTGCAAATGTTTTATAGTTCGCTCTTTAGAAATATAGTTCTTCATAAACATAGACAACAGCATGGTGATTACCAGAGGAAAAGGGGGGTGAGGGTGGTAGAAAAGGGTCAAGCAGCGGGGGGACTAGTGATGGAAGGAGACTTGACTTGGGGTGATGAACACACAATACGATATAGAGAGGATTATTATAAAATTGTATACCTGAAACCTGTATAATTTTATTAACCAATGCCACCCCTATAAATTCAATAAAAAAAGGAAATACAGTTCTTGAGTATAAGGTATATAACTTCAAAATCTACATTTCTTAATTCACAGAGTGATTCTCCTAGCAGAGATCGCTCCATAGAGGGGAACACCATTGTTTTCCAGGCACCACACTTGCCTGGAGGTGAAACGGGCTCCTATAGTGGGTACTGCTTTGAGAACAGCACCCATTGTAGAAGCTCACTTCAGCAAAAGAAAAAAAAGAACAGCTTTTATTAAAGGGTCCTCCTGCCCTCAACCTGACAGCCTGTTGTATTTGCAAGATGATGGAAGTAACTTCTGAAATTACTGACTTCAAGGAGCTCAAATTTATGCAAAGATGACCTCAACCATCAACTATTTTTCTAGTTGTGACAATCAAGCATTTAAGATGAGCTTAAGTAACTTGAAAAAGGAAGAAAAAAAACACCTCAAAAATTGGATTGCAGATCCCAACCCTGCAATCACCAAGGACTTCTTTTATTAGTTTTTCTTTCTCTGGAAGAGCTCTTCCCATCAAATAAGCACCTGCTTGCTCTTATTTTAAGCTAACATATAATGTCAGTTAAGCTTTCTGAAATAATGTAAACTAAATGAGGACTGACTTTAGTGATTTGGAGAAACACTGGGGGATGGAGGACTCTGAGAGAGGAAACACTGAATAAAGCTGCAGTATATCTCCCCTGCCCTTCCTCTTTACCACCTCCCCACCTCACCTAACGGTGTCTTTAGAAAAAGGCACAACGATGACATCTCGGTGTTTGTGCAGATCATCCAGTGTTCTAGCAGTTGGACAGGATAGCAAATCTCCACCTTCATCTTGATCGCAAAGAGCAACCATGTGATCTCTCACTTTACAACCCTGTGGTACAAGAGACACTAAATTAGAGAGGTTGGTTCATTACAGAAACATTATTTAAAAGATGACTGTATGTTTTTGTTCCTTTTTGCCTGATCATAGCAACCATTTTAGCTCTTCCTTTCCAAGGAAAAAAAATCTCACACAGAAAGGAGCATGAGACATAAATGTACAAGGTCTGTCCAGAAGGTATCCAGCCATGAAAAATAGAGGCATTTATTGAAGAAGACACAAGATACAAGAAACATTGTACATAGGGCAATGACCCCTCAGTCCCCTTCAAAGCAGGCACCTTGTGACCTCACATAGTTCTCCTGGTAGCCATTGGCTCCCCAGTCATATTTTCCTGAATCTCATTGATGGTCTGAAATTGCTTCCCTTTAAAAGGTGATTTAAATTTTGGGAAAAGCCAGAAGTCACAGAGTGCCAAATCTGGGCTGTAGCAGGGCTGAGTCACCTGGGTGATTTGACAGTTCACCAAAAATCTCTGTATGAGACATGATGCATGAGTGGGCACATTGTCCTGATAAAGCTGCCAATTACCAGTTGCCCATAGCTGTGGCCTTCTGAATCATCCAAATAGTTTCTGCAGAGGAATGTTCAAGCTTAACGCAAAATTTGATGCAGATTTATTGCTCTACTCACTCAGTCATTTTGAATCTTATGGCCACACAGTGTGCTTGCTCACTCAATGTCGTCTACCACCCCACTGACTAGCACAGTGAAGTCATCATTGTTCACACGTGCACATTCCTGTCCACTCTCCTTGGTTGTCAGGTTACATCGATGTTGTGCAAACTGTTGTTATAGGAACAGTGGCTGGACTTTTCTGTACAGACCTCATATATCTTAAAAAATATCCAAGAGTATTCATGTTACCAGCATCCACATTAAGAAATAGAGTATCTCCAACACTCCAGGAGTCCGCATGGGCCCGTTCCCCAAGGGCCTATAACTACCTCCATTCTCTGAAAGGATAACCTCTATCCTGACTTATATAGTACTTACTTCTCCGTGCTTTTATCCTTTTACCACTTAGGGATGCATCCCTAAATACTATTGTTTAGTTTTACCTTACTTGTTTGGTTCAACATTATGTTGTTATGATTCAGCCAAGTTTTTACATGTAATGAACCTTTGTTTTAATATACAGTATTCCTTTGTATGAATATATACAAATTTATTTATTTTACAGTTGATAGATGGGTTGTTTCCAGTTTGGAGCTATTACAATAATATTGTTATGGCTCTGGCTGTTGTGGCTCAGTTGGCTGAAGCATCTCCTGTAAACTGAAAGGTCACAGATTTGATTCCTGGTCAGGGCACATGCCTAGGTTGCAGTTCAGTCCCAATCAGAGTGCATGCAAGAAGCAACCCATCAATGTTTCCCTCCCTCCCTTCCTCTCTCCTTCCCTTCCTCTCTAAACTTTTCATAGATTATAATTCTCTGACAAAAATTTCTAAGCTTGGCTTTTATTAACTTAAACTAGTTATCTTATTTAATTTATAGTCTATATAAATAATTCTATGATTTGTTTTTGTGTCTTAAATTCTGCTATTCCCATTCTTGGTAACTTATTTTCATCTATGCCAGGTTATCTTTGAATGCTGAGTATTTTGTTAAAAAATTGTTTGTAGAAATAATTTGAGGTGTAGAATAATGTTATCTTTCTCCGAAGAGGATTTTTACTGCTCTTCTGGGTGCCTAGGGACAGTGGCAATCCAGGATTACCTTAATCCAATTTTAGGGCTTGAAATATTCTAGGCTACCCAAATAAATCAAAGCCAGGCTACTGTCCAGGCAAGGAATGGTTTACTTCTGATTTACTCAAAGTACAAGGAAATGAACATTAGTCATTATTATCCCAATTATTGATAGACCTTGGACCCTGACTATTCCCAAAAATCCTGATAGGGCACCAAAAACTCAGCCCAGCCTCTCAGTCATTCTTTCAGATTAGCAATCACCTCCAAAATGGCCTTGTGTGCCAGCCCACTCCTTCATCCCCTGTATCTTTCCACTAATTCCCCATTATGTCTTTCATGCTTTTAATATGATCTTTATATTTCATTTACCTTTTTAAGTTGCCTTTTGATGGGAGGATTGGTCTGGATTACTTAGCCATTATTGGAAATAGAAATCACTATATGAGTTATTTAGATTTCACTTAGCCCAATAAATTACCTCAGTAAATATCCATGATGTCACACACAAGATTTATCATACAGTTTAATTACTATATATTCCTAAATCCTCTTACAATGAATGGAATATTAGTAACTAATGTTTAACTAGTAAGTAGACAAAAGAAACCGAAGAGTTACAACTTTAAAAAGTATTGTTCAAAACAATGTGGTAGTTAAAATAAAAACATCATAACCATAAAGAACTGCAAGGACTAAAAATCATGTTACCACAAGTACATAACAGCAATCATAAATTAACAAAATTTCTTGGGCCTGTCAAAGTTAATGCTCTTTTGCTTCAAGTCTCATGCCTAAACAGTACTGCATGCAAAGTGTTAACTAAACCTTGGATATGAACATTATGGCGGTAATCTATTACCTCACTAATAAAATTTCTGAAAATCAAAATTGGTAATTGATTGCAAAAATAACAAACATTCCTAATCCAAATTAAATCCTATGATCCATCATTTCAGTAACATTTATGCTAATATCCCAAATTCCTGGCTCCTAAATTTCCTCATACCCATCTGGCAAAACCCCAACTCTGGATGAGCTCAAGCACCCATTTTCTCCGTGCCTGGAGAAAACTGCTGGCGACAGCAGTATAAGAAGGTATGTTGCATTTCACTGTAAGTTTATGATCAGCAATTTTCACTGATTCTAGTAAACTACAACATTTATCTGGAAGATGCACTGTTCTGTTTTCCAAAACACTATTTCAAACCTTCAATACTTCCTCTGAACCTTGAAACCTTCCCTCTTACCCTCATTCTTAGCAGACTGCTTTACCTTCTACTTGATAGAGAACGGGAAAGGCATTCAATTGGAACAATTTATCATCAGTGAGAAAAATACAATTTTACTGATGTCGACAACCAGCCAGCTCTTCTCTCCTGTTGCATTTAGAGGAGCTTCCCTTCCTCCTGTCTATACAGATGCTGCCACTTACGCTTCAGGTCCCACCCTGCCCCTCCTCACAAACATCATCCTATCAACCTCTCCTCACTGGATCCTTCCCACTGACTTTTAAAAAGTTCTTGCCTATCAAAACAAATAAAACAGAAACAGAAACAAATACAGGTCATTGATCCATCTCCTTCCTTTCTCAAATTTCCCAAAAGAACTGCTATTCATCCTGCCTCCATTTGTTCTTCCACTCACATTTCAGCCCGTATTAATCTGACTTTTGGATCCATCACACCACCCAAACAGCTCTTCACACCTATGAATTCCAGGTTACCAAAGCCAAAACACATTTCTCTCATTATTTTGACCTCTTAGCAATATTTGACATTGCGGACCACTCTCTTTCTTTAAACACTGCTCCCTTGGGGGTGGGGATGGGATGGGTGGAGGGGGGTAAAGGGGGACAAACTGAGACAACTGTAATAGAATAAACGTGACTTAAAAATTTTTTTAAATTTTTAAAAAACCCTAAAAAACAAAAAACAAACAAACAAAAAAACCCACTGCTCCCTTGACTTTCAGGACAACATTCTTGGTTTCCCTCCTATTATTCTGGCTCTTCCTGATTATTCTCCTTTGTAGGTTCATGCTTCTCTATCTAGCCATTAAATGTTGGAGTTTCTCAACGTTGTATTATAGGCCCTCTGCTCTTATGCTCACCGATACTTGATGGCTTCAATTATTATTCATTTGCAAGAAGACTTACAAATTATTATCTCAAGCCTAGCCCCTTCTCTAAAACCCCAAACCCCTGTATTTAAAACTCTTTGACTGATTACCTCATAGAGCATCTCAAACCCAAGATGTCCAAACAGAATTTGTGAGCTTCTTTCCAAACTTAAGTCCCTTGTGTTGTTTCCTCCTCAGTGAATACCACCACCATCAATCAAGTGGCACAAGCATGAAACTGAGTCATTCTTCTCCCTTTATGATACAATCCATCAATCAATTTTACCTCCTATATATTGAGTCTATCCATTTCTCTTCATCTCCACTACCCTGGTCTAAGCTACCATCATCTTTCTCTAAGATTACTATAATAACTTCCTCTTGGTCCTAATTCCACTGACTGTTTCTCAAGCCATTCTCCACACTGCAACTGATAAAAACTTGAAATGAAGAAAAAAACTCAAACATGGCCTAGGAGTTCCTGCCCCATCATGGCCTGACCATCAACTTGCCTCTCCAGCTTTGTCTTCAACTATGCATTCTTTTTTTTTAAATAACAGTCATAGTTTCTTTCAGTCTCTTACTCACCATAATCCTTTTGGGCTTGATGTTTGACTGGAGGGCTCTTTCCCTTCCTCTTCCTCTCAAATACTCCCACCCACCCTTTGGATCTCAGTGAAATGCCAAATCCTTAAGAAGGTATTATCGGCTTCCAGACAAGGTGTAGGTAGATACACTTTTCTTTCTTAAACAACCAAAAGAAGGACAACAACTAAATCAAAAACAAAAATAATTGGAACTGCCAGAAAATTGAGCTGTATGGAAGTCCAACAACCAAAGATTTAAAGAAGAAACATTCATCCAGACTGATAGGCGGGGAAGAGACAGGCAGCTGGGCAGCAAGGTGGCGGCTGGCAGACCGGGCAGGTGAGGCAGTGGCTGGCAGACCGGCTGATCCCACATTCGTGTGAGGGATAAACTGGGAGGAACAACTAGGGAGGGAGATAGACCATGCAACCCTGGGTTTCAGCACAGTGAAATAAAGCCTAAGAAACTCTCATAAAAACCTGTAGGGGTTGCAGCAGCAGAAGAAACTCCCAGTCTGACAGGAAAGTCCATAGGAGGGATCCATGGGGACCCACAAACTGGGGATCAGCACCAGAAGGGCCCAATTTGTTTGTGGGCAGTGGGAGAGGTGACTGAAAGTGGAATGAGAGCTGAGCAAGAGGCACTGTTCCTTCTCTGACCCTTCCCCAACACATAGAACCACAACGCAGTGAAGTGTGTTGCCCTGCCCTGGCGAATACCTAAGACTCCGGTCCTCACAACATAACAGGTGCACCAAGACAAAGAAATATGGCCCAAGTGAAAGAACACATCAAAACTCCAGGAAAAGAACTAAGGGACAAGAAGATGGCCAACATATCAAATGCAGAGTTCAAAACACTGGTAATCAGGATACTCACGGACATGATTGAGTATGGATGCAATATAAAGGAAGAAGTGAAGGTATAAAAAGTGAAATAAAAATATACATGGAACCAACAGTGAAGGGAAGGAAACCGGACTCAAATCAACAATTTGGAACACAAGGAAGAAATAAACATTCAACCAGAACAGAATAGAGAAACAAGAATTCAAAAAAAAGGAGGAGAGGCTTAGAAACCTCTGGGACAATTTTAAATTTTCCAACATCTGAATCATAGGGGTGCCAGAAGAAGAAGAAGAGCAAGAAATTGAAAGCTTATTTGAAAAAATACTGAAGGAAAAGTCCCCCAATCTGGTGAAGGAAATAGACATGTAAGTCCAGGAAGCTCAGAGAGTCCTAAGAAGTTGGATCCAAGAAGAAACATACCAAAACACATCATAATGAAATTACCCAAGATTAAAGATAAGGAGAGAGTCTTAAGAGCAGCAAGAGGAAAGGAGAGAATTGCCTACAAAGGAGTTCCCATAAGACTATCAGATGACTTCTCAAAAGAAACAGGCAAAAAGGGGCTAGAAACAAGTATTCAAAGTCATGAAAGGCAAGGACTTACATCCAAGACTACTGTAATGAGCAAGGCCATCATTTGAAATGGAAGGGCAGATAAAGTGTTTCTCAGATAAGATAAAGTTAAAGGAGTTCATCATCACCAAGCCCATATCATATGAAATGTTAAAGGGACTTATCTAAGAAAAGGAAGATCAAAACTATGAACAGTAAAATGACAATAAACTCATAACTATCAACTGAACCTAAAAATCAAAAACAAAAACAAACTAAGCAAACAATTAGAACAGGAACAGATTCACAGAAATGGAGATCACATGGAGGGTAATCAGCAGGGAGCGGGAGGGGAAGGGAAGAGAAGAGGGGAAAAGGTACAGGGAATAAGAGGTATAATTGGTAGGTACAAAACAGACAGGGGGAGGTTAAGAATAGCATAGGAAATGGAGAAGCCAAAGAACTTAAACGTATGACCCAGGGACATGAACTAAAGGGGGGTGGTGAATGCAAGAGGGTAGGGAGATGCAGGGTAGGTGGGGATAAATGGGAGAAAAACAGTGGGACAACTATAATAGCATAAAAAATAAAATATACTTAAAAAACAAAATATTGTCATGTTGACATGTAATAAATATTAAAATATTTTTTAAAAGAAGGCAATATCAGCCTATTACAGACATTTATGACCTGCATACTTCTTCAAACATTTTTTGTATACCCTTTCCCTTTTGATATTATTGCCTGCACTGTGAGCTCCATGAAGACAGAAACTATCTAACTTTATACTTTACCCTCTGCCTTGTACAGTGTGTGATACAACTGTGGTGCTTTATGTCTAAGGCCATACCACCATGGATGAGCCTGATTTTGTCTGACATTGGAAACAACTTTGGTGCTTTATAAATACAGGATGGGGCAAAAGTAGGTTTACAGTTGTAACCATGTGAAACATAGTGTTTATTCTTTTATTATTATTTATGAATTCTTATATTATTTTCCATACAAACAACTGTATTTTTACTTTTCCCCCACTCTTATTTGTTGTATGAATGATGATGAGGAAGAGCTTTAGGTTCCTTTCATTACTCATGAAATTTAATTACATAACATTTTCAAAAGTGTTAGTAATTGAGGACACTAACCTACAGCAATACTCACGTACTGCACCAAGATGTATGTGCAATGATGTTCATTGCAACACTGTAATACTATCAACCCTACCTTTATGTGTTACCTTTAGACTTTAAAAACAAAAAGAGGAAAAGATTTAAATAAAAATTATTAGTGAGCACTGTAACTACAAAGAGGCAACACTGAGCATTTACCCTTGTAAGCTGAGTAGGATCAAACCGGAGAACCTTTTGGTTGCAGCAGGGATAAATTCCAGTGCCCGCAGTACTCAGTGAACTTGCTGCAGGAGGATAAACCACTGCTTCTGAATGATATTGACAATGTGAAAATTCTATACAGAGAAAAACCTGAATAAAAAAATATAAAATCAATAATCCATATTGAAATTTATATCTCTAAAATACTTTACAGGACCACATATTTTATGTTCTTTTACATCAAATGTACAGAAATGGCAAATCTTTAGAGACACAAAGTAGATTTGTGGTTGCCTGCGGTTGGATATAAGATTGGGGAGTGGCAGCAAATGGACACCGGGGTGATGGGGAGATGAGGTGATTGGATGGTGGCGATGGTTACACAACCCTAAATTTACTAAACTGTGTACTTAAAATAAATGACATTTATGGCATACAATTATGCAGCAATAAAGTTATTAAAAAGCAAAAACAAAACATGTTACTCAAAATTCAGATGAATTAAATTGATCTTGATGTACATCTAATTTTACAATTAGCCAATCACATACAAAGTTTTCAATGAAAATAATGAACTAATATTTTGCCTCAATTATTCTTTGACATATTTTTAAGGTAAGTATTTAGCATTAGTATTAATGAAAACTATGAAGTAACTCTGAATCATTGGTAAAAGAACTTACCAAGGTTTAATTATACAAGTAATAAATTTCAGATGTTTATAAGTTGATAAAATAACTTAAAGACAATAACAAAATTAATAATTTAAGCACTGATCTTGAACACAAAGGCAAAAAATGATAGTCTATAGTCAGAATTCTTAGCTGCTAATTTGTTTTGATTTTTGAATGACTTTTAATTAAAATTTTTGTCAGATAAAAATTATAAGGTATACACTCATGCACAAAGTATTGTGCATACAAACTATTTTTGAACTTATGAACTCTCCATAATAAATATTAACTGTTATAAATCAAATCAATATTCAATTTGCTATCCTCTGACATTCTATGCTCTGACATGCTAAACAAATCAGGTTTTAGAAGCCTGATATCCTTGATTATAAGTGATACTCAACTGTGAAAAGGACCACTTACACACCTATTAAGTTAAAAAAAAAAAAGCTAACTTGACAATATCAAGTGCTAGCGAAGATGTGGAGCAACTAGAACTCTCATATGAAGCCGGAAGGAATGCAAATTCAGGGACTTAGGAAAACTACTAGGCTTACATTTACCATGCAATCCAGCGATCTTACTTCTAGGTTATTACCCAAGAGAAATTAAAACCTGTAGTCATATAAAAGCCTGTAGAAAATGTTTATAGTTGCTTTCTTTACAAAGTCCTTCACTGGTGAATAAACATTTCAAGTTCACTTTGTTAAGTGGTAGAAAAGTTGGACTCAAAAAGTTAAATATGGTATAATTTTAGTTGTCTGACTTTCTGGAAAAGTCAAAATTATAAAGGCATTTAAACAGATCAGTGGTTGCCAGAGTCTGGGGTAGGAGAAGGAACTGACTATAAAGGGACAAAAGAATTTTTGGGGTGATTGAATTGGTCTATATTTTGATTGTGGTGGTAGTTACATAACTGTGTTTGTCAAACCTCATAAAAGAAATTAATTTTACTGTATATAAATTTTACTTCAATAAATCCAATTTTTAAAAATTGTGGGGACATAGGGAGTCTATAGGGTATAAAGCTCTACAGTTTGAGAAATCTCACTCCGAAGGTTTTAATAAGGAGCTCTTCCTTCCTCTTACCAAAAATCATTACTCAAGTGAGAGAGGAAAATTACTGCGGGCAGAGAGACATTAGGAATTCATAAAAATTTTTATGTAGAACAGTCTGGATTTATATATAAGACTAACTAGGAATGATTGTGACCTACAAACATCTATCTATCTATTCTATAAAGGCTTTATTATAGGTACCTTTAAATGGCAAGCTTTCTTGTGCTTTTATTACAGACTTCATTAATTAAAAAATGAAAACAAACTCTTTTGGAACACAACTAGTATAACAAGAAGGGCACATATCAATAGCACCCTCTCTGCAAAGGTGTTTCTGGATTTCTAAAGAAATGTATAGGCTAACAGAGAAGCATGGGCTGGAAATAACTGAAGGCAATAAGAACTCAGAATTTATTTTTCCATTTAAAAAAAGTATTTGGTCACTTAAAACCTGTTGGTATTTTAAAAATTTGGCAAGTTACTGATTGTTTCAACAATGAAAATAAAAAGGAAGAAGAAATTTAGCAAGAGAAATTAAGTCAGATGTAACCAATGTTTAATAGCATCACTGTTTTTACCACTAATTTCTTAAAAAGATGTCAGATATTGTCAAAACACATCCAAACACACTAATTGAACAGCATATATCTAAAAAGCCTGCTCTCAATGTTTGCAGAGTAGGATGTTTTTAAAAAACTTACCTGACAACATGTCGAACAAGTTAGCCAGTTGACTGTTCCCCACAAGCGCCAATATACATCTCTCCAAGATTTTAATTCTTCAAAAAGACTATTCAAATACTCATGAACATCCCAAGTCTTATCTCTGGGGAAAGAGCCTCAATTGTATTATTTTACAAGCAAGCAATAGTAACAATTGTTTAGAGCAAATGTTTTTAAATGTGTGGCCTATAACCAAGAATTTTCCCCAAATAATGGGATGAGCTACACTGAATGGTAGATAAAATTTCATTTTGGAGTCTGTTTATTCCTTTTTTTCCCCCCTGTGGATAATAGGAAAAGGTATAGAAGGTTGACTGCCAAATTATTTTGCTAAGCCACATAAAGGGTTATAAATTAAATATAGTTTAAATAGACTAATGTTTGGGACTTCAGCATATGTTGCTTTATTCTAATTGTACATATTGTATAAGATGTAATTGGTGATTCTAAACAATTCCATTAATGTGTTAGTTCTTTATATTATTCTCAAAAGTCATTTTCTAGTAATTGAGTAATAGAGTAATATACAATCAGCTCTTGGTAATATACATTTTTAAGTTAAATAAGATAAACTTTAAAAATATCAAAGGCTTAAATCCCTATTTGTTATAGACATATGTAATTCAAGTTCCCATTTTTTCCAAGTCCCTCAATCTTTTCAGACTTTTGTTATTTTTATCCTTAGTTCAACAAATAACAAAATACCATCATGTTATTACAAATTACACAGGCATATGTTTTAAGTTAAAGACAATTTTAAAAATGTTATCAATAGCTGACCTGTTGGAAAATACTTTGAATAAAATAAAAATGGATGTTGAAGTTACTACCGATTTTCTCACATAGTTACCACTGTCAGAATATATATAGACTATATGATTGTTATTACTATCAGAATGGACATAATTTTTTAAAGGTGAATCAAGTCTCAAGCCAAAAATTATGAAGTCCCAGGTGCTTACAATAACTAATAAAGATTGCCTGGTTATTGCATGGAGATAAAAATATAACATTTTAAAGTTGACTGTGCTATTCATATTAGCAAATATGTTTCTCTGTACTTCTGTTCTAATGTTTAAAATATGAACTCTAACATTTGTACATTTTTAATACAGAAAAAAGAACAAGTAAAAGAAAATTAAAATCATCCATAATATTACCACTCAAATGTACCACCACAGTTAACATTTTAGTGAACATGTTTCTAGTTTTGTTCTTTTCACTTAATTTTCCACTAAAAACTTTATATGTAGGTATATATTCCTTTACAACATTATTCTCAAGGCTACACATTAAGAATTGATTAGATGTACTTTATACACATATAGTATTGTATGGATATATTCTAGTTTGTTTGGTTATTTGGGTGTTTCCTTTATTAAAGTATAAACAATATAGCAATAAATATCTTTATTAAGTGCTTTCACTACCTCTTTCCTAAATTCTTAGCAGTAGGATACCATCAGAGAATATATAAGAGCGAGGTGTGTCCACCAAGTATCCAGCCATGTAACATTAAAAATAGAGACATTTATTCAAGAACACACAAGACACAAGACACAAGACATACTGTACATAGGACAATGTCATCTCAGCCCCCTTCAAAGTAGGTACTTTGGGACCTCACACAGTTCTCCCAATAGCCATCAGCTGACCAGTCATATTTTCCTGAATCTCACTGATGGTCTGAAATCTCTTCCCTTTCAAAGGTGATTTTAGTTTTGGGAAAAGCCAGAAGTTGCAGGGTGCCACATCTGAGCTGTAGGGGGGTTGAGTCACCTGGGTGATTTGATGGTTTGCCAAAAAACTCTGCATGAGAAGTGATACATGAGCAGTCACATTGTTGTGAGGAAGCTGTCAATCACCAGTTGTCCCCATTTGTGGCCTTCTGAATCATCCAAATAGTTTCTGCAGAGGAATGTTCAAGCTTAACACAAAATCTGATATGCACATTTATCGCTCTACTAGCTCAGTCATTTTGAATGTGATGGCCACACAGTACACATGCTCACTCTACAGTGTCTACTGCCTCCACTGACTAGTACAGTGACATCATCATTATTCACACATGTGCATTCCAGTTCACTCTTCTTGGCTGCCAGGTGACATCCATGTGGTGCACAACGTTCTTGTTATATTAACAATGGCTGGACTTTTTCTGGACAGACCTCATATATTTTAAAGTTTTTGCTTTTTTGAGACATACCATTTTACAACACTCTCCCTGCAACTCAATGAGAACTGGTTTTCAACTTAAAGGAGAATAAAAAAGAACTATGTATTAATGGAATACTGACAAAATATGAAGAATAAATAGATTATGGAAAATTCAATTTTATTATTTTTAAATTACATTTTATTGGTTATACTATTACAGTTGTCCAGTATTTCCCCCTTTGCCTCCTCCATCCCCCACATTCATTCAGGCAAACCGCACACCACTATCCATGTCCATGGGTTATGCATATATGTTCTTTATTTTTATTTTTAGAGAGCGGGGAGGGAGGGAGAAAGAGAGGGAGAGAAACATCAATGTGTGGTTGCCTCTCATGCGCCCCCTACTGGGGACCTGGCCCACAACCCAGGCATGTGTCCTGACTGGGAACCAAACCAGTGACCCTTTTGGCCAGAGCTCAATCCACTGAGCCATACCAGCCAGGGACATATATGTTCTTTGGCTACTCTGTTCCCTCTGCTGTACTTTATATCCCCATGACTATTCTGAAACTACAAATTTTTACTTCGTTATACCTTCACCTTTTTCGCCAGTGCCCACTGACTCACCTCCCACCTGGCAACCATCAAACCATTCTCTGGATCTATAATTCTGCTTGTCTGCTTATTTTGTTTTTTAGATTCCATTGTTTTTTAAGTATATCTTATTGATTATGTCATTAGAGTTGTCCCAATTTTACCCCTTTGCCCAACTCTGCCTGGTACCCCCCATCACTCCAGGAATCCCCCCCTCCTTAGTTCATGTCCATAGGTCATACATGTAAGTTCTTTGGCTTCTCCAATTCCTATACTTTTTTATTTTACTTTTTAGAAAGTGTTGTTCAATTACAGTTGTCCCCATTTTCCCCCCATTACTCTCTCCTGCCCTGCTCACCTCCCACCTCCTACATTCAATCCTCCCTCCTTGTTGTCTTTGTCCATGGATCCTTTATACACGTTCCTTGACTTGATTGACCCTTCCCTCTCCCCTTACTGTACTATTCTTAACACCTCCTGTCTATTTTGTACCTACCAATTATGCTTTTTAATTCCTTCACCCTTTCCCCCATTCTCCCCCTTCCCCCTCCCAGCTGATAACCCTCCAAATGATCTTCATACCTATGATTCTGTTCCTGTTCTGATAGCTTAGTTTGTTCTTTATTTTTTAAGATCCAGTTGTTGATAGTTGTAAATTTGTTGGTTTTTTATTTTTTAAAGATTTATTTATTCATTTTTAGAGAGAGGGGAAGGGAAGGAGACACAGAGGGAGAGAAACATTGATGCACAAGAGATACATCAGTCACTTGCCTCTTGCACACCCCCAACTGGGGACCTGGCCTGCAACCTAGGCATGTGCCCTGACTTGGAATTGAATTGGTGACCCTTCTGTTCGCGGGACAGTATTCAATCCAGTGAGCCACACCAGCCAGGGCTGAATTTGTTGCCTTTTTAATGTTCATAGTTTTGATCTCCTTTTTCTTAAATAAGTCCCTTTAACATTTCATGTAATGATGGTTTGGTGAAGATGGACTCCTTTAGTCTTTCTCTTGCCTGGAAAACAATTTATCTGACCATCAATTCTAAATGATATCACTGGGCATCCTAATAACTAGTGCTTTGAACTCTGCATCTAGTTGGTTGCTTGTCTCCATTTTGTTTAGTAGAGTAACCTTTGTTGTAGGTCCTTACTTTTCATCACTTGGAATGTTTCTTGCCAATCCCTTCTAGTCTGCAGTTTCTTTTGAGAAAGCAGCTGACACTCCCTTATAGGTAACTAACTGTTTTTCTCTTGCTGCTCTTACGATTTTCTCTTTGTCTTTAACCTTTGGCATTTTAATTATGATGTGTCTTGGTGTGGGCCTCTTTGGGTCCATCTTTTTTGGGACTATCATGCTTCCTGGACTTGTATGTCTATATCCTTCACCAAGTTAGGGAAGTTTTCTGTCATTATTTTTTCAAATAGGTTTTCAATTTATTGCTCTCTATCTCCTCTTTGTAGCCACACCCATGATGTGAATGTTGGTTTGCTTGAAGTTGTGCCAGAAGCTCATTACACTATCCTCATTTTTTGGTGGATTCTTTTTTCTTCTCACTGTTTTGATTCGGTGTTTCTTGTTTATCCAAAAATTGATTTGATTCTCGGCTCCATCCACTCTACTGTTGATCCCCTGTAAATTCTTCTTCATTTCAACTAGTGTATCCTTCATTTCTGACTTTTTTTTTATGCTTTCTTCCCATGTCCTTTTCAGTGCTGTTGAAATTATGTTTGAATTCATCTACTCTTCCCCTAAGTTCATTGGGCATCCTAATAACCAATGTTTTGAACTCTGCATCTAGTTGGTTGCTTGTCTCCATTTTGTTTAGTTCTTCTGGAGTTTTGTTCTCTTCTTTCATTTGGACCCTGTTTTGTCTCCTCACTTGACAGCTTCACTGTGTTTATTTCTGTGTATTAGGTAGAGCTGCTATGACTCCCTGGTTTGGTAAAGTGGCCTAATGTAGCAGGTGTCATGTAGAGTCCAATGGCACAGCCTTCTCTATCACCCAAGCTGAGTACTCGAGGTCGCCCACCATGTGGGCTGTGTACACTCTCCTTTTGTAGTTAAGTTTTGATTGCTGTTGGCAGGTCAATGGGAGGGATTTACCCAGGCCAATCGGCTGCAAGGACTGGCTATGACTGCTGACCACCAACCTCTGACTACTGTGCAGGATCAGCTGTTCAGAGGCCACTCCACACAGCAGGACTTAGTTCAGTAGGGCTCTGGTGCCCACTGAGTTCTCCCCTTGAGTGTGTCACTTGTGGAAGTGTTTCGGTAGTGGTGCTCCAATGTGGTCTGTAGCTGTCCAGTGAGTGTGCAGGCTCTGGTGCTTCCCAGATGGTGCAGGCTGAGGTCAGCCACTGCCTGTGTTCTGTCTGGGGCCACCTGGCATAAGCTAGAAAGTGATCTGCAGAAGGCTGCTAATTGTGCGGGGCTTGGAGGTGCTCAAGTGAAGCCAAGCTGTGAATCAAGGCCAGCTGCTGCTAGTGGTAGGCCTGGGGCCACTTAGCAAGATGTGCAGGGTTTGCTGAGGCCAGATGCTGCTTGTTTGAGAGATTTAGAAATATCTGAAGCATGAGCCAAGACGTCACTCATATGGAAAAGCCACTGGAAACAGCTTAGGTAGGCCTGAAAACTGGGTTGGATGGACATTCAGGGAATCACTGGGGGTGGGGCAAACAGTGTGAACCTGGTTAATGGAGTCTCAGATATGGTACCTGCCTGCCAGCTCTGTGTGGGGGTGGCAGTGGGGTGAGGGCTCTGAAAAGGAACAATGGCCACTGCCAGCACTTGTGTCTGGAAGAAAGCTGTCCACTGTCCCTCAGCTCTTGCCCCGACGACAGACACTTCAGTTCCTCCCCATATGCTTCTGGTACTTTTTAAGCTGCTGCCCTGGTGCTAGAGCTCAGAGGGAGTAAGTCTGAATAAGGCTGAGTATGGGCCCTTTCAGAAGGACTGCCTGGTAACCCAGAAGTTTCTGTCTTCTACAGCCTCAGTCCCCACTTTGTTTTTACAGCTAGAAATTACGGGGATTTATCTTTGTGGCACTGGAACCCTGAGCTGGGTGTCTGGTGTGGGACTGGGTCCCCTTGCTCCCGAGATATCCCTCCTAATTTCTATCTGCTACACGTGGATGTGGGACCAGCCCATTCCATGTCTCCACCCCTCCTACTAGTCTCAATATTGTGGTTTCTTCTTTAATTCTGTCATTGTAGGACTTCCATTCAGCTCAATTTCTGGAAGTTCTGAATAATAGTTGTTCTGTAGTTTAGTTGTAATTTTTATGTGATTGTGCAAGGCAACAAGCTTCTCCAGAAAATTCAATTTTAAAGACAATTTTCCTCACTTACCAATATTCACTTGAAAGTAAACTTGATTCTCTTGTCAAATTCAATATAACATTTATACAAAATCTGTTAGTGCAAAGAAATAATTTTAATGGTACTGATCAGATTATCTTTTGAGGTAAATGCATGACCATTTTCACTCTTTTAAAACTTAAAAGTATACTGATATTTACCCAATTAATAAAATATAGCTTTTAAAACAACTTTGTTTTGAAAGTAGCATCTTTCTAAATCAAAGCTGGATCACATGCAGAAAATATATCCTATTCCTTATTAGGAGTAGTTACGCTTCTATAAATACGCTAGTAATTTCTATTTGAAAAGCTGTATTTTTTTCACTATACCTTATGTGAATGTACACAATATTTCCATGTCGATCCACATTGATTTTTCCAGGAATGCAAGGAATTCTCCTCTCTGTTTCTTTAGTTAAAAGTTTCTTACACAAACAGCATCTATGACAAAAAAAGATTTAAAAACACAAGAAAAAAAATTTTTAATGTAGTAAAATAAAGAATTTAGCTGCATCATATAGCCTACCATGGAAAAACATGTCACCATACCTGTATAATGTTGCTGCATTATTCCGAGAATCTGGATTTAAGTACTCAGGATCAAATAGTCTCTCAATCTTCTTACAAAACAGTTTACTATTAACAACAAATGATCAACAAATTAATTTCCCCTACCTACTTTACTAAAGTTATTTAATAGCAATGAAAACAAATGCTGATCTATCGGCATATATAGAAAATAAGATTAATAAATCCTTATATGTATTAATTCTCTTTAGGAATACACAATACAGCTTTAGTGTTCTAAGTAAATAAACCTTCTCATGACAACTGCTTGATCACGGATCTATTTTCACAAGAAAAATATGACTGAAATATTACCTCTCTTTTAGTCTTTTGTTACCAGAATATTCAAAATTGAAGATTTTGGAAATTTAACAATTCTGGGTCTACTAATAATGCAGTCTGTGATCTTTAACAACTTAATCTCTCTAACGTTTTTTTCTCATTCATAAAATGGGCTTAATAATTCCAAATTCATAAGTTTTTGGGAGGATTAAATGAGATAATTTTTTACACAATGCCAGACAAGGCATTAAGCATTCAATAAATGTTAATACTTTGTTTTCATGCATGAAATGACTGAACATTAAATCTTCTAATTAATTAATGCTCATTAAACTAATTGTCATTTATTCCTAGTTTACTGTCCTGTCTCCTTTTTCCCTTATGTAATGTTTGCTATTAAAGGCCAGATCCAGATTTAGGACCCTGGTCCATTTTTAAGTATTTAGCTCTTAGATAATTCTCCTCTGTCCCACTTACCTTAAGGACTAAACTTTGGGATCACCCTCATACATTATCAATTCCTCTCACTCTCATGAATCACCCTGGTCAGCAAATAAACATAATCTAATATTTCTTTCCTTAAAAAAAATGTTTTATTGAGCCTACCTATCCCCAATTGCTACTACTAAATTTTTCAGCAATTGTTCAGAGCAAACCATCTGGAAAAAAGTTAACTAAATCCAACTGGTCACATCTCTGTCCTCACCTTACTCGACATGGTGGCAGCATTCTACTCATTTGATCACTTAATCACTCCTTCCTGTTTGAAACTCTTTTTCCTTCAACCCACTGGTCCCTTCTCAGGCCCCTTACTGGTGTCACTCCTCTATTGAACTTCTAAATGTTGTATAGTCTTTACTGATACTCTCTTGCTAACAATTAGAAAGTTAAATAAATAAAAAATAGATTTACAGCAGGACCCAAAAATCAAATGTCCAAGAATAAATTTAATAAGAAATGAAAAAAACTCTCCACTGAAAATCATAAAACATTGCTAAAATAAATGAAGGGTTATACTATACCATGTTATGGACTGAATGACTTAATATTATTAAGATGTCAAATTTTCATAAATCTACAGGCTCAATATTAACCCCAAATTATTCTAGCAGGTATGTGCGCATGTGTGTATGCAGGAGAGAGAAAGATAAAATGGGTAGGCTGATTATAAAGTTTACATGAAAATTCAAGAAACCTAAAATGGCTAAAACAGCAATCTCCAGGAAAGGAAAAGCTGGAGAATTTAGATACCAAAAAATATTATAAAGCTACTACAATTAAGACAGTGTGCTACTGACAAAAGTATCAAAGAAGAAGTCAACAGAACAAAATGGAGAATTCACAAACAAAACTCACATATATATTCACCTTCAATTCAGTGGAAAAAGGAGGGCTTGCTAGGAAATCTCATCCTGTTCCATGTTTTCAAACCTCATCTACTCTTACATTTCTATTTTAAGCCCTGACCTTTAACCTGAACTTCAGACTTGTATATCCATCCTGCCATCCCACCTGATGTTTAAAAGTATATTAAATATATATTAAATAATTTTAACATGAGCCAAACCCAACTCTCCATTCCCCTCACCTCAGTCTTTCCACTATCTGTGAATGACACTACCATCCACTTAGTTGCTCAACCTTAAAACTTAGTAATTACCCTAGCATATTCTCCCTTCCTACACCATTACATTTGAAAATCTGTCAACGGTTTCTTTGTTAAATTGTATTTTATTGATTATGCTATTATAGTTGTCTTGATTTTTTTCCCCCTTTGCCCCGCCTCTACCCAGTGCTCCCTGCTCCCTCAGACAATGCCCCACCATTGTTCATGTCCATGGGTCATGCGTATCAGCTCCTTGGCTACTCCATTTCCTATACTATACTTTACATCCCCATGGCTATTCTGTAACTACCCGTTTGTACTTCTTACTCCCCTCAACTCTTCACCTATTCTCCTCCTGTCCCCTCCCATCTGGCAACGTTCCAGTAACTAACTTCTTTTCTCTTCCTTTTAAGAGCCTCTTTATCTTTAACCTTTGGCCTTTTAATAATGATATGTCCTGGAGTGAGCCTCTTTGCCTCCATCTTGTTTGGGACTCTGTGCTTCCTGGACTTGCATGTCTATCTCCTTCACCAAATTAGGGAAGTTTTCTTTCACTATATTTTCAAGTAGATTTCCAATTTCTTGCTCTTTCTCTTCTTCTGGCACTCATGAGGCAAATGTTGGGCCTCCTAAAGTTGTCTCAGAGGTTGTTTATACTACCCTAGTTTTTTTGGATTCTTTTTTCTTGTTGTTCTGCATGGTTGTTTTTTGCTTCCTTATGTTACAAATCATTGATTTGATTCTTGGCTTCATCCACCCTACTGTTGTTTCCCTGTAAATTGTTATTTCAATTAGTGTATCCTTTGTTTCTGACTCGATCTTTTTTATGCTGTTGAGGTCCTCCCTAAGTTCTTCAAGCTTGCTTATAACCAGTGTTTTGAACTCTGCACCTGATAGATTGCTTATCTCTATTTCGTTTAGATCTTTTTCTGGAGCGTTGATTTGGCCTTTCATTTGGGCCATGTTTCTTTGTCTCCTCATTTTGGTAGCTCCCTGTGTTTATTTCTATGTATTAGGTAGAGCTGCTTTGACTCTGTGTCTTGGTAGTGTGGTTTAACACAGTAAGTGTCCTGTAGGGTCTAGTGGCACAGCCTCCCCTATCAGCCAAGCTGGGTACTCGTGGTTTGCCCTTTGTATGGGCTGAATATACCTTCCTCTTATAGTTGAGCCTTGGATGCTGTTGGCAGATCAGTGGGGAGGGATATACCCAGGCCAGTCAGCTACAAGCACTGCGTGCAACCACTGATCACCAACCTCCGCCCTCCACATAGGATCAGCTGTGCAGGGGCAGGATGGTGGTACTCTGACTTGGTCTGTGGCTGTCCACTGGGTGCGCTGGCCCTGGGGTTTCCTGGGTGGTGCAGGCCAAGGTAAGCCCCTACCCATGTTTTTCCCAGGGCCATCCTGACTGAGCTGTAAAACAATCTGAGATGGCTGCTCCTTGCCCTGGGTTTAGAGATTCCCAGATGAAGCCAAGCTGTGACTTTAATCTAGCTGCCTCTATATCTCACTGAAGCCAGCTCTTGCTTGTTTGATAGGATTTAGCAGCCAAGACCAGCCATTCTTATAGAAAAGCAGCTTGAGTGGACCCATAAGTTCAGTGGGGTAGAGCTTCTGTAGATTTCCAAGGTGGGTCACACAGTGTTAGCAAGACTGACAGTCTCAGATAAGGCACCAGTGTACTGGCTTTGTGGGCGTGGAGTGCTCAGCAAAGGGACAACGGCCTCTCTTTACCCTGATACCAGACCCTTCAGTCTCTCTCTGTATATCACTGGTACCCTTCAAACTGCCACCTCAGTGCTGGAGCTCAGAGGGAGCGAGTCTGAGTAGGTGAGTCCATGTGTGGGTTTCCCAAGAGGAACTACTTTGGGCTCCAGCAGCCTCCTCTACTGACTCAATCCCTGCTGATTTTTGTAGCCCGAAGTTGTAAGGACTTATTTTCCTGGCACTGGAACCCTGGGCTGGAGGGGCCTAGTGTGGGTGTGGGACTCCTTGCTTCCAAGATATCCCTCCTGAATTTTTATCCACGTGGGTTTGGGGCCAACCAGTTTCACAATTGCGCCCCTCCTACCAGGCTGGATGGATATGGTTTCTTCAATTCCATAGTTGTCAGACTTTCATTCAACTCAGTTTCTGATGTTACTGATTGATGGTTGTTTTATACTTTAGTTGTAATTTTGATGTGGCTGTGCAAAGAGGCGAGCCATGTCTGCCTCCGTTGCCATCTTGAATGGACTGTCAACTCTTTCTAATAACCTACCATAAATCTTTCTACTTCTTTCCAGCTCCATTTCTTCCACTCTGGTCCCAACCCTTTTGTCTCTCACCGGACTACTGCCTTAGCTTCCTAATAGGTCTCTTCACTTCTTATTTCCTTCAATCTATTCTCCACATAGCAACCAAAATGATTTTTTCTTTTTTAGATTTTAGTTATTTATTTTTAGAAAGAGGGGAAGGGAGAGAGAAAGGGAGGGAGAAAAAGAGGGAGAGAAACATTGATTGGTTGCTTCTCATATGCACCCTGACTGGGGACCTGCAAACCAGGCACGTGCCCTGACTGGGAATTGAATTGGTACTTTTCACTTTGCAGAATGATACCCAACCAATTAAGGCACACCAGTTAGGGCCAAAATGATTTCTTAACAGATCAGATCATGCCACTCCTCTGCTTCCATTCATATTTAGAATAAAGTATATACTCCTTGCTATGCCTAAACAGCCCCTAAATGATATGACCACTGCAGACCCCACCTCACACCACTCTTCTCTTTTATACTAAGGCCTATCTTAATAATTTTTCACATAATTCACTGCCACAATAAGCTTGTATGTACATTAGACAAAATAAGTAATTAATTACTAATTTTTACCTTAAGCTATTGGCTCTGGATAAATTTTACTTCATTTATAATAAAATGGAAATATATTTCTAAATATAATCTACTAAATTTTACTAAAATGAAATAGAAATAATATATTTTTTCTAATAGAGATACTAGATTTAAAATTAAAAATTACCTCCTAAACTTATCTTTCTTGTCCTTTAAATCATCAACTTCATTGTGTGTGAACAGATCAGCTATACGTGTAAGAAGATTTGCATTAATACAATTCATGTTGCATGGGGTAGCTACTATGGCATTCATATTTTTGTGGCAATACTGAATACACTGTTCAACCTAAAAAACACAGAATAGAAAATGAATGATGAAAATAGTAGCATGAAGGATAATGTCATATCAGTATCTTCCAAAGATAAAACTCATTAAAAGCTTTATACATGTATGGCTAGGTACTGCCTGGTTTTTCCTTTTTGGGTATCTACACTGTTCCAAAGTGTCCCAGTAGGTCAAATTCGTGCCAACGTATATACATAGCTAGAAAAAATCATTTCAACCTTCTTAAAGATGCAGTGAGCATCTTTCATGGTTGTGGTAGATATAAATCTTAGTCCACAATCTCAAGTGTACAGGATATCTGACTTTCTATCACTAAACTTAGTTACAATTTTAAGTTTCTGTTTCTCTGAAGTAGCACAAAACAAAGTACCAGTCACTTCAGGGATTTCTCAGACCTGTTGTGGGTGGTCTCTGACTTCCCTTTCTCTAACCTGAGGGTATTATTTATTTACTTTTTGAGGTGGATTTGGGTTCTGGGGAAAATTAACATTGTTTTCTTGAAAATGTTTTGCTTATAGCATAAAAATTATCCTCCAGGGCTTAGATTTCAAAATGCAAATATTAAGGACTACTTTTTTTTCTGTAACCTTTCCCTGAAGCAATTACTATTTCTCTGAAGCAACTGAATGGGGGAGGAAGTAAGGAGGAGAAAGAATAGACAGAACTAGTAAAACATCAAACTATCGAATAAACAAACAAATTTCACATCCATTAACATAGCAAAGGAGTATTCTGCCCTGTGTAGTTTTATTAGGGACTAAAAGCAAATATTATTTACAGTAAACCCATACAAACACATAAAAACATTTGAATGATAAGTTCATTAAATAAAAAAAGTATATTTAATGTTAAAGCTTGATATGTATATACATTGTGCTTTTATGTTTAATCAACTACTCTTAAACAATAGATATGAACATTTGATTTACACGTACAAAATCATACTGTTTAATAGTTGGGTATTCATTCTTAATTTGTTGACCTATAAATGAAAGACACAAATTAGCATTAAGAAATTACTTAAATAGTGAAACAAATATATTCCAATTAGTTTTCATTTAATTTAGAGCAAACTTGCTTTTAGGGTAAAGTTAATTCTGTTTAGTTTCATCTAATGCAAAAGAGAGCTACTCCTTGAGGATAAATTGCTTGCTTTATAGGCATCATATACAAATGATAGATAGTAGCCTCCACACCTTTTACAACAGAACAAAATATCTTCAATCATGAGCAGTTTATTCTAATGGAATCATTCTTGAATTAACAATTAATTCAGAAAGATGCCTTAGAATTTTCTAACATTTGAAGGAAAAATCAAGTTAAATGTTAAATCAAGCATGGGTGAACAGAAAAACTTAAATCTTTATTAATACTTACCAATGAATCCATTTTCAAAAACTCTGAAGAAATAAGAATTGAAATGGCATTTCCTGGCTCTAAAAAAAAAAAAAATTAAATTCTCCTTTTGAATTGGACCTCAATCTCCTTAGAACAGTCTCTTTTTCCAATTAAAAGAGGATGATACTTTAATAAGAACAATTCAAGATAAACTTACTATGGTTTACATATATCAAAGAAAGAAAATTCAATGTTCAAACTTAGGGTATAGAGAAAGTACAGAGTAAATTGTCCTGGAATTAGTCACATCAAATGAAAGGACTCTAGCTAAAATAAGACATATGCAAACTTCTTAACTAAACCAGGAAAGACGATAATTAAAATTAAGAATACAATTCATCATACAAAAATCAGTGTGAAACTTTTTTAAATGATTAATGAGAGTCCCTGTTATTAGTTATTTCAAAAGCAGTTCAATGCTTGTTATGAACAAATTCTTACTGAAAATAATTCTGAAAGATAATATAAAATTTATACTTCCTGTAGAAGTACTAAAGTTACTTCCTGAAGGCAGGCTGAGTGAGCCTTCAGAGGCATAACCAGGGAAAGGGGTATGCCAGCTAATGCTACTGTTTTAGTGAACCTAAGTCATGTTCTATGAGATATATTTAAGAAAAAAAGAAACCCTCTGATTTCTGCCATTATTGTACTAGAACATTCCACCTCAAGAATGATACAAACAATGATTAAAATAAGTACTCCAATCTTTCCTTAAATAACAATTCTAGATTAAAGAGTCTCAAATAGAAAAAGTTCCTCAGGAAATTGTAATATGACCCATTCCAGATAAGCAATGTGTGGATTATCAGAGATTTAATTAAGCACTTTGGTAGTTTTCTAGGTTAGAATAAACATTGCTTTTATAAAAGTTTACGTTTCTATTCTCTGACTTAAAGTCGAAGATGCAGTGACTAGTTTTGCTCTACTCCTTTTACCTTTATTATACATATAAATGTGCTGGATCAAACAATAGTTTTTTTCTCTCTACGTATTTTGATTTTTACTTCACACATATATATCTGGATGGTGTGAAATCCCTGGACTCTGATTGGCTGAAATGTTTGATTTAACCATCTTGTCATTTTTATTTAAGGATTGCTAGCAGCCTTTCCATTAAATTTTATAATTAAAATGTAATAAATTATAAATTTGCTCAGAAAACTTTTATACTGTCTGCATAGGTTCATTTACTAATAAGAGTTAGAAATATTTCGGTTCTGCTATAAACAGCAATTCTAGTGCATGGAAAGACTTTATTAAATCACTAGTGAGAGTTCCCATATAACTCTATGCCCAATGAAAGATTACTTAGTAATTACTCTTCTTATCATCTAGAATAGGTTCTCAAACTTTTGCTCTCAAGACTGCTTTGCAATCTTAAAAACTGAAACTCCTAAAGAGCTTTTGTTTATATGGATTATGTCTATTACTATTTACTATATTAGAAATTAACACAGAAAAAATATTTATTAATTCATTTAAAAAGAATAATAATAAACTCATTATGTGTTTATATATTTTTATGGAAAGTAACTATATTTTACAAAATGAAAAAAATTATAGTGAGAAGAATAGCACTGTTTGACATTTTTTCCAAATTTCTTCAATGTCTAACTTAATAGAAGACCACTGGATTCTCATATCTGGTTCTACATTCAATATGGGAGTAGTCGTCTTTGATGTTACGTCAAATTTTGGCAAATGGTACTTCCTAAAGGTTAGTTGTAATGGGATCTGAGATCATATCAATAAACTTTTCTGTTATGTTACCTCAAAACCCATTGATTTATCTTGTGATTTTAATCTTTAACCCAGGTATGATTGTTTTAATATCATGCATTGGTCATTTGGAAAATACTGGTTCAACGAGTTATGTAAACCTTCCAAATGTTTAAACATTTCGTTGTACAATATATGAAAAAAAAAATCACAAGTTTCATCAGAAAAGAATTTAAATATTAAGAACCTGTCAAGCACATGAAAGCACATAAAAGTTTTCCAAACTTTAATTCTCACTACTAGCAGTTGTTTCCCTTTAACTGGTCAGCTCACTCAATTCATTTTCAAGAAAATATCTGCCAAATGCCTAAGTTTAAATAACCATAATTTGACTGTCAGTTATTCTTTCAAGTGAAAATGGATTTCTTTTTTTAAGAAAGCAACTAGGTTAGCTTGCAACTCAAACAACTGCCTAAGTGTTTCTCCTCAAGGCCACCACATACTTTGGTGTGCAGCGGAAGTGCACTTTCAGTGTCACCTCACAGAATATTGAAAAGATGTAAGCTCGAGGGTCAAGACTTAATTAAATTAAAATTTTTCCAGCTTCATCAAGGGCATTCTTAAGTGAAGCTGGATTTTCCTCTTTTTTTCCTTCTGACTCGGAGCACATGGTGCTGAAGAATACAGTGACTCCTAGTACAGTTTGCTGACCTAGCCCTCATGTGTTCTAAAAGTGCAATAGTTTTGCCTTCCTCTATTTCTGCACCACCTGAACAAATGTCAACATATAAAGACAAATTATATCTTGTGTATTATTATGCAAATTGCCTTGACCTGGTAGATTCTCTAAAAGGATTCTCCAGGACTCCAGTACCCATGTACCATAGAACTGCTGATCTAGAGACCTGTCCAGTTGCCATACATACATTATAATTTACTAAAAAAGATGAGGTATCACTTTCCTAAAGGGCAATTACTAATCTGAGTACAAATACTAATGTTCAAGCAATTTTCCACATTTCATGTTTGGCCTGAAGCAACCACCAGGTGACACACAAATTTAATGATTACAAAATAAGTAATAAATTGTCTTTTACCTAAAGTGGGCATCTCACAATCTTTATTCTCCTTAGTGTTCCTTTTAACATATTTTATCAACCAGTTGAAAATCTGAACATCACAATGAACTGAAATGTCCACCTCTTCCCAGCGCTGGGCATCCATAGATAAATATTCAGCAAAGTACTTCATTTCTGATATCAAAAGATCTCGTGGGCAAATAAAATCTTCTTTCAAGTTTTTTGCTTCATCACATACATGGATCACCATGTTTGGCCTTCATAAAAAATGTTACACAGAAATGAAATTACTAAGAGTTTTAGAAGAAGAGCCAAGCATATTGACATATTTTTGAAGATCTGACCACAAATCAGTATTATAGGATTTAAGTGTCTTGCTAATCTGATCCATATCTTAGGTGGAGCAACTAGAATAAAACAAACAGAAATATTTTTACTATGGGACTTATAATTTATAGGGTTTAAATACAGGGTCCGGCAGAAGTAACACCTGCTTGAGTGTGTTTGGTAGCAATATATATGGGTATAATAATTTATAGTTTTAATTTAAACATTCACCTAAAATGTCATATAGTGTGCTTGAGTGTGATATCGTTATGTGAGGAAATTACACGCCTATGATTTTGTAATAAAAGATTTTGTATTAAAAAAGGGGTGTTATTTGTGCTGTACCCTGTATATTATTTTCAAGTTATAAGTAACTTATAAAATTCTAGAAAATACCAATTCACCAAGAAAAATTATATAATACATTCTAATTCTTGTGATGAACATAAAACAGCACTTTTACATGACTATGGGCCTGGGAAGGAGATAAAGTTAAATATTAAAATTTTCTTACTAGTAATAAGTAGAAAAAAACACAGTTAAAATTATTCATTAAAGCATAAAAAAATTAGCATGGCAACTTACTTATTTTTAACAGCAAGAAAGTTTGCCAGGCATTCACTAAATATAAATTAGTAAATATAGTTAAAGAATTCTTTAAGACTTGAATGTGGTTATTTACATATTTTAAAAATAATTTGAAGATAAGTTTAGATAATATATCAGAATGATTCCTTTGAGATTATATACTCCTTGAATTTACTATCCCTTGAAAATTATACTACCTCAAAAACAAACATTTGTGTGATCCACAAGTGCCTTCATGCCATTACAAAAGGAAGAGATTAGATAGGAAGAGATACACTGCCATACAATACGAATTTAATGTGTGTTTAATTCAACTTGATAAATTCCTAATAAAAAATAACATTTGTTCTAACCACTACGCTGTATACCTGAAACAAATATAATACTGAATATCAACTGTAATTGAAAAAAAATACTGAATGTCAAATGTAATTAAAAACGAAAAGTAAATAAATAATTACATTTGAAATAAAATTGAGCTACCAGAAAAAGGATTATTAATCAACAGTCTGTAATGTCAAAGGAACTTAAATAATTCTTTGCAAAGTGTTCTTCCAAAGAAATTATGGTCAAAGTATTAACAGGTAATTACTGGTACAATGAAGCATAAAGTTTCTGTGGTTTTTTGGACCACAATATAAAATAATAATTCCAGTAGAGAAACTATCTGATAAAATTTTTCTGCCATACAAAACTATCAATTAAAAAAATTATGTAAAAAATTTATGTGAATAAACAAAAATTCACTTTAAAAGGGTGATTTTTTTTATTGTGGTGAAATATACCTAACATAAAATTAGCCATTTTAGCCATGTTAAGTGTACAGTTCAGTGGCATTAAGTACATTCACACTGTTGTGCAATCATCACTACCATCCATATCCAGAGCTTTTTCAAAAAAGGTAAATGTTTTGGTATGTACATTATATAGTAACAAAGCTGTTACAAAAGAACTATCTAACTGAAAACACACAAAGAGACTAACAGAGACAATGAAAATGTTCTATATCTTCATTTGGATGATGGTATCATGATGAGCCCATTTGTTAAAACTCATCAAAGTGAATACTTAAAATATGTGCAGTTTATTGTACGTAAAATATATAAAACTATCAAAACTTGCAATATACTGAAAGATGTATTCTAATTTTTATTATATCCAAATATATCATTTAAAAATACATATCCAGTTTTATAAATAAAGTTGGAGAACTAGTGACAGATATTTCTTTGGATTTTAAAGTTTATTTTTAAAGTTTTATGTTAACAGATGTTATTTCTAATATTCACAAAATGAAAATGAATTTTTAAAATGAAAGACTAGTCCAGTTTATAAATAACACATATAAGCCATGTTTAGCTATTAAACAATTATTTTTAGTTCAACACATGAACTAAACTGATTTCAACTGTTACAGCAATTGTGTAATGTGATATTTCCTAAATTATGGTAATTGATGTATACAATCACCAATCATATATTTTATAATTTAAAGCTGATATTCATATTAAATCTTATCTAGCAAAGAACCAGCCTCCTACCCTTCAGATTCTTCAGTCTTTTCTCCACCATTACGAGTAGTACAATTTTCACTTTCTGAAGAACAATTCCTTGTGGAAGCTATACTATGTCTTCCTTAAATACAGAAACAACAAACACATACAAAAACAAAGGGGGAAGTTAGCATTTCTAGCTCAGAATGGGTTTTCACTTATTGAATGGTTATACTGTAAATGCATGGTTCCCAAGGCTAGTTAAAGATAGTACTTTGGCAGGTGGCATTTCCCTCAACATTTCCAAAGGTCTATGGAAGAAAGAGTCCAAAAAAGGGATAATAAATTTCTAACATTATAATGAAGATTTAAAAAAATACTGATATGCTGTGTATAGACAGGGTCAAATGCTCAAGAGCCAACAGTATAAATTTCTCTTCTTGAAGTAAATTTTTACATCAATACTCAGACTGCTATTGCGGAGATTAAAATAACTCCCTATGAAGATTTCTAAAACAAGCTATTATTTCCAAAGCAATTGCAGAAACATCTCTTCTATCCTGCTACTGTGTCACTTAAAGCTGTTGTTAACTGCAATAAAGTATAGCTGTAAAAAGATAACACAAGAAACAAGCAAGATTCTCTTAGTAACAAATAAACAAACAAAAATAAAAAAACAACTTAGGTAACAGGTATAGGTCAAATTCCAAAATTTATGACACAAGTAGGCTAACAGATTGGAGAAGTAAGGGGCTTTTTTTTGTAAAAGTATTTGACCTGTATATTAATATTTAAACTTTTTTGAAATATAGGAAAGACAAATTTCTAGAATTTAGGAAGATATAAATACTAATAGATTTTTTTATTACTGTTTATATTAGCTTTTAAATAAATAGATAAAAATGACTAGAATACATAATATTTTGCAGAATTAAAGAATGAGCACTGCATTTTGTTTTAAAACCTCACCTGTTTTGGAAACTGCATCCTGACCAGCTGAAGTCCCCTGATATTCTCCCTGTGTGTCAAGAAGTGAGGATTTGATATATGTGGCTAGAGTTTCAACAGGACTCTCTCCAGCCATTAGGAGACTATATTGGTTGTCAACAGGTGAGCTTCCACTGCTCTTCAGTTCCTCAAACCTTTTTGCACACTGTAATGACATGAAAGGAAGAAAATGCGGGTCTGGGAGTTTTTTAAATTTAATAGTGAGGAGCTATATTTTTGTCTACCATTGAGGTATTTGAAGATACTTTTCTGTAATTATAATTTTTAATTTTTTTTTAATTTTAGATAGAAAGAGGAAGTGGAGGGCACAGGGGGTGGGGGCGAGGGAAGAGACATCAATGTGTTGTTCCACTTATTTATGCATTCATTGGTTGATTCTTGTATGTGCCCTGACCAGAGATCAAGCAAGCAACCTTGGTATATAGGGATAATGCTCTAACCAACTGAGCTACCTGGCCAGGGCCTATAATTACTTTTTGTAAGTGAATATTAATCCATTGGGTAACTACTGAAAAATGAGCATACATTGCAATATATAAGATACTGACTTATTTTTTAAAAAATTCAGGGTAGAAATTTTTTAAAGTACACTTTAACACAAAGCATAATATGTTTATGCTCTTATAGGAAAATGAAGAATGTCTTTATCAGCCATATTTCCCTGTGGTGTGCTTCTATGATCAGTTGACAATTTGAATAACTTAGTAAAAAGTTTTGCTAATATTTTTATATTAACTGAGTGTCCACCAGGAATAAGACCAAATTCTAACCTTCAGTGGAAACAAAACTAAAAAATATCTGCTTTGTGACACCAAATTTTATCTATTAAAATAACAGAAGACTTTGTTCCTACTAACAGTGAGGTTCACCTTGTACAAATACTTCATTGTCACATATTTGGACATAGTTTGTTCTAGTACAGTGTTTTCCCTTAACCCATTAGTTAGTCATGAAATCAACTGAGATGGTCCAGATTAGCAGTTTACAAAAATAAAACAGAATGGATTAGAAAATACTGAGTGGATTAAGCTAAGTACTCCTTCACAAAAATGTCATTTCTCTGTGTGTTCTGGGTCATAACATAAAATGCCTTCTTTACTGTGGGTATTGATCAAACAACACATCTGTTTTTGCTACAGCATCTGTTTTTAAATCTCATCAACATCAAAGTGGATGGTAAATTCCATAGAAGATTAAGTAACCTGGGGGATGCAAAACAGAAAAATATATACCACATGTGTGTACATTTTAAATTAATAATACATTGGGTATGGCATCATCCATTTATTACATAAATAATTAACAAGTACCCACTAAATATTACGCACTATTTTCAGTAAGCATTATTTACACAGTTACTAAAAAAATGCCTACTCAAGCCTTTGAAAAGTGAACTAACAGTTTTTTAAAATGGCTTTAAAAGAAATGTAAGTGTGGACTGAAATATTACATAATCAATATTCTCATCTCTTTAAACTCTTAAAATTAAATAAAAATAAGTAATATGATAAATGAGAAACAAAGAAAGTATTTTTTATGTGTACTGAAAAAAGTAGTGTTGAAAGTATGGGGAAAAAAAAAACAAGTGCTAGAACATCATTAGAAATACGTACAGGTTCACATGTAGAGGATATAGAATGTAAATGATATATAACTTGATCCATTTTTCCTACAAAACGAGTTTATTTTTTGTAACACAAAGAAAGTGGAAGGTTAACTTTTAAAATACAGATTATTTTGCTCTTTTAGGTAAAGCTTATAGCTTATTTGGAAACTGAATATATACTTATCTTATTTAACAAAGCTTACTGCAATTTCTAGTAGTTTAAAAACAAGAAAATTATAAATTCTGGATATTTGAAATGAATACATAACTGCTTAAAAAAGCAAATTAATTATAAATAATTTAAAATATATTGTTAAATTTTTTTGTATTTAAGCAAAAATTACATATCTATGTGCAAAAGAATGAGGTTGGACCCCTACCTCACACCATATACAAGAATTAGCTCAAACAGATCAAAGACTAAATATAAGAGTTAAAACTCTAAGACTGAAAAATATACAGGTATAAATCAAGTGAGAAGAATTTTCTAAGTATGACAAAAAAGGTAGATATCAGAGTAAAATATTCATAGATTTTAACATAAACTTCTAAACATTTGAATATAAGTGGCTATTATAATAACTTAATAGGTTGAAAACAAACAGAAAAAATAAGCTAGATCAAGGGTTAACATATTTTATACACAGAAAACTGTTATTATACCAGTAACAAATTCACAAATAGAAAAAGGACATGGAACAATAAAATATAAAACATTTAACCTCTTCAAGATTTAAAGAAAGGTAAATTTAAACTGCAATGAGATAACATTTATTAAAAAAATACATAAATGAGCCCTGACTGGTTGGGTGTCACCCTGCAAGGAGAAAGGTTGCCAGTTCGATTCCCAGTCGGGGCACATGTCTGGGTTGCAGGTCAGTTCCTGACTGGGGCACATACAAGAGGCAACTGATTGATATTTCTCTCTCATATCAATGTCTCTGTCCTTCTCTTTCATCCTCCCTTCCACTCTCTCTAAAAATAAATAAAATCTAAAATATATGTATGAGACTTTTGAAAAGACACACATAGACACATAAATAATACTTCTGTAGAAACTGCAAGGATCAGGCACTGAGCTATGCTGACTAGGGTACAACATGAATGACACTGCTGGTGGGCAATATGTAACAAAGCCTTAAAAATGCACAAACCCCCTGATCAAGCAATTCTGCTTCTGAGATTATCCCCTAAAGAAAGGAGAATAAGATATTTATTAAAGTGGTATTTATGGTAGTAAAAGTTGAAAATAATAGCCTAACCAACAAAAAGGACTCATTCAGTAAATTATGATATAGTTCAAATAATAGAATATACCATCCAATGTAATAGAAGTCTATTTATTAACTGACACATAAAGATGTTTACAACATACTAAGAAGCATGCAGCAAAAAAGTATATTTGTTTTAAGTCCACATTAAGATGTCATAAATATATAGAAAAGAATCTGGAAGGATATATACAAGGTATATACTTTAGGTGGGGTGAAATTAATAAATTCTGATTTTTTGCTATTGCCTTTGCAGGTGTACATTCTTTAGGACATGTTATGTTTAGTCATAAAAATTATTTAAAAATTAACACTACTTAAAAATAGCCTGATTCATCATGTAGTTGTATTTTGGTTAAAAAAAATTCTTGACTTTCAGTCTAGATGGCAGCATAGGTAAACACATTCACTTTCTCACACAACCACACCAAAATTACAACTAAAATACAGGACAAACATCACTCAGAACCGTCAGAAATCAAGTTGAATGGAATTCTGACAACGAAATTAAAGAAACCACGTCTGGTAGAAGGGGCGCAGACACGGAATGGGCTGGTCCCACATACATGTGTGGTGGGTAAATATTTGGGAGGGATATCTCCGGAGTGAGGAGTCCCAGATCCACACCAGGTGCCCCCACCCAGGGTTCCAGTGCCAAAAGATGAGTCCCCACAACTTCTGACTGCAAAAAACAGTGGGGACTGAGTCAGTGAAAGAAACTTCTGGAGTCCCAAGCAGTTCCTCGTAAAGAACCCACTCATGGACTTACTCAGACTCACTCCCTCTGAGCTCCAGCATCGGGGTAGCAGCTTGAAAGGCACCAGTGACACAAAGGGCAAAACTGAAGTGTCTGGCATCAAGGCAAGAGCTGGGGAAAAGCTTTCTCCCAGACAGAAAGACAGGCAGAAACCATGATCTCTATTCTCAAGCCTCCTTCAACAAGGCCATGGAGCCAGCCTACAGGTGCCATATCTGAAACTCCATCAACCTGGCTAACACTGTTTGCCCTGCCCTGGACATCCCCTGAAACTCTGTCCCACTCAACTGCAAGCCTGCGTAAGCTGCCCCTGCACAGCTGATCCTCCACAGAGGGCGGAGGTTGGTGGTAAGTTCTCACAACCAGTCCTTGCAGCTCACCGGCCTGGGTAAATCTCTCCTATTGATCTGCCAACAGCGGTCAAGGCTCAACTACAAAAGGAGGGTGTATTCAGTGCACACAAAGGGCACACCTCGAGTACCAGGTTTGGGTGACAAGGAAGGCTGTACCACTGGATCTTAAAGGACACCTACTACATTAGGCCATGTTACCAAGACAGGGAGTCATACTATCTTTCCTTAATACATAGAAACAAACACAAGGAGACTGCCAAAATGAGGAGACAAAAAAAAAAAAAAAAAACATGGCCCAAATGAAAAAGCACATCAAAACTCCAGAAAAAGAAATTAAACAAATGGAGATAAGCAATCTATCAGATGCAGAGCTCAAAACACTGGTTATAAGGATGCTCAAGGAACTTAGTGAGGAACACAAGAGCATAAAAAAAAATCAAGTCAGAAACGAAGGGTATACTAATTGAAATAAGAAACAATTTACAGGAAAACAACAGCAGAGTGGATGAAGCCAAGAATCAAATCAATGATAAAGAACATAGGAAGCAAAAAACAACTGATAAAAGCAAGAAGAAAAAAGAATAAAAAAAAAATGAGGGTAGTACAAGCAGCCTCGGGGACTTCAAACATTCCAACATTCACATTTAGGAGTACCAGAAGGAGAAGAGATGGAGCAAGAAATTGAAAACCTACTTGAAAAAATAATAAAAGAAAATGTCCCTAATTTGGTGAAGGAAATAGACATGTAAGTCCAGAAAGCACAGAGAGCCCCAAACAAGATGGATGCAAACAGGCCCACTCCAAGACACATCATAATTAACATGGCAAAGGTTAAAGGTAAAGAGGGAATCTTAAAAGCAGTAAGAGAAAAGAAGTTAGTTATCTACAGGGGAGTTCCCATAAGACCGTCCGCTGATTTCTCCAAAGAAACTATGCAGCCCAGAAGGGACTGGCAGGAAATACTCAAAAGTCATGAAAAGCAGGGACCTACAGTCAAGATTGTTCAACCCAGCAAAGCTATCCTTTGGAATCGAAGGGCAGATAAAGAGCTTCCCAGACAAGAAAACACTGAAGGAGTTCATCATCACCAAATCATTATTATATGAAATGTTAAAGGGACTTATTTAAGAAGATAAAAACTATGAACAATAAAATGGCAATAAATACAAATCTATCAACAATTGAACCTAAAAAAACAAACTAAGCAAACAAGTGAACAGAGACAGAATCATGGAAAAGGAGAGCATTTTGATAATTGCTAGATGGGAGGGGTGGGAGAGAATGGGTAAAGAGGTGAGGGGATTAAGGAGTACAAATAGGTAGTTACAGAATAGACATGGGGATGTAAAGTACTGTATAGAAAATGGAGTAGCCAAAGAACTTACATGAATGACCCATGGACATGAACAATGGTGTGGGGATTGCCTGAGGGAGTAGGGGGTACTGGGTAGAGAGAGGCAAAGGGGGGAAAATCGGGACAAATGTAATAGCATAATCAATAAAATATAATTTAATAAATCCTCAATAGGGTGAATTTGAATATGCAGTTGATATTAGATGATGTGGTGGAGTTAATTTTCTTAGGTTTGGTTGTTGTACTGTGGTTATGTAATAATGTCCTTATTTTAAGGAGGTGTATGATACAGTCTATAATGTAAAGTATTATGATGTCTGAAACTTACTTTTAAATGCCACAAAATACTACATAAAGAGATCAAACAAATAACTAAAATTGCCAAACCTATATTAAAGATACAGAGACGCTATTTTATTCATCCAACTTTTAAATTCTAAGATGTGAAAATCCTAAAGGTGAAAACGTATAAATTAGGGAGTGATAATATACTCTAAAACATAAGTTTCAATGTCATTTCACAAAGACTTAAAACGTAACAGAGGATAAGTGATCCCTTGGGATGCTGGGTTTTTTTCAGCTGTAAAAAAAGAGGGTGTAACTTGGTTCATTCACCAGTTCCACAGTATTTATTGAATGCATATGATGGGTTAGACAAGGTGAAAATGCTTCAAACATACTGGGGAAAATCACTGATGTCATGTCTACTTTTAGAACTTTGAGATGATTCACCCACTGCAAAAATTCTGTCAGTGTTTCTCAAACCTGGGTTCATGGACAAATGATCAGAAATGGAAGAATTCCCTATAGAAATGTTTAGATTTTAAGTTTTAATTCTGAGTATATGAACATTAATAAAATCCTCTAGATCATCAGGATGACAGATTATTTCACGCCTATCTCCTGTCTATTTATAACTCAGGCTGTACCAAGAAATATTTGTCCAAAGCCAATTTTAAAAAAGGATAAAGGTAGGGAAGGGACTTATAGAGGAGACATGCATTAGTGTCAAGGGAAGGCAAGTAATGTCATTGTGCAATGTAAGGCTTCATTAGTAAGTTAAAGAGAGAAAAGTAGAGAAAGAATGAAGGCTTCGAATGGCACATGGCAGTAATGAATGAATGCAAAAAATCTGTGCCACAGACTACACAATATTTATGTAATAATCAGCAATTTAATTTCAGCAAAACACTAAACTTATCACATTAAGTAAGCGTTATTAGTTTGAATTGTGTTGCTTTTAGTTTTCACTGGTGTCTATAATTTGTAAATTAGGTTTATGGTGGTATAGGTATGTGGTATTGTTAGAGCTCATTTACTGTACATTATAATAAAATAATTTAAGTCAATATTGGGAGTTTTAAGTTTTTTCCTTTAAATAGTCTGAATATTATTCATAGCATTAGGGGTTTAATAATATAAAATATTATTTACAAAAATTTTATCTACCCATAATTTCACAGGAAAACCTCTATTAAGATATTGTGAGCAAATTTTCAGTTGTATAAACATGTAAAACAAATCTTTTTTTCTCTTTTACTATTTGTTCCTTGAAATTCATAATTTTTGCCCTGGGCAGGTAGCTGAATTACTTAGAGCATTGTCCAGATACAAGAAAAGGTCACAGATTCTATCTCCAGTCAGGGCACATACAAGAAGCAACCAATGAACGCATAAGTGAGTGGAACAAATCTCTCTGTCTCTCTGTCTCTGTCTCTCTGTCCCATTCCTCTACCTTCTCTCCCTCTCACCCTTCTTCTCTCTCTCTAAAGATCAATAAAAATAAAAATTTAAAAAGTGGTTAAAAAGAAAGAATAAAGAAATTGATCATTTTTTCTGATTTTTTCCAGGAGATACCAGTGGGATTGTTATTTACCTCCTTGGGTGTTAACCCAGGCACAAGCCTTGCCACAGTTTCCCAGTTAATGGTCTGATGGATTCCAATTAATGGATAAAGGATCATGTCCAACACCATTTGGTTGTTATTGTTCAGGAAATTGTTGTTTTCTGAATATCCACGACTCATCTTTTGGAACTAGAGATAGAGAAGACAGATTTATATACATCTGATATCCAAATGTTTTCAGGACATTATAAATCATTTATAATTCATTCCTAAAAATTATCTGCTACTATGTAAAGGAAAAATGAAACTGACCTAAAATAAACACAAAATATATAGCTCGAACTCTTCAATATAATAGTATTTTGATACTATGACTTAGTGGATGGATAGATAGAAGGATGGACAGATAAATATGTGCTTAAAAGTATAATACAAAAATACATATTTTTTATTAAATTCATTGGGGTGACATTAGTTCATAGGGTCATATAGGTTTCAGGTGTACATTTCTATGATACATGATCTGCAAATTGCATTATGTGCCCACCATCCAAAGTTAAATCATTTTTTGTCACCACAGAATTGGCCCCTTTTACCCTTTTCCTAGCCCCCCGACCCCCATCCCTCTGGTGACCATCATGCTGTTGTTTGTGTCTATGAGGTTCAGTTTTATATCCCACATATGAATGAAATCATATGGTTCTTAGCTTTTTTCTGACTGACTTATTTCACTTAGCATAATATTCTCAAAATCCATCCATGTTGTTGCAAATGGCAGTATTTCATAAAGCTATGAAGGCTTTATGGAGGCAGACATCATACAGCTATCCTACATATATCTAAGTGAGCATTAAAAAGAAACAAAGAAAACACTAAGCACTCTAAAGCACAGCTTTTTAGCAACCAGGGAGTTACCCTATTGATGGGCAAGAATCACATTGTGAATATGAGTACAGACAATGGAGCCAAATTTCCCAAATTTTCAATCTGGCTCTACCACTTAAGGTATTATATGGTTCAGATTACTTATTCCTATGCCTCAGTTTCCTCATCAGTAAAACCAAAAAAGTGGCTAGCCCAAACACCTTTGAGGATATATGGACTGAGCTACCTAGCACACAGTAAGGACTATATGTTTGTAGTAGTAACTTTACCATACCAGAGATCCTCAGATTAAACAAATCATAAAAATAAATGTGGCAGATGAAAGGAGAGTCAGTAACTTTTCCATGAAGTACACTTTCGACAAAATGAGTATAAAGTCAGGTCTAGATTCTTATCCAGTTATTCCACTTTCAATAGTCTCAGCTATAATAAAATAATACCTACCTTTAGAGTTATTGTAAGGATTAAATAGTACTATATAAAGCACCCAGCACACTATCTGGCACACAAAAGGTGCTCAGTAAATAATTTATCACAACTAATATTATTTTTCTTCTTCCTATTTTAGCCATCATTGGCATTAAAATTTTCTAAGAATTATTTTAATAATTGTAAATCACTGCCTTGAGCCCAGGTGAAAACAGATTTTACAGAACTCCACTCCACTTATGTGCCTGGAACATCATCACTTTTCATACCACACAATTTGAGATGTATGTTAGAGCATCGGATCTTTTTTTATTTAATCATGTGTTTGGGCCTTAGAAAACAGTCTAAAACAGAATAAAGGGCAAGAAACTGGGTGCTTTTCTTTTTTCATTTCCAAAAAATTATTTAAAATTCTGAAAATATTTAATGTGTCCTACAATGTATAGGCACCTGTTAGCTAATAAAAAATACTGTCCAAGGCCAAATACTTAAAATCTTGTATGTATATTTCAAATATAATATACACATTTAAGAATAATTTAAATCATCTATTATGAAAAATTTTTTTCTGTTGACATTTTCATTACACAGCTGAATCATGCCAAGCAAGCAAACAGTGCCCAGTAGTAGTTCCCGTTAATTGAATATTCAAGAAAGTACCTCTTAGAGTCTGAATGTAAGTATGACAGGCACAGCATTGAGGGACAGTCCTTAATAACACACAAATTATCTCAGAATAGCTGTCACAGTGCATCCCATTCTGGGGGGAAGAAAGTATAGACATCAAACACTGGGACAAAAAGAAAAGTTTGAAGCTCAAATTACACAACTACTACATCTACTCCTATTCATGACAAAATATATTTTAAAAGTCAATGTTTAAATTGAAACGCGTTGTTTACTAGAAATAAAAAATTCTATTAGTTTAATACACAACATTTTAAAGAATGTATTTCATGTCCTTTCCCCCATTCCCACAAGCTTGGTGTATTTAAATGCATCTGTAAGACTAATTTAATTAATTAGACCAATAGAGGTCCGCAACTGGCATCTGATTTTCCTTTCTTGAAACTGAGAAGGGCTCTGCAGACAGTTTTCCCTAAGCAATGGGAAGATGGGAAGGGAGGGGGGCCGGTCGGGCAGGTCAAAGGCCTTTGGTGGGAGATAACACTGAGTCTTCTGGCACCGGGGGAGAAGCCTGAGGTCCAGGCTTCCTGACCTCAATTAAGAGCGGGGCCAGTTGGCTTTCGTCGGTAAGGAGAACGTAAAATCACAGTTGAAGCCCAGGATGCATACACCACAGCCCTGCAAACCTTCGGCCCAGGGGGCCCCTGCGCGGCGCCTCCTCGGGGCACCCCAGACCTTCGCGGTCTCCCGCTCTGCCTTCATCCCCAGTGGGGCAGAAACTCCCCGGGCGCAGAGCGGGTGGGGCGCGGACAAAGGCGTGGGGTAGAGGGACGAAACTGTGGGGACAGAAGCTGGGCTCGCTCTGCAGGTGCGCGGGCGGGACGGATTGAGGGGAAATGGGGCTGGCAGGGTTAGCGGGCTGCGAGCTGCGATGGGGGCGTCTGGTCAAGCGGGACCTCGGCTCGGCTCGGCTCGGCCCGGCCCGGCCCGGCCCGCCGCGGGTGGAGGCCGCGCAGCGGGATAGCGCTGCCTGGCAGTGGTACCGCCCCCTCGCCGCACTGCCCGCCCGCAGGCCGGCGCCCGAGCCCCCTCGGCATCTCGCTCACCTCCACAGGGCCGCGGCGGCCCTCGCTGCACCTCTGTCACTTGCGGCGGCCGCCTTCGCCCGCGCTCCGGCCATGAAGCTCCCGCGACCCGGCTCGCAGCCCCACAAGCCGCCTTCACTTCGAGCCCTCACGCGCCGCCCTGGCAGCTAGTAAGCGGCAGGGAGACCAGCGCCCGCGGGCCGGGGAGCGCCAGGCCCAACACCGCCCCGCCAATCGCAGGCCATCGCCTGAGTGGCGGAGCCAATAAGCGATGAGCTCCTGTCGGGCGGGAGGGAGCCGAACGAGTCGCAGCCCCAAGCGGTTGCCTCGGCCTTCCCCTGCCCCTTCTTGGTGTTCACTCAAGGGCTTGTCGCAGTGCAGCGACCCCACCCTCCCAGCGTCCTGTCTCTTAGCAACTAGATCTTCCGAGCTTGATCTTAGGTGACCAACTGAGTCCAGAAGAAAGGGAGAATAAGGGAGAGATAAAAGAACTCGGATAAAGAATGGATGAAATGGTTTTCGGGGCAGGTCACTTTGGTATAGCTGCTTAGGTTAGGTAGGTAGAACGGCAAAATTGTAGTATCTGAGAGACACTAAAAGTATTTTTGGGTTAGCCATTGTCTTTTTCAGGAGGCATCTCTTGAAAAATGTAAATGACTCTGGGTTACACATTGAGTTTTTTATTCATGTGGATAGGTTCGACATGCGTGTGTTATTGTGATTACCGCTGGGAGCCTAGTTAGATGTAAAAGACCCAGTGTTGTAGGGTAAATACTACATACCGTTTTAAATTTCCACTTGGAATGCGCCTATTCCAAGAACCAAAACTAAATCTTAGGGTCAGAAAGGACAGAAAAAATAAAGCCCTATTCAAATGAATAATTACTATAGTGAGATCTAATGATGAAGTAGCTAACTACAGAAAGCCAATTTTTCCTCCAATTCTATCACCTGTGACTTTCTGCAAATCTTTTACAAGTTGTGTTCTACAAAGGCATTAAATTTAGGCAAGTTTTGTACCACAAATATATCAGTTAAATAAATTCTTTTTTTTTTAAAGATTGATTTTAGAGAGGTGGGGGGAGAAAGACAGAAACATCGATTTTTGTTGTTCCACTCATTTATGCATTCACGGGTTGATTCTTGCATGTGCTCTGACTGGGGATCAAACCTGCAACCCTGGTGTAGGGGGAATGATGCTCTAACCAACTGAGATACTCGGCCAGGGCAAAGTTAAGTAAATTCTGAAAGTGAGGCTACTTGCCATCTACTTTCTCTTTCTCCTTTTACATAGGCTGGAACTTAGTTGTGATGGTAGTGCGCCAGCTTAAATCAGGGGGACAATAAGGACCCCTAATGGATTGCAGAGCGATAACATAGCAGGAACCTAGGCCATGAATTACCTTGTAAAGCAAAGCTGCCTCACAGGCTATAGTTGTCCTGTCTACCTCTGGATTACTACATGACAGAAAAGCATTTATCTTGCTTTAGCTACAGTAATTTTTGACCTATTTGTTACTGAAACTTAGCGAAGTCCCTAAAAGGAAAGTTGGTTGTGAACATGGTGTGCTATAATAACAGATCTAAGAACTATATGGCACTGGTAGAGATATATTGTAGGCTGGAAGGCTGGTGACTTTTCCCAAATGTATTGTCACCTGTGTTACCTGTGTTAATTTGGAAGGCAGATTATCCTTCCTATAGCTCTGTGTTAATTTGTCACCTGTGTCACCTGTGTTAATTTGGAAGGCAGATTATCAAACCTATAGCTCTGAGGGAAGTAGTTGAGAAAATGTCAGAATGTTAGTTTGTGTTGGCTACCACTCCTTGCTTTTAGCAAGGTTCAACAAAAAGAAATGAAATCAGTAAAGAATTAACCAGTCTGCAAGCAAACACTTTAGAAAATAGAGCTCTATTACTGGACCCCACCCATAACATCTGTTCCAGGTGTTGTTTCACATATTAATCTCTGGGGGATTAATTCAGGTACTTAATGTTTGAAGTTTATTCTCATCTCTCTCCAGTCTTTTCTAGAACAGTATTCATTTACAGAATAACAGAGCTAGAAAGGATCCTTGAAAAATCAACATCTTCCATCTTTTCATTTGAAGGTCAGAGAAAGTTTAAGTGACTCTTCCAAGTCCAAACAGCCAACTCATTACGTTCAGTGACTTTTGCCCAAAGAAGAATCTTTCTTTGGCATTGTACAGATATTCCTTCCTGAGGTCTTTTATGCAGAATGGGCAATTTTACTTAAATGTTCCATCTACCTTCCCTTCCTCATTAAGTCTAACTCTTGTGTTCATAAGCTCATCTATCCCTCTATTAGGTTTAGTATAGGCTAAGTTGTGTTAACAAAGGGACCCAAAATACAGTGGCTTAAACACAATACAACTTTATTTGTCTCTCAAATGACCGTAGAGGCGGCAGTCCAGTTCTGGCATGGCCGCTTTGCCATGCTTCACGCACAACTTCCATCATGGCATCTGAAATGCTGGCAGAAGGCTCACTCTTATTTTCACACCCAACACAAGAATTGGGAGACAGGGCAAGAAATGCTTACCTCAGGACTTTTAAAGTCATGATCCAAAAGTCACGTGTATCACATCCACTTATATCCCATTGGCTACGGTTTAACCATAAAGGGGAGGCCAGATAATGAAGGTTTCATTTGAGCAGTTGTGTATCCAACTAAAAGGTGGGAGTTACACTTTTAAATTATGGGAGAGTGAATGTTGGTGGACAACTAACCATCTCTACACAACAGTCTAGTTCCAAAGATTATATGCTACTCAAACCTTTATTATTGACTTCACTACAGTAAATTATTTTTGAAACATTTCTAACTAGTGAAATGTAAAACAAAAAAGGCACTCTATCAGTACTGCAAAGTATACGCATGCGCGCGCGCGCACACACACACACACACACACACACAGAAAAGTGTTTATGGATAAAGGCAATACAAATAAATGCAATGCCTTTTGGACTCCGAGTTGCTACCAAACATTGCTACAGAGCAAGATTTAAAATTAAATGTAACTTTCCTCATGACAAGGCAAAGAGTTGTATAAAACAACAAAAACAAAGAAAAATAATGTGGAAAAGTAAAAGATAAAGTAATAAATACATTTCCTTCATCTGCTTCAAGGTCTGAAAGAAATCAAATAGGTGTGTGGGAGACCATGTTTACTTCCCCAAAATGTCTTTTTTGTGTGTGGAGTTCTTTTTACTACCCAAAAGTGGAGGCCTCTGTTCACAAAAACACTTAAATTGATGAGTCATGTTCAGACTGTAAGTCCTACATGGTGTCATCACGTATGAGTTTATGTGTGTGGCAGGTCTAAGTCTAACATCGTAGAATCTTGACAGATTACTCCTGAACAATAGTATTTTTCCCCTTGTCCCACTGAACCTGTGCTAGCAATGGGTCAAGATAATTTTCCACTCTTCTAATAGTCTGCTACAAGAGAAAAGCACTGTTTCTAAAGGGCACTGTCCCACCTAATCCCCTTCATAAGTCAGTAGTCCTTAAAGACAGCTCCTGATTTAAAACTGAATCTTGATAACAGGGCTATTGACAAGTGTTTACCACTTTTAACAGGAACCCTTACTATATGTCAGGTGCTCTGTTAAGTGCTCAACAGAATCCTCTCAACAGCTCAATTAAATAGGTACTATTTAGAACTTAATATTAAATTCCAAATGGAAAGTGTGTTAAACATTTATATTAATAAATTCACTTTGGTTGGCTTTTAAAAATTTGTGTTTTCACACACAAATGCAAAAACAGTAAAGTAGTATGGTTAATCATTAATACAATGGTTGAGGAGTGGATTTTTCCAATCAATTTATGAGTGTGGTTGCCATGTACCATATATGAATGAAAAATTTCAAACAATATTGCTATAGACAATAAAATACATAGAACTACATTGTAAAAAATGTATCTCCTTTTTTCTCTGAGTCAGGAAGCGCTTAGGAATCTTCATAAACCTTAAAGCAGATGTTTCCAAATGTCTCTCTTAGTTTAAGGACCTGTGAGGACCTGTGGTAGACAGGAAAAGCAATAGGAAATGTACATGCTTGCTGATTTATTAAATTTATTAATAGAAATTATGTCTTTCTACTTTCTGGTCTTAATATCCTTTCTTCATTTCTGGTTTCTCCTCATCTCCCACTGAAGATATTGAGTTTCCTAGTTAATTCAAATTAAAGATTAGTTTTTACAAAGTAAATATTATTAAACAAAACATATCAAAGAAATAAAACACACACACTTACTGATTTTTCACAACTCAAAACCTGAAATAATTGGCTCTGCATGTCTGGAAATTGGAAGGAAGTCCTAATTTTTGTTATTGTGCTGGGCTACATGTGTGGGTCTCCTGCTGAATGAATAAGACCTGTCTGCGATACACACATTAAGGCACTGTGAATCTCACAGGAAGTTGGGGGGCAGGCAGAATCTATCAAAACCAATGAACTGGGAAAACTGCAGTCAGAAGGGAGGAGTACGGGTGCCCTGAGGGTAGGTGTCCAAAGCTGTCAGGATTCCGAGCTTTGGGCCAATATGTAGAGTGAGGGTGAGGGGAAACTGATCCTAGTCTCTTACTCTTGCAAGTTAAAACAGGGTGACATAGATGGGCTCATTGAGATGACTCTTGGGCAATGACCAGAAGTTGCAGAAGAGAACCAAGAGGATCTCTGGGAGAGAGTGTCCAGACATAAGAAAAACTATGTACAAAGGTCGTAAGGTGCAAGCATGCCTGGTATTAAAGTGACTGCAAGGGGGCCCATGTGACTGCTGTGAGGAAAATAGAGGAAGAGTTGAAAGGGGTCAGACAGGTTAGAGCACTGTCAGTGCTTTGATTTTTTTACTGAGTCAAATGGGAAGCCACTGGAGGGAATTTAGCAGAGAAGTATTGTGATATGAGATATGACAGGTGTAGAAAAAATGAATACTCTGTTCCTGTTTTGACAACTCACTACAGGTCTGGTGAGGTAAAGGCAGAAGCAGGGCAACAGGTCATAGGCTATTAAAATGATACATGTGGGTGTAAAAGAGAGAAATGAAAAAAGGGTTCCAAAGTTTCTGGCCTAAATGAATGGAAAGATACAGTTGCCATTTATTGGCACAGGGAAGAGAATAGAAGGGAAACAAGTTTTGACATGAAGATCAGGATTTTTAAGCATGTTAAACTTCAGATACCGAGTGAAGATAGCGAAGTGGTAGGTGGCTATATGATTTTGGAATTCAGATAGAAGATAAGGCCTGAAGATAAAAATTGTAGAGTCAAGAACATATGGTATTGTGACCACCCGACTGGACGAGATCATCAAGGAAATGAGTACAGAGTAGAGGACCCTGGGGTCCTCCAACATTTACAGGTAAGGATATGGGGAGTATTCATCAATGAAGATTGAAAAGAAAGGGGTCAACAATACTGTAGGAAAACGAGGGCAGTATGGCATCCTTGAAACCAAGAGAAAAAAAAGGGTTTCAAGCAAGAGGGAGTGATCAACTGTGCTACCACAGGTCAAGTAGAATTAAGACTGAAACTGTTTACTGGATAGCAGAGTAGTTAGTGGTCACTGTTTGACCCTAAGAAGCTTTTCTGATGGGGCCAAAAGTCTGCTGAAGTGAGTTCATGACAGCAGAGAGAGAAGTGCACTGAACAGCAATATGGATGACTTTCTCAAGGGTATATGAAACATGGTTGCACAAAACCAGTTTGGCTTCTAGTTAAGTACAAGAAATTGATTATTCACCTTTATCTCCTTTCTCCTCAAAATATCCCCAAAAATGCCAATAAAAGAATGAGAGGAAAGAAAAGAAAAAGGAAAAAAAAATTAAAACACACACACACACACACAAAGAATGAGAGGGTCAAGGGGGAGGGAGATGAAAGAGGTTACAGGGGATAAATGGTAATGGAAGTAAATTAACTTAAAAATAAAAAAGAATGAGAGGGTCATCTGGGTAGTCATACCACAGGCATATAACTTCTTTAGTAAAATGTTTTATTTTTGCCTCAAGTAAGCCCTGTCCATTGTTTCTGTGCATCAACACACCTTTAAATAAACTGTAACCGCCCTCAAGAGAGCACAATCTTGTTAGCTATTCTGAAATCCAATCCCTGCCTTGCTTTCTCCTGACTTTATGTAACCTTCCTATGTTCCCTCCTTAATTCCAAATGCATAAAAGATGCTGCGAAACTGTTATTCTTTGGAGCATTTGAAAGCCAGGGAGCTTTCTCCCTGGCATATGTCATTAGTTTGACTCAAATAAACTTATCAAATTCCAAGAAAAGAAAAAAAAGGATGAGAAGTATTAAACAACAAGGACAAAACATAAAATAGAAGACAACAATGAATGAGATTTTCAGAAGTCAGAAAGCAAAAGGAAGCTAAGTAACTGACTTAGAAGAGGGGATGAAATGACACCCAAGACAGGGACTCTGACAACTAAGACTGTTTATGCTATAGAACCTTTGGAAGACTCAGCATTAGAAAGCATCAGGCACCACTCCTGGTAGCCAGGTGCAGTACATAGAAACTAGGCAAATAAAAAAGCAAAGCAATGCCAATGCCAAGAAAATGGAAAAGTCATCTGAGAAATGAACAATAGGGAGAAAAGGAAGTTATTTGCATGATCACTATAATGCAAATATTCTCATTGACTTAACTAAGGGTTAAAGTATTTTTATATTGGGAAGATGGAGTAAGAGGAAATGTGGGATAGCAGTGTAAGGCAGTCAAATCCTCCATAGGGGTGAGGGGAAAGAGAGAGGTTAATAGATACCCTCTAAAACTGGTAAGTCAAATAGTAAAATGAACACATTATTTAGAAACAAGAAAGTAAAACCAGAATAGCAAAAGTTAAATGTGGTTGCTTTTGGGATTAGGACTCTGGAGTGAGGCAGAAGGCTACTTTTATTTCCTTAAAAATCACAATTTAATTTTTTTAAAATACCATGTGATTGTACTAGTGTGATAGTTAAAAATGTAAATGAATGGATAAAAACATATAGGAATTTCAGACAAGTTGTTCAAGTAGGCAAACACTAAATAGAAAACATTAAGCATAACAATCTAGAATAAAAAATTCAAGTGATACTAACACTGGTGAAGGAATATGGGCAAGGGGGACACAGTGTCTGGAGGGGAAAGCAAGGAGGATGACACCAGGCCAACATTCATGTGTTGTTACAAGACTTTATTGAAAACTTTAATATTGAAAACTTTAGCCCTGGCCAGTGTGGCTAATGGCTTAGTTGGTTGGACATCGTCCTGCAAAGCAAAAGGTGGCCAGTTCAATTCCCAGTCAGGGAACATACTTGGGTTGCAGGTTTGGTCCCCAGTTGGGGTGTACAAGAGGCAACCAACAGAATGTTTCTCTCTTGTACTATTGTTTCTCCTCTTCTTCTTGCCTTCTCCTCTCTAAAAATATATAAATAAAATATTTTTTTAAAAAAGTAACCACAACAAGAATGAAAGTAAGACATGAAGTTTTCAAACCTACAGAAGAAAATTTGATCTGTGAAAAAAGAAACAGAAAGCATAAGTACAAAACTTGTAATAAGGTGGCATAAATATATGAAATAACCATAAAACCATGAGAAGCCATAAACAACTGGACATTTCAAATATATTGCTTTTAGAAATAACAAAGAAGCCCCAAAATAAGCAGATATAAAGACAAATTTAAAATATAAGCTCGATCTAACACAGTGTTCAATCTAATGTAACGTCTCCATATTTCCACCTGGAACAACACCACTCTGGTGTACCTTTCTCCCTCCCTTACTACCTGCTTTTCAGAGGAGTGAGCTGAGATTGGTAAATTTGGAAGAAGAAATTGTATACATGCAGGTTTCAACTTTCTTACTGGACCTGCCTATTTCCAGTGATGGAGCTTTCTGGTCTGTTTTCCTGACCACTCTAAGTTTGGTGGGTCACTTTTTCTGAGACTGGATAGATAATTTAATTCAGGGAAATAGTAGCAAATCCTCTGTCATGCCCTTCAAATTAGCTTTAAATAAAAAGTTTACAGACAACAGCCCCACCTGCCTACTCATGGTCCTCAATCAGCTGTTCAGTCTCTTATTCTTTTGTTCCCTCTCTTTTCTTGGTAATTTGTTGCTTTCAGTTTTATATGCCATATATGAGTGAAAACATATGGTTGCTACCTTTTTCTGACTTATTTCACTAACGTGATATTCTCAAGGTCAATCCAAGTTGCTGTAAATGTCAGTATTTCATCTTTCTTTATGGCTGAGTAGGCTGAGTAGTATTCCATTGTATATATGTATCACAGCTTCTTTATCCAGTTATCTATTGAAGAACACTTCAGTTGTTTCCATGTCTTGGCAACCATGAATAATGCTGCAGTAAACATAGGGGTGCTTATGTCTTTGTGAATAAATGTTTTCAAAATTTTTGGGTAGATACCCAGAAGCGGCATTGCTGGGTCATATGGTAACTCTATTCTTAATTTTTTGAGGATCTTTCATATTGTTTTTCATAGTGGCCGTACCAGTTTATATTCCTAACCAGCAGTGAATGAGGGTTCCTTTTTCTCCACAACTCCTCCAAAACTTATTACTTGTCTTGTTTATAATAGCCATTCTAACAGGTATAAAGTGGTATCTCTTTGGAGTTTTGATTTGCATCTCCCTAATAGCTAGGTGAGCATCTTTTCATATATCTATTGGCCATTTGCATGTCTTCTTGGGAGAAGTGTCTGTTCAGGTCCTCTGCCCATTTTTTAATTGGATTCTTTATTTGGTGTTGAGTTGTATGAGTTCTTTTTATATTTTGGATATTAACCCCTTGTTAGAGCTATTGTTTGCAAATATCTTCTCCTATTCAGTTGGTTGCCTTTTTGTTTGTTGATGGTTTATTTTTCTTGTGGCTTTTTAGTTTTATGTAGTCCCATTCATTTATTTTTGTCTTTACTCCCCTTGTCCTCGTGGTCAAATTCATAAAATCTTCTCTAAGACCAAGGCCCATAAGTTTAGTACTTATGGTTTCTTCTATGTAATTTATTGTTTCAGACCTTATATTCACATCTTTGATCCACTTTGAGTTAATTTTTGCATATGGGGACAAACAGGAATCCAGTTTCATTCTTTTGCATGTGGCTTTCCAATTTTCCCAGCACCGTTTAATGAAGAGGTTTTTTTCTCCGTTGTACGTTTTTAGCTCCTTTGTGAAAAATTATTTGATCGTATACATGTGGATTTATTTCTGGGCTCTCGATTCTGTTCCACTGGTCTGTGTAACTGTTTTTCTGCCAATACCATGCTGTTTTGATTATCATCACATCAAAGTATCATTTGAAATCAGGTAGTGTGATGCCTCTGGTTTGTTTGTTTTTTTTTCAGGATTGCTTTGTTTATTTGGGGTTTTTGTGGTTCCAAACAAACTTTATGATTTTTTCCCTATTTTTTTAAAAATAAAAAGCATTGGGATTTTGATGAAGATTGCAGTCAATCTAGATATTGCTTTGGGTAAGATGGACATTTTAACTATGTTAATTCTTCCAATCCATGAAGACAGAATATCTTTCCATTTCATCGTGTCTTTTTCAATCTCTTTTAAATGATGCTTTGTAGTATATAGGGCCTTCACATCCTTTGTTAAGTTTATGCCTAGCTATTTTATTCTTTTTGTTATAATTGCAAAAGGAATTGTTTTATTTCATTTACTATCCTGATATTTCATTGGTAGGATATAGGAATGCAGTGCATTTTTGTACATTAATTTTTTTATCCTGCAACTTTGCTGTATTGGTTTATTGTTTTTAATATTTTTTTGGTGGAACCTTTGGGGTTTTCTATATAAAGAATCATGTCATCGGCAAAAAGTGACACTTTTATTTCTTCATTTCCAATTTGGATGCCTTTTATTTCTTTCTCTTGACTGATTGCTTTGGCTAGGACTTCCAATACTATGTTGAATAAGAGTGGTGAGAGTGAACATCCTGTCTTCTTCCTGATCTTAGAGGAAAAGCTTTCAGTTTTTTACCACTGAGTATGATATTAATTGAGGGTTTGTCTTATATGGCCATATAGGTCAACCTCTTATTCCTAAACATACAACCAGAGTTCAGCAAAAACCTAAGAAAACTATTTATCATGAAAGAGATAACACACATGGGGTGGGAGGCGGGGGAGTCTATGTAGAAAAATGGAAACTTCATAGCAAGAGAACAACCAGTTCAGACTGCTGGACAAAAGGGGTTTTGTTAACGCTTTCCCCTTAGTAACTAGCTGGACAAAAAGTTGAACTCATACCTCATACTACATCCAAACGTAAGTTCCAATTAAAATTAAAGACCTAAGTGTAAATGATAAAACAATAAAACTGACAAAAGAACAAAACATAACAATGAGTTGGGGAGAAAATTAAAGACTTCCATTCCATGAAGGACACCAAGATAAGAATTAACAATGATAAGACTGTTATTTCCAACATCTGAAATTGACAAGAGAATAACATCTAGAATCTATTAAGAATTTTTTGTGCTATAATCAGCAAGAAAGAGAAAAACCTAATGGAAAAAATGGGCAACCCTGGTAGGTATGGCTTAGTGGATTGAGCGCTGGCCTGCAAACTGAAAGCTCACTGCTTTGATTCCCAGTCAAGGCACATGCCTGGGTTGCAGGCCAGGTCCTCAGTTGGGGGCTTGTGAGAGGCAACTAATTGATGTATCTCTCTTGCACATTGATGTTTCTCTTCCTCTCTGTCTACCTCCCTTCCCCCTCTCTAAAAAAAGTAAATAAATATAATCTTTTAAAAAAAGAAAAGAAAAATGGGCAAATTATAAGCATAGTATTTTCCACAGAATGGAAAACCAGAATGACTAAAAAGCATAAGCTTAGTCTCATTAGTAATCAGATAATGCAGATTAAGACAACATACACTTTCACACATATTAGATTAACAAAAATGAGAAAATATCAAGTGCTACTGAAGATATAGAGAACAGGGAAACCCTCATACTTTGACGGTGCAAGTGTAAACTTGTACAACCATTCATAAGAACAATCCAGCATTATTTGACTAAAGTTAAATATGCATATACCTAAAATCCCAGCCATTCTTCTCTAGGACATATATACTATCATAGAAACTACAGGGCTTGTTCGTAGAAAGACATATAAATTTGTAGAAGTAGGAACAGCGGGAAGCAACCTAAGTATCTATGACTAGAGGAAAGGATAAACTATGGTATGTGAATACAATAGAATGACATGCATCAATAAGAAACATGTTATATAAAGTAACATGAATAGGTCTTAAACCCTAATATTTTATGAAAGTTAGAAGCAAAAATGAGATTTATGATATCAGTTTTTTAAAAATTGAAAACTTATATGAAATATTATATAGTTTTTCAAGGAAATGTATCCAAAATTTGGAAGATGGCTTAGAAAGAAAAATATTAAATATAGTAAGGAATGAGGAGTATGGAACTGCAGACAGGAGAGTAACAAAAACTATTAGGGTACAGTAAGACAAAACAAAAGTCTATCCTTTCTAGACCAATGATATTGCTGTCAATAGAAAATATGATCAATAACTGACTTAATTCTGAAAACCTGAAATCCTTAAAAATCCAAACACTTATTTTACATGAGCAGAAACACTGTTAAGACTTAAGTTAGATTAGTTAGACACAATTTAAATGTGGGAAACTATTCATGAAGCATTATATAGTAAGTATCTCATAAGATACTTAAGTATAAGTTGGCTTTATTTTTTTTTTCAAGATTATTTTTAATTTTTTTAGAGAGAGGGAAAGGGAGGGAAGAAGAGAGGGAGAGAAACATCGACTGGCTGCCTCTCAGAAAGCCCCCCCGGTGGAGACTTGGCCTGCAACCCAGGCAAGTGCTCTGATAGGAAATACACTGAGCCACAGCAGCCAGGGCAAGTTAGTTGACTTGAAAAGAAATAGTTCAGGCCCTGGCTGGGTAGTTCAGTTGGTTAGACTGTCATACTGACACACCAAGGTTGTATGGTCTATACTTGGTCAGGGCACAGGCAGGAATCCACCAATACATGCATAAAGAAGTAGAATGACAATTCTCTTTTTCTCTTTCCTACTCTTTCTAAAAGCAATAAATTTTAAAAAATGAACAGTTCTAAAATACTATATAATATGAAAGGACATTTCAAGTCAATGCTAAAAAACCAAAATTTCTTGTGCTGAATGAATATTCCACTGTGTTTTCCTAAGTTAGGCTCTTCTGGTATTCATAAAAATGATTTAAAATTACATTTTGACAATGTTGTAAGTACAATCTGAAATTCTAGACCGATAATACTTCATAACATTTTTACAGGATGTAATAAGTTTAAGCATACATGGAAATTTATTTTTAAAGTATATTTATTGATTATTCTATTACAGTTGTCCCATTTTTTCTCCCCTTCCTCCCCCTCCACCCTGCACCCCCTCCCTCAAGCATCCCCCTCCCTTAGTTCATGTCCATGTAAATTCTTTGTTGTATATGTAAGTTCTTTGGCTTGTCCATTTCCTATACTATTCTTTTTTTTCTCCTAATAGACCTTATTTTTTTTAGAACAGTTTTAGATCTACAGAAAAATTATAAAGCAATGACAGAGTTTGTATATACCAGGTACCCAGCTTACCCCACTCCTAGCTGCTTATATCAGCAAGGTCATTTGTTACAATGAATGAACCAATGTGAATACATTATCATTAACTAATGTTCATAATGAATCAGTTTCTCCAGGGAAGAGCTGTGTCCGGACTCCTGCCTGAAAGGCTGCAGTACTTTAACAGTCATTCAGCCTGCAGTCTGTCTTCAGTGCAGGGGCTCACATTCGCCACCACCCGTCCCTAGCTGTACCCAGTATCCCTGATACCCAAGTTCTTTCTAGTTCAGTCTCCCCAGGGAGTCAAGAGAGTCTGGAAAAGAAGCAGCCAAAACAGAAAACATCAAGTTATATCACCATGGGAACAAGGGATCTTTACAGCAGAAAATGACTAGAGTCTATCAAATGGAACCATGTGTCTGGCTGGGCACAAAGACTGAGCGAGGATTCTAACCATCTCTTATTCATGTTTCAAATAATCTTATTTTTAATCCCATTTGCAGAGGTACCTGGGGCTTAACAGTCCTGATGTCCTTCCTCATGCACTAGTTTCCTGCCTGCCTTTGGCACCCACTGAGATTTGCTTCTTTAATCTCTGAAGTAAGTAACCACACTTTCTGAAGCTCTCCAGCTGCCAAAATGGTGTTGCTATTTTTCCATTCTCCTTGTCTCTTTGGGTTTAGGACCTTCTCTTTGTTTCCACTAAGATTTTGAAAACAATAAAAACAAACTTGTGGGTTTGATTCACTCTGTGTAACCAGAAATTGGAGTAACTGTCTTTTGTAGTGATCTTTGTGCTGAAAATATGTTGTTGATATTTCTTAGCTGCCCAAGGATTCAGAAGCATGGAATCCTCTTGGAAGGAACAGGATCCTTCATAGTCATTCATATACCCTCTTACCTCTGCAGAAAATTACAGGACTTCTGAAAATGGGACTTGAGGTTCTTCTGTCTATTGGACGTGTTGCAGTAAGAAATATGTCAAGTTACCTGGGTGAAGCCAGAGAAGAGACAACCAAATGTTGATTTTTAAACTTCCAAAAATCAGCATTTATCTGTTTCCCACAAAAGGGAACAGTGCTGGACAAGAGTTTTCTAACACCTGTGCTCTTCTCAAGGCCTTGCCGTGGCATCCTGTAAGGCAATATTTCCCCCAGCCTACAGAGCGCATTATCTTTTTTTGTTGTTTTGTTACAAGTCCTAATCATAAACCTCATTCTAGCCTTTAGCAAGAACATTGCCATCTAGGTGATAGTGTTAACTCACCATGTTGAAAAGAAAGCATAAAGGGAAAGAGACCAAAGAAAAGTCAGCATCCAGCTCTGTTTGCTAGAGGAATAATAACTAGCATTTACTGAATACTTTGTTCACAATACTGCTCTATGAATTTTTTTTTCATTTAATCCTTACAACAGTCTATGAGGTTGATTCTTATTCCTTCATTTTGCAGGTGAGGGAGCCTGGATTAACAAAAGCTGAGCCCAAAATGCTGGGCTTCAAGCTCAGAGAGTTTGAGTCCAGAGCCTACAGTTGTAAACCCAACACGGCATTCCATCCCCGTGGAGGTGGGGGGTAATGACGATGGCAGAATGACAGCTGAGGCAGCTAATGCATTCCTTAGCATCGGACTTAAGGGTTTAGAAAATGCTGTCACACCTGCTCTATTATTTGCACTCATTGTGTTGCCAGGAGAAAACTACCTGATGCCAAGGGTGGAACAGCTACATGAATAGCTTGGCAGAGATAATGCAAGGTGTGAAATCTCTAGAGAGGGAGTGGGAGGAATGCTTCAGCATTAGCATTTGCACCTGTCCTTGGATTTGCTCAGCCCCACTCTGGGTCTCTCACCAGCTCATTGATTTCCAGCAGAGCTTGCCACCTTGTCTTGTGTCTAACATTGTTTGTGGTCCTGGAAGAGCAGGCAGATCTTCCCAGGAATGACATGCTCAGGTAAGGAGAAGGCAGATCCTTGTTATTTCTCCTTGTTCTTTCTGGAATCAGACATTGGAATCAGACAATGGAAGTTGGCATTGGGTCTCTTGATTCATAGATCCATGAGCAGAAGGAAAGATGAGAAAGGCTGGGGTTCAGTCTCCTATGCTCAGGAGGAGAAAGGACAGTATCTGGTCTATTCAGAGGCCATCAGCACTAAGTCAGTCATAAATACTGGGGGGAAATCAAAAAGAAATAAGAGGGATCCAGAAATGCTAATGTGTAAAATGCAGGTTACATTATTTTGAGATTAATGAATGACTGGGCAATTCTGGCAGCTGGCCAATTTTGGGTTCTGGGGTCTGGCTGTGATTTGATGCCATTTGGCAGTGATTGTCTTCTCCATTGTAAACATCGTAAATATCAGCGTGGACAACTCTGGGTCCTGTTGCTCTCCAGGATCCTCAAGACAGCAGCAAAGAGTCAAGGAACTTCCTTGTAGATGTTGGCCCAGCCTGAGTGTGTCTGGAGACAGATCCACTTACAAGCTTACAGGTTTATTGGCATAATTCTGCTCCTCAAGGTCTGCTGGACTGAGGGTCTTCGTGTCTTGCTGGCCTGGTCTCTGGCAAAGGTGGGGGCAGAGTGGGCTAGAGACACCTGAGGAGAGACTTGAGAAGGAGGCTTTGGGGAGAGACCTGAGTGGCTGGCAGGATCCTGGTGCTGACTCATTCCCCATGTGGCAGCAGCCATCTTGCTCAGGTAGACCACTCCCCTGAGCAGCAACAGTGAGAGAGAACACAGTAACCCCCTCCTATACTATTCTTAACCTCCCCCTATTTTGTGCCTACCAATTATGCTCATTCCCTGTACCTTTTCCCCCATTCTCCCCACTCTCAACTCTTCACCCCATAACCCTCCAAAAAAAGTTGACCTCCATTTCTGTGATTCTATTCCTATTCTAGTTGTTTGCTTAGTTTGTTTTTTAGGTTCAGTTGATAGTAATGTTTGTTGTCATTTTACTCTTTGTAATTTTGATCTTCTTTTTCTTAGGTAAGTCCCTTTAACATTTCATATAATAAGGGCTTGGTGATGATGAACTCCTTTAACTTTACCTTATCTGGGAAGCACTTTATCTGCCCTTCCATTCTAAATGATAGCTTTGCTGGATAGAGTAATCTTGGATGTTAGGTCTTTGGCTTTTGTGACTTTGAATACTTCTTTCTAGCCCCTTCTTGCTGGTAAGTTTTCTTTGGAGAAATTGCTGATTGTCCTATGGGAACTCCTTTGTAGGCAATTCTCTCCTTTCATCTTGCCACATTTAAGGTTCTCTCCTTATCTTTAATCTTGGGTAATTTCATTGTGCATCTTGGTGTGTTCCTCCTTGGGTCCATCCTCTTTGGGTCTCTCTGAGCTTCCTGGACTTGCATGTCTATTTCCTTTGCCAGATTGGGGAACTTTTCCGTATTTGGTCAAATACATTTTCAATTTCTTGCTCTTCCTCTTTTCCTTCTGGCACCCCTTTGATTCGGATGTTGGAATGTTTAAAGTTGTCTAAGAGGTTCCTAAGCCTCTCCTCATTTTTCTTCATTCTTGTTTCTTCATTCTATTCTGGTTCAATATTTATTTCCTCCTTTTGTTCCAAATCATTGAGTACTGGTTTCCTTCCCTTCACTGGTGATTCCCTGTATATTTTTCTTTATTTCACTTTGTATACCCTTCACTTCCTTTATTGTGTGTCTGTACTCAATCATTTCTGTGAGCATCCTGATTACCAGTGCTTTTAACTCTGCATCTGATAGGTTGGCTCTCTCTTCATTGCTTAGTTCTTTTTCTAGAGTTTTGATCTGTTCTTTGGGCAGTATTTGCTTCAATGCACCTGTTACATTTTAAGGGTTGGGGCCTTAGGTATTTATCAGGGTAGGGCAACCCACTTTGCTGCACTGTGGTGCTATATGTTGGGGAGGGGTTAGAGAGGGAACAATTCTGCTTGCTCAGCTCTCACACCACTTTGTTACTTTCCCCAATACCCACAAGTAAATTGGGCACTTCTGATGCTGATTCCCAGGTGGGTGGGTTTGTGTACAATATAGGACCCTGTGGGTTCCTCCAAGAGACTCTCCTGTGAGACTGGGAGTTTCTCCCACCACTGCAACGCCTACAGGTTTTCACTGCCAGAGGTTTTGAGGCTTTATTTTCATGCACTGGAACCATGGATTGCATGTTCTGTCTCATCCCTAGTTGTTCCTCCTGGTTTATCTGCATGTGAATATGGGGCTGCCTGGTCTGCCAGCTGCCACCTTGCTGTGCATCCTCTCCACCCCTCCTACCAGTCTGGATGAATGTTTCTTCTTTAACTCCTTGGTTGTCAGATATCCATACAATTTTATTTTCTGGCATTTCAGGTTGTTTTTTGTTTTTAAGTTGGAAGTTGTCCTTTTGGTTGTGCGAGGAAGCAGAGCATTGTCTACCTACCCCTCCATCTTGGTTGGAACTCTACATTTATAAAACATGCAACTACTATAACATCTTACTTTTGATTATGCTTTATATTTTTAAAAAGCACTCTCAACTTCCTCCCTTTTGGCAATCTGAACAGCACATGGTGGTTGTCAACAAGAAGCACCTCACAAAATCCAAGAAGAAACTGGCCTACCCATTTTCTTTTTTAAAAAATTTATTTATTTTTAGACAGAGGGGAAGAGAGGGATAAAGAAAGGGAGAAAAACATCGATGTGTGCTTGCCTCTCACGCGCCCCTAATGGGGACTTGGCCTGCAACCCAAGCTTATGTCCTAACTGTGAATCAAACTAGCAACCATTTGGTTTGCAGGCCAGGGCTCAATCCACTGAACCACAACAGCCAGGAGTGGTCGACCCATTTTCTATGAAAGATTGGTATGATGTGAAAGTACCAGCTATGTTCAATATGAGAAATATTGGAAAAACACTAGTCACAATAACTCAAGAAACAAAAATCACATGTGATGGTCTCAAGGGTTGTGTTTTTGAGGTAAGTCTAGCTGATCTGCAGAATGATGAAGTTGCATGTAGAAAGTCCAAGCTAATTACTGATGACATTCAGGGCAAACACTGCCTAATTTCCATGGCATGGATTTTACCCATGACAAATTGTGCTCCCTGGTCAAAAAATGGTAGGTCATGATTGAAGCTCATGTTGATGTCAAGACTACCAATTGTTATTTGCTTCGTCAATTCTGTGTTGCTTTTACTAAAAAACGCAACAGATTCTGATTCTGAAAACCTCTTATGTTTAGCATCAACAGGTCTGCCAAATTTGGAAAAAGATTAGGAAATTATTACCTGAGAGGTACAGACAAATGACGTGAAAGAAGTGGTCAGTAAATTGATTCCAGATAGCATTGGAGAAGACACAGAAAAGGCTTGCCAATCTATTTATCCATTCCATCATGTCTTTGTTAGAAAAGTCAAAATGCTAAAGAAGCCCAAGTTTGAACTGGGAAAACTCACAGAACTTCACGATGAAAGTAGCAGTCTGGAAAAGCTACTGGGGATGAGACAAGTGCTAAAGTTGAACAAGCTGATGGATAATGAGCCCCCAGTCCAAGAAACTGTTTAAAATTCAGACTTAATGGTGACAAATAAAAAATCCTACTTGTGAGGAAAAAAAAGCACTCTCATGTGAGGCAGATATAGCAGCTATGCCCAACATTATTAATGAGGAAACTAAAAAATAATGTGAATTAAATCTTATAGTAAGTAGTAGTGGTAGATTTTGGATTAGAATCCAAAACCTAGATTTGTGGCCTTATTCTTATTTAACTCATCTTCTTGATAATTTATATATAAATGTAAATTTAATATTTTTCTTTCACAAAGAAATAGAACAGACACATTAGTTTGCAGTAGTTAATATGCCCAATGATATGAAGAAGAAACTTTTTATATCAATTCCAATCCTGCAAAAAGAGTTAACAATTTATCTTCAAAGAATGTCAATCAAGTTTAGTGTATTTTTATTTGTCCAGTAAGAGTAACTTTTAAAAATAAAATTTAACTGCATTCAATTTGTTCTTTTTTTTCCATTAAAGCACAAGATAAAGGACAGTTATATTCAAGCAAATGTATAATTATGACACACTGACAGACTAAGTATATGTGTATAAGTCAAATGTTAAAAACATGAAAATTTACAGTCCTCTTTTTCCTTTCTAAAGTGACAAAATAAAATCAGAAAAAACTTGAAAATAAAACCTGTTTTCTTATTTTAATTTGTGATTTATTATTTTAATTGAAAATGTTTTGGTTTCAGTTAGTAATTTCTGTAAAGCAGTACCTTCTTAAGTAAGTTTTAAAAATAACAATATTGAACCCTTGGACATTATATTTCATATCATCTAAAAAAAGTATAGCAAAACTAGAATAAAGATTACAAAATTCCTCTTATTCTAGTCCCAAATTCCTTTTCTAGAATTTTAAAAGGAATTTTCAGACACAAAGAATTACCAGTCAGAAAATATGTATTGCAATTTAGCATACTTAACGGAAAAATAAACAGCCTAAGGAAAGAAATTATTCTTGTTATTCATTCTGTGCTATACTCTTCTCCCTATATATCTTTAATACCAGTTACAAATTCTATTGTAAAGACTTACCTTTTCTAACTTAAATAGAACTGACTCAACATTTCACCTATACACTTCACTTAGCATTCAACTTAGATGTCTCAACACCAAGTTTAAAAATTTGTTTCAAGAACAAATTTCTATAGGTTACTCTGTAACAAAACAAAGCAGAACCTCTAACTATAGAACAAAAATGGAAAATAATATACAAGAAACTTCATCGCAACCTGGGTATTAGAAAACAGACTTAAAATACATAAATTTTGCTATTTTTCACTTTTTTCCTGTACAGGGTCAACCTTTGTATTTTAAATAATATATTACTTATTATACTGTTATTTCAAAAGAGAGGTTTCCAAGAAGCCTTCAGTAAAGTTCTATGCTGAGTACATAGTTTAGCCTGACTTGTTCTAGAATTATTTATTTGGTCAACATAAATCTATAAAAAGATAAAAATATTAAATCAAAATCGTTATAAAAAATTGCAAGTTTTCAGGATGTCTGTGAATACATTCTTCTACACCTGTATTCCAGACAGTATTATTTCATAGTATGGTTACAGCAAGTATACAAATTTTCCAATTCTGTTTGGAAATATTCAGTGTACTGAAATTTAAATGCATTTAAAGTTTTTATTAAACAAAAAACAAGTCACATAGCATTATCATATGCTAAATGGCAATTCAGGTAAGTAGTAAAAACTAAACCAAAAAAATGTGTATTTTCAATGAACAGCCTGAATATGAACTTCTAAAAGTAATTATACACATCAGAAGCAGAGACTCTATGGAAAGACTTTAATCATTACTGCTAGAATTGATTACATCATTAAGCACAAACTCAAAGGACTTGAGTCCTGGTTGGAGAAAAAGGAAGGAAATCTTTCCTATATCCTGATTCTTACAGGATGAAAACTAGTCATGTTCCAAAGGAAAAAAGTTCTTTGATCCTCAGAAGAAATGGAAATAATCTGTAAGAAAGATAAATGTCAGCCTTTTTATTAGCAGGGAAAAAACTAATAGGGCTAAATATCACTCTAGAACCATCTCCTTCACAGTGCTTCTAGCAACCTTTTCAAGATATATTTTTAAAAATACAATAAAAGATGATGGTACCAATTGATAGTGGGCAAAAACATATTATTGCCTAAAACAAACCCAAGACTGAATGTAATGCAGATCAGAAAATTTTTATTATTCAATGTAAGTTGTAAAAAAAATATTAGCCTTTGCTCCTCTTCTTATATTTTAGCACTAAATTTCTGAGGATTCCAATGCAAGTAATGCAGACTTTTAAAAAAACACTAGTAATCGCTACTGTAGCAAAGAGTATATTCTGTAGTTCATTACTCTTACTCCTTCAATGAACATAGGGTTTTAAATAAGATGAAAGTGATACCAGTTTCCATAATCTTAAAATCTAGGTGAAACAAACATCCTTGTGGTCCAGTCACTTGTAGTATGAAACCAGGTCACTAGACCAACATACTAGTGTACAACTTTAACAATTTCTAGCAGCAAAACACCTGCAATAGCAATTAATAAATGTGTTCATTAGATTGTAGAATAATTTCTTTGTAAGAAGTAATTTTTAAAAAGTACTCTACAGTTCAACTGCAGGCAAACATGAAACATATCAAAGATCTTGTTTATCTCCATTTTTCCCTGTGGAATCAGGTGAAACTGGAACCTTACTAGTTTCAACAAAAACAGATTCAAAGGCAGCTTCCTGTTCATCCAAAGAATCAGCAGCTGTGGCTCCTTTAATTAGCGTTGTGCTGGTCAAAGATTGTTGCTGCACGGAAATTTTACTGGATTCCAGTGTCTTTCTACCTCTTCTTTTACCAAGAATTTTGACATAATTAGCAGGTATAAGTCCTGTTGTTTGACCATCAAGACTAGCCAGAAGCCAACCACGCACTCTGGGTTGCTGTTCTGATGAAAGAAAAGACAGCCTTGTAATTATAACATACTTTGGAGATTCAACAGAATATTGATAGTAAAATAGTAAGTAAAACCTGTGTTACAACTATATATGATAAACTATATAAACAAATAGTATATATAGATATATTCAATATCAAATAATGACATGCTTAATAGTTCTAGGGTCCCTTCTTACAATTTATACATTTTATACTTAGTAAATATTTTTTCAACCTTGAAGAACATAAAGTTTGTATCAGTTGGTCCATTCATAGAGTAAGGAGATTCAGCATCCCAAAAGCTGAAAACTAACATCAATATTTTCCAGATTTTAAATTGGAATTTGAGAAATGAATCTCTCAGTCCTTCTGAATAGGATAAGTCAGGGATAAGTACAGAAAATATATACCTTCACATAAGCCAGGTTTCTTTACATACTTTTAGCCAAAATATAAAATTTATCCTATGTGATTGTGATGAACAGTCCTGGAGACAGTGAATGTTAACTTTAATTCAAGATGGGCAAAAATGAAGACTTATCTCAGTCATAGGACAAAATGTTAAAAGGCAATAACCTAAACTTAAAGTAGGAAATATTATTTAATATATTCAATTTTGTATTTTGGTATTCTCCCACCTATTTTATCCATGTCTTTTAAACGCTGTTGAACTGTTAAGAGTTTAGTTCAACATTATAGTTTAGGTACAATGACATTTTAATGTTTAATGTGCTATAAAAATATAAAACAAATTAACCATATCTGTGACTGATTTTGTTCTAAATGTGCAAACATACTTTACTTGAGCAATGGAAGAAAGCAAAGAAGCAAAGCCAAAGTGTTAAGAGACAATACTAGGAAAAAAATAACCTAAGATACAACATTTTCCTAAATTATTATAACATAATTGAAAGAAACCTTCTTTATTCTTTATTTAGATTAATTAAAATTAATTATCTATATTGGTACTATCTCTAACAATAAATCTTATAAAGAAATCATTCTTTTGAGATCCAAAATACTAAGGTACGATTTTCACTAGAAGGAAAACCTGGAAGCCGAGATTTTGTGTATGAGGGGATGTGGCAGAGATTTAGCAAATCTGACCCAACATTTTTCATTATTTACACATTAAACTAATGATTTGAACATTGATGGCATTTTTTTTCTTTATGTAAAGTGACTAAAAACAATTAAAGGCTAAAGCTCCTACTAATAGATCACACAGAAAACAAAGTGTTTAAAAGTACAGGTTCCAAAGTCAAATAAACCTAGGTTCAAAGTCCAGCTCCATTACATCTTAGTTTTGTGATACTGGACAATTTATTCAGAATTCTAAGTCTTAAGTTTTCTCATGTGTAATGCAGGGACAAAATAATAACAGTTCACACTTCATAGCATTATTATTATTGCTAGTATCTTTGCCAACAATGTGACTTTTTGTAGCAAACACACAAAAGATCTTTTTTTTTTGGAAATCAACAAATATTCATCAATACTGGGGATAACTGAAGAAAAAGGCCACTTTGCCCAGAGCAATTAAAAACTGTTAGCGATCTGGTCCAAATACTTCATGGCTGTAATTCCTAATTATTCAAGTTGAAGTTTCTGAAGTAAACATTATTCAAGTAAAAAAGAGAGCAATAACAGCACCAGCAATCAAAGAAGGAAATGGATATTTAAATGACACTAGATAATTTCATTGGTTTGTTAGATTTGTTATATTTAGTGTTTACTTCATGTTTTTGTGCAGGAATTAACAGAGTTTGGAATTCAAGTGTTTTGGGTTTAGAAGAGATTAAATAAACAAACTCCTTATCTCAGTGAAATATTATTGGGACAATTTTGTTGGGGTATTTCTTCTTCACCACCCCCATCTGAAAGTTCTAAATAGACATGAAAAGAGAAACCCTAGTAAATACTTTGAGTTGACTAACAATAACCAATACCCCTTGTTGCAGTTTTTAATACTATACTTACAAATACTAAAAATTCACAGATAATTTCAATTTATTAATATTTTGTTACCTTTGAGAGCTAAGTTTAGCATATCACCAGCACGGAAAGAAATCTCTTCTTCAGATACAGCAGCAAAATCATATTCTGCTCTAGCAACTACATGGTCATCCTCACCACTTGCCCAGTTGTTGTTGTCTATAAACCAAATTAAGAATTAAGATTATGTTTGTAAAATTTACCAAAAAAAAAAAAAAAATCCAAAAAAAAAGAAGATACTTTACTGGCTATGGTTTCCAAACTGCATAAATTTATTTGCCAAGAAGTCTCCGCCTAAAGTAAATTCTGTAACTAACATGATGTGAAATCAACAGCATGTTCACTAGGGTATCTATTATGAACATTTCCCTTTTCTTCAAGCTCAAAATTCTAGCTCCCTTCCTGTAAGCCAAGTTTGGCAAATTTTTTTCTATAAAGGGTCAGATAGTAAATATTTTAGGCTCTGCTGGTCATGAGGCAAACTGAAGATACTATAGTTACTTATAGTGTGAGAAATAACTTTTTCTCTAAATTTTTTGACAAAACTCAAAATGTAATAAAAATTGAGGTTTTAAAAAATAATACAGGTCCACTACTGAGAAGAATGGAATTTTGGGGGTAGGACACTACTGTGGGGTTCAAAGGCAGTGTTTCCTATCATATCAAGTGCAAATATTCATCTATTAATGCTCATTCATAGAGATTTGAGGTACTTCATCTTTGAAATTTTTTTTTCACACAGACAGGTACTAGCAAATTCTGATAACGATCCAATGAACTTGTGATTTTAACTGAGCATATTCATTCATAAGAACAGGAATAGGCTAGAATTCTGTTAAATTCATTTGAATTAACTTTTATTATCTCATTACATGAGAAATTAATCACTTCCAAATGAACATTAAGTAGAAACTTCTCAATTGCATGGTTCAATGGACTTTGAAATAATAGAAATTTCCTTTGCACTTGTAGGGATGTCCCAAACCCAGTACTCTTCCTCCTTCATTTCCTGCTACTCAGACTTTGTTCCTTTCCCACGGGCCTCCTTGCTGTTCACACGACATGCCAGGCACACTACCACTTAAGTACTTTGCACTTTTGCTGTTCCCAGACTGGTGGAACATTGTAACCTCACTTCCTAACCCTGGTTGTGCAACACTCTTCCCTGCTTATTTATTTATTTATTTTCCAATGGCACTTACCACCTTCTGACTTCTACTGGTGACCCTTGAACAATGCAGCGGTTAGGAGTGCCGAACACCCCCAACCCCTGCCTGTGCAGTCTGAAGTCCATGTGTATCTTGTGACTCTAGAGTCAGCCCTTTGTATCATCCTTAGCTAGAAATGCAAAAATACTGTTTTCGACCCATGGCTGGTTGAATCCGCGGATTCAAAACCTACATATATGAAGGGCTGTCTGTATTCATTGAAAAAAACCCCCCAGCATATAATGGACCCCAAAGTTCAAATCTGTGCTGTTCAAAGGTCAACTGTATATATTTTCTTGGCTTATTGCCGTCTTCCCTGGATAGTCAGAAGGGCAGGCATTTTTTTTTTTAATGTTTTATTCACTACTATATCCCACACTCCTAGAACATAGTAGTCCTCAAAAAATATTTATTGAATTGATGAAACATTTGTCTAATAACCAAAATTTAAGGGTCTAGGGCATTTTGATTTCTCCTTTCCCTTTGTGTGCCACATCTAGCCAGTCAGTAACTAAATCTGTTGAATCCTGCCTTCAACACACCCTAATTCAAGCCTTCATTACTTCTCATCCAGTCAATTGCAAAAGCATCATAACTCATATCCCCAAATTAATAAACACTTATTAAGTACCTTCTAGTGCCAAGCAGGTTGTTGGCTTATGGGAATATAAAAGTAAACATAACTCAAAATTCTTTATGAATCTTTCCAACCAATTTCAACTTGTTTTAACCCGTACTGATCTATCTTAAACACTTGAGACAGACTGACCTCTTTAGAATAATGTTTATATGCCCTGGCCACGTAGCTCAGTTGGTTAGAGCATCAACCCAATATGCCAAGGTTGCAGGTTTGGTCCCCAGTCAGACCACATACAAGAATCAACCAATGAGTGCATAAACAGGTGGAACAATAAATCTATGTTTTTCTTTCCCCTCTCTTCCTCTAAAAATCAATTTTTAAAAAAGAACACTGTATACACACACACATCATTAATCTGCTTAAACACACGCGCGCGCACACACACACACAAATCCTTTCCTTACTAAATGAAGATTAAATTCTTCCATTATTAGCCTTCAACCTCATTTCTCAGCCTTATTTATTATCCGTTTATTCTACACTGTAGGACAGCTGCTGAACAAATTAATTTCCTGCCTATGTACTTTTGTTCAGGCTGATACCTGTCCTTCAAAAATTTAACTTAAATGCCACTTCTTATATACCAATAGCCAAAAAAAAGCTTTATTTTTCTAAATTGAGATAGTACTCTGTACCAGTTGATGGAGTAGGAACTTAACACACAGGCTTGGTTTTGTTTTTGGTTCTACCTTATTAAAGATGTGACCTTGGGCAAGTGACTTCTCCAAACATTAGTTCTGTCACTTGTAAAATGAAGATTATTTCTATCTCTAGGGTGATTTTAAGAATTAAATGACATAAAATACTACAAAGTACCTAACAGTGTCTTGCATATAAAAAAGGCTCAGTAAACCTTCTCTTTCTATAACTATCATATTCCTTATCATTCTTCCTGCATCATTATAATTACCTGTATATGTGTCTTACCCACCTCCCTGCCAGTAAGTTTTAGAAAAACAGGGGGATTACATCCTATGTAGCTTTATATACTCTGTAGCATCAAGTTCAGTACCTTGTAAACAGTAGTTAGGTAATGTGTACTATTACATTGAATGAACAATGAATAAATCAAGAAGCCTGTTTCTGCTACATATTTCTCTTCCAGTTTTGAATTTCTTAACTAAAAATATAACTGGATCAAAATTAAATATAAATAAACATAAAGTATGCTAATTTAACAAATCTGTTCTTAATATGTGAGATTGTTACGTGGTTTTTGAATCCATTCTCTTACTCTTACCTGTTATTTCATCGCTGTTGGTAGAGAGCAGTTTCCAGATGAGGTAAGGACCACCAAGGATAACAGCAAAGAACAAGAATATTGGCCAAGATTTTGCTGAGTTAGCTGCTCTGTCCTCGGCACCAAGGCAAGCCACAGTTCCTTCACTTTCTGCCCATAGGTCCTCATTCTCAGAGCCTCTTCTTAAACCTAGCATCCTCTGTAACCGTCTGTAAAGATACCTTATAGTCCTAACTAATGCAAAAGCTGAAAAAACCTTTGTGAAGTGTATTTTTAATCGGGAAAAATGATTTGCTACATCCAATACAGCCCTAAAACTGTTATACACAGCTGAAAAGGTAGCATCCATCATCATACTGACAGAGGCAAATGCGTGCACAATACTTTCAATGGACTGAAATGCACCTCTGCTGCTTTCTTCAGCTTGCTGAACGAATCTACTGGGCGGAAGATCATCTACACGGAGGCGGTTATAGCCTAGCCCATTATATCCGTAACTATAAGGGCTATAGCTTCCGTAAAACGAATTTCCATAGGCACCATATCCTGAAGAAAAGGAGCTGTAAGCAGGTCTGAAAGTGTTCACACTACTTCCCGTCTGCTGTGACGGCCTTGGAAGGACAGGCGGGGGCACTCTGGTCAGCGCAGGTTGTCCAGGTCTTGTCAATAAAGTAGGACCCAAATCAGCAGATCTGAACCAAAAAAGATTCAAAACAGTAACTTAAAACACAATAGATTTAATTCAAAGTTAACTATTAAATACTTCCTATACCTAGTGTAATGAGATTCTACTGAAAATATGTTAAGAGTAAGAAATAATTTGTAATACCCAGTTGGTTAGAAGCTCAGTGTTAAGAGAAAAATGCGTAAGATAAAACAGCTCAACGAACTCTATTTTCTAGTTTAATTATGCTGGCATTGTTAGTACTATCTTTAGTCTACAGTGTCTTTTTAAGATACCTGTCCATTTTCTCAGAGTTCATTGCTAGATATTTGTCCATCCTTGTACCTAACTGACACTATCATAATTATTATAGCTTTATGATAGATCTTAGTATCCAGTAAAACAAGTTCTCCCACAATGTTCTTCATCTTCAAGAGTGCTTTGGCTGTTTGACCCTTTGAATTTCCATATACACTTTAGAATCAGAGCTTAACATTCTATAACCCTTTCTCCCCACCAAAACTATATTAAGATTCTGTTTGGGATTACATTGAATTTGCAGATTAATTTGAGGTAATTGACATCTTTATAATATTGAGAGTTTCAACCCACAAATACAATATGTGTTCCATTTATTTAGGTCTTTTACAAGATTTTTCTCAAAAATGGTTTTTAAAAATAACTATATTAACTCTAAGTAATGTTTTGTAGTTTATTATATGGAGCTTTTTATTTTTTTTTTTATTTTTTGGTAGATGTTGTGTTTCTAAAATTTCACTTTGTTACTGTTATGTAGAAATAACTGATTAAAAAAATATGGTCCTTGTATCCATTAACCTTGTTTTGGATTCTTCTCTTGGATTTTCTAGAATCTTAAGAATTTACAGTCCTATTGTATGTGAATATTGATAAGATTTATTTCTTCTTCAATTCTTAGTCTTGCATACTAGGACACGCAGTATAATCTTCAATAGTAATGATGGCAGGCACCCTCGTCTCATTCCTGATCTCAAAGGAAAGTTGTCAACAGCTCGCTGTTATGAGTTATGTTTGTTGTAAATTTAGTACTTGCTTTTGTATTTCTATCTGCTAACAGTTTTTACCACAAATAAACACTGAACTTTATCAAATAATTTCTCAGCATGTATCAAGATGATTATGATTTTTCTTCTTTATTCTCTTAATATGATAAATCACATTAATTCTCAAATGTTAAAGCCAACCTACATTCCTGAAGTAAAACCAAAGATCCACGATATAGTCCTGATTTGGTTTGTTGGTGTTTTGTTAAAGATATTTTTGCATCTATTTTCCTAAGTGATAATGTCCTAATTTGCTTTTATTGTCTTTGTCACATTTCGGTATCAAGGTTAAACTGGCTCCTTATAAAGAACTGAGGAGTAGCTGTGGCCAGGTGGCTCAGGTGGTTGAAGCATCACATGCCTAGGTTGTGAGTTCGATCCCCAGTTGGGGCACATATAGGAGGCAACCGACTGAGTTTTCTCTCACATGGATGTTTCTCTCTCTCCCTTCTTCTCTCTCTAAAATCAATAAAAGCATATCTTCAGATGAGGATTTAAAAAAATGAAAATTCATTCAAGGAAGAAGTAATTTTATATAACAGCTTAACAAAGATTCTAAATATGTTTAAGATGGTCAAAGAGATAATGAAACAATAACAGCTTTGAAATAAAAAATTAAAATGAAAAACAAGTTAATATGAAAAAAAATCAGTACAAATCTTAGACATAATGTCCACAACCACAGGAGTTATCTTGCAACTATGAGGCAAGAAAAAAAACAAAAAACAAAAAATAAAAAACAAAAAACTAAGGAACAGAGTGGAAATACAGAACTTGGGGAATTCTACTTCAAGTAATGGCATTTTTGGTAATCAGACTAACTCCTGCACTGAAAACAACCAGAAAAGATAGAAAAATACATAAAATTATCATTTAAAGCAGAGGTGAGACTAAAGCACTGAGGAACTATGGAGCCAAGATCCATGAAAAAGAGAAAACCCAGAGAGTCCATTTTGAGATATCTCTCAAGGGACAAGCGCCAATTCTGGAAGAAATGGCTGATAGGATGAGAAGCTTAGCAGTGGTTTCAACAGACTCCTTGAGCTAAAGAGACAAAATTAGAGTTCAGAACTCTCAAAGAAGAGGGCCAACATAAATTCCCACACTTTAGACTAGGACCTTAAAGGGACGTATGCTAGTAGTAAGGGTAAGAATAATCTGACACTATCATAATTATTATAGTTTATAGTTATTATAGGATTACAGGCAATAGACTAGTCCTGGTAGGAGTTGAAACCACAATTTCAAATAAGCTCAATTCTTGATTGGATTCAAATGATCCTAGATTGCAAGTGGCCCAAGGTGCCTGTCAAAAGTAACTCATTGGAGGAAGATGCCACCCTAGGCCTCAAATTTTTTTAAATTGATTATATACAATGTTCAGCTTTCATTAAAAAATAATTATGCCTATATGATGACAAAATTACATGTTTAAGAAAAGAGCGACATTAGACAATACAAAGAGATCCACAGGGGATACTGATAATGGAGTTATTAGTCAGACTTTTAACAACTATGGTCAATATATTCAAAGAAAATAGACAAGACAGAGATTTTTCAGCAGAGAATAAAAACTATAAAGCAAAACCAAAGGGAAATTCTAAAACTAAAAAAACCCCCACAAAAACCTTAAACCATGAACTCAATGACTGTTTAATTTCAGATTAGACATCCTTGAAAAATATCAGTGAACCAGAAGAGAGTTTAGAAGTAAACACCCAGAATGAAGCATGAGCAACAAAAGTATACATACAAAAAAAGGTGTGGAAGGTAGGGCACATAGTGAAATACAGAACATATACATAATTGGAGTTAAATGAGTGAAAAAATGGTGGCCAGAAGCAATACTTAAAAGAGATAATGGATAAGACTTTTCTAAAATTAATGAAACACATCAAGTCAGATTCAAGTATCTCTATAAATCCCACCCAAAACAACACAAAGAAAACCACAGTGATGTCCAGCAAAGCATAACTTCTATAAAACCAAAAACGAAGAGAAATCTTGAAAGCAGCAAGAGGAAAAAGAGATTCTTTTGGAAGGAGTAAAAAATAACACAGAGATGGCCAAAACTGTAGAAAGCTGACAGGAAAAAAAAGGGGTAAGTCAGAAAAAATGTAGACCCCTTGATGACAATTTTGAGTTGACAGATTTCTATACTTGTTAGCTACACAAGAAATGCCAAAGCACAGGAAGTTAGATATTGTTACTTATAGCAAAAACTATCCCTGATACAATATTTAATAGGAGTTCCAGAAGGAAAGATGGAAGGAAAAGTACTCAAGCAATATTTAAAGATGTAACTGGTAAGAATTTTCCTGAATTAAAGAGAGATATGTATTCTCAGACTGAACACTATGGGCTCTGAGCAGGAGGGGGGAGAGAGAGAGAGAGATTCTCTCTCTCTGCATATTCACACCCTGTGTGTGTGTCTCTGCATATTCACACCCTGTCTCTCTCTCTCTCTCTCTCTCTCTCTCTGCATATTCACACCCTGACAGAGCATAACCAAGCTGCAGAGGACCACAGTATCAAGTGAACTCTTAATGGCTCCTAAGGAAAAGATAGTCTACCTACAAAGGCATAAAAATTAGACTAAATAGAAATTTTTCTATTTTCTATTGTAAGTTATACAACTTTGATACAAAACCAAAAAAATATGACAGTACAAAAATTAATTATAGGCCAAGTTCACCTAGGAACATATATGTAAAGATCTTAAAATATCAGAACAGAATCCAGCACTGTGTTTTACAAAATAATCACAATTAAGCAGAGTTCATCCAGAAATGCAAAGATGCAAAAGTAGAAAGTTAACTGATACAATGAACCACATTTTCATATTAAAAATACATATGATGATCTCAATAGATGCATAAGTTACTTATAAAATTTAATATTTCTTTATAATAAAATTCTGAGAAAGGCAGAGAGGTAGAAGTTCAATAGGAAATCTATCAAAAACAAAAATCAAACATTATACTTAGCTGTGAGACTTGAGAAGCATTCCAATGAAGGTGAGAATGGTGGCACAGGTAAACATGGCTCACCTCCTCATACAACCATCAAAAGTACAACTAAAATATAGGACAATCATCACTCAGGTTGAATGGAAATCTGACAAGCACGGAATTAAAGAAACCACATCCATCAAGACTGGTAGAAGGGGCACAGACATGGAACTCACTGGTTCCACAACCACATGTGGTGGATAAAAATTTGGGAGGGATATCTCAGGAGTGAGGAGTCCCAGCCCCACACCAGGCCCCCCAGCCCAGGGTTCCAGTACCAGGAAGAGAAGCCCCCATAACTTCTGGCTTAAAAAACCCAGTGGGGATTGAGTTGGTGAAAGAAACTTCTGGAGTCCCAAGCAGTTCCTCTTAAAAAACCCACACATGGACTTACTCAGACTCACTCCTCCTGAGCTCCAGTATCTGGGAAGCAACTTGAAAGGCACCAGTAGCATAAAGGGAGGAACTGAAATGCCTGACATCAAGGCAAGAGCTGGGGGACAGCCTTCTCCCAGGCAGAAAGGGGGCCCATTGTGCCTTTTCTGGGCCCTCCCCATACAGAACTACAGTGCCAGCAGGCTGGTGCTATATCAGAGACTCCAGCAGCTTGGCTGATACTGTTGCCATGCCCTGGAGATCCCCAGAGACTCTGGCCCACCCAAGCTGCTTTTCCATATGAATAGCTGGTCTTCGCTCAGGCTTCACAACTTCCTAAATCCTCTCCAACAAGCAACAGCAAGCCTCAGTGAGCCTCCAACATCCCATACCTCTTGCTAAGGGGCCCCAGGCCCAGCAATAGCAGCAGCCAGCCTAGATTCACAGTTTAGCTTTGTCTGGGAATGTCCAAGCCTACCACAAGTAGCAGCCATATTAGCAGCCATCTCAGATTGCTTTCTTTCCTTTTTCTTTTCTTTTTTTACAAATATTTTTTAAAATTTATTTTTAGAGAGAAGAGGAGGGAGAAAGAGGGAGAGAAACATCACTGAATTATTGACTCTTGTGCGCCCCCTACCGGGGACCTGGCCCACAACCTAGGCATGCGCCCTGACTGGGAATCGAACCCGCGACCCTCTGATTCGCAGGCCAGCACTCAATCTATGAGCCACACCAGCCAGAGCTCAAATTGCTTTCTTTATAGCTCAGGAAGGGTGGCCCTGGGCAAAACACAGGTTGGGGCTTACCTTGGCCTGCACCTCCTGGAAAATCCCAGAGCCTGTGCACCCAGTGGACAGCTACAGGCCACATCTGCCCCTGCACAGCTGATCCTCTGTGGAGGGCAGAGGTTGGTGGTCAGTGGTCAAAGCCAGTGCTTGCAGCTGACTGGCCTGGGTAAATCCCTCCCACTGACCTGCCAAGAGTAATCAAGGCTCAACTACAAGAGAAGGGTATACTCAGTCCACATAAAGGATGTACCTTGAGTATCCAGCTTGGGCACTAGGGGAGGCTGTGCCTACAGGGCACCTATGCATTAGGCAATCCTACCAAGACGGAGTCATAGCACCTCTACCTAATACAAAGAAACAAACACAGGGAGGCTGTCAAAACAAGGAGACAAAACATGGCCCAAATGAAAGAACAGATCAAAACTCCAGAAAAAGAACTAAACAAAATGGAGATAAGTAATCTATCAGATGCAGAGCTCGAAATGCTGGCTATAAGGATGCTCAGCGAACTTGGTGAGGACCTCAAAAGACCTCACTGGACCTCATAAAAAAGATCCAGTCAGAAATGAAGGATACACTAAGTAAAATAAAGGATGTTGGCCGTCTATGTTGGCTTATTTGTAATTAAGATTGTCAAAATGGAACATAAGAGAATTATAACCAAATCATCAGAACAAATTAAGTCAGAATTATGCTGGATATAATATCTTTATCTTACAAAAGATGAGAAAGGACTTCATGGAGACAATAGCAAAACATTATTTAAGACAAATAAGGTCAAACTGTACTTTGTACAATATTCACACATGGTAATACTTACTTGATCATTAAATACAAGTTCTGATAAAATATAAAGTTCCCCAAAAAACTCAATAAGTCTTTCAATAAAGGCTAAATGTAACATAGGCAATTTTGAAGAACAGCAATGTGTGAAGGCTCTTGACATACCAAATATCAAAGTTTATTATAAAGACAGTATGGTGCTAGTATAAGAGTAGGCAGACCAACAGAATACATCAGAAAGTCCCCCAAACAGAACCACACATTCAGGAAAACTTGATATGATATAGACGGCATTATAAACTGATATGGAATATATGAATAAATGGTATGGGACAATTAGTTATCCACATGGAAAGAAATTAGATTGCCTATTCCACAATGAATTTGTACAAAATAGTCAGTTTCAGGTGGATTAAAGATGTAAGTGTGAAAAGCAGAACATTTCAAAGAAAATACAAAGAAAATTTTTCCTGACTTGACGGCAAAGAATTTCTTAACTAAGACACAGAAAGCACAAGCCATATGAAAATTTTGTCTATGTTAAAATTAAAAGTATCTGTGCAACAAAAATAACCATGAATATAAAAAAGATAAGCTGTAAGTGAAAAGATTTTTTCATTTTTTTATTTTTAAATCTTGTTTATTTTATTACAGTTGTCTCAATTTTTCCTCCTTTGCCCTCCTCTACCCATCCTACCCCGCTTCCATCTCCCACAGTCAATTCCCACTCTGTTGTCCATGTCCATGGGCTATTAATACATGTTCTTTGTTTAGTCCCTTCTCCTTATTTATAAATGGAAAGATATTAAAAACAAAGAAAATAGGATTTGTATGGATAATAAAGTACTCCTTCGAATTGATAAGCAAAAATAAAACCAATAGAAAAGTGGGCAAAAAAAAAAAATCAACAGAAAAAATTCAGATGGCTAATAAACACTCAAAAAGATAATCTTATTACTAATCAGAGAAGTGTACATTAAAGATGAAATATCATTTCATTTCACAACCATTAGATTGGGAAATACAATACTAAAAAAATATTGTGAGGAACCAAAATTTTGCCATCCCCAAATAAGCCTTTTGGGATGTTGATTTTAAGCTGGTTATTAAGGAACAAAAGACTCAGAAAGAAACTTTGATCTTCCCCCTAATTGCCTAAAAGGAATTTTGATAGAGGACAGAATCTGCTCCAGGAAGGGAGATATCATCATTGATAACTACAGTTTAATATAAACTAGTGTGCGATAGACATCTGCTTTTCCATCTCCATTGTTTTCCTGCCCTTCAAAGTCCCCAACAAACCACACCCACTATTCCCTCTTCCCCCTAGTCCAAAACGGCATATAAACCTTAAATGCCCAGTGTGTCTTTGGGTCTCATATTCTCATGGCATCCCTACATGCACACCTGTAATAACTTATACATTTTCTCCTGTTAATTTGTCTCTGTTAATCAGATTAGTAGCCCAGCCAGAATAATTTAAAAAAGGTGCGAGGAAAAGTTATTTTTTACGCCCCCACAGTATCAAGTGCTGGAAAAGAACACAGAAAAACCAAAAACCTTGCTGGTGAATAGTAAAAATTGATATACAACCATTCTGGGGAACAACTTGGCAATAGTCAGTATTTGAAGATAAGCATACCCTTCCACCAAGCAATTCTGCTACTAGAAACACATTAGGAAACTCTGAAGAAATATGGACAAGGAGAAAGGAGCAAGAATGTTCATTGTAGCAGTTTTTAACATATAACAACTAATACTCTAATAGTTGCAACAGAACAGTTTGTTTTTTATATAATAGACTATTCTACAGCAATTAAAATGAACTACAGCTATATATATAAACAAAATGAACCTCAATATTTAGTGGAAACATTTTGCAAAATGATAGTTTGCATATATATGAACATATTTTGTTCATATATATGAATATATATGAACATATATATGAATATATATTCATATATATATATATAAACACTAAACACCAGATAGGAACAGTAGTTACTGCAGGAAAGAAAAATGGGAGAGTTTATTCGTTCTCTAATTTTAACGTTTAAAAAATCTGAGGCAAATCTTGCAAAATATTATTTCTTAAAGGTGGTAGTAAATGCATACACAAGTATTTATTATCTTATTCTCCACCAGTCTCTACATGTTTAAAATAATTCACAATGAAGAAGGAGTGGGAAACGGTTAATTTTACATAAACATAACTGTAACAGATGCAAGAATAAACCTCTCTCTACCAAAGAACAGTTCAAATTTTTAAGACGTCAAATCACCATAAAAAAGGTAGTAGAAAGTGTCACCTCAGCTTTACAACATAATTAAAGCTTATTACTTGTTAAATATCTATCATTATTAAATTAAGGAGCTGTTGTGTTCAAGCATCTGAGCGTTTAAATAAAAGATTACAAGATTTCAGAGCAGAGAAATATATCTCAGTATGCTGGGAGTTTTTATGTACTAGGTTATGTGACATTCTAGTCTCATCATCTGAGTTAAGATGCCCAGATACACTCAACACAAAATACACAAGGCTATGAAATTCTTTTAATCTATGTTAACTTTTTTTTGAGTTGTAGCTCCATTTGATGCTGATTAAAACAAAAACAAAAACGCAGGCCTTAGAAAAACCACACTATCTTATACACAAAGGCCATCCACAAGCCTTAGATTGAGAACTCCCGCTTTAAAGTTGCTTCTCCAAATCTTTGCTCGCTGCATAGTTTTGGAAAACAATGCAAAGCGTATTTAGGCTTCGTTAGGTTCCAGCTGCGTAAAAGTGACCTTCCGTGCTTTCACCAACTCCTCAAGGAGCTGTTCCAAGCTTCAGAGAGACTTTGTCCCCCATCGAGCCGGGGCTGGGCAAACGTCACTCTCATCAGCTACAGATCAAAAGTCTATCGCTTTAAAGCGGGTCAAGCGGTACTGTCAAGGTGTCACGCAAACAGAACGGGGCAGAAGCTGCCCCCTTTATTTCAAGATCCGGGACTCTGAGAGGCACCCAGGAGCTACCTGGAGAACGTCGTTACCAAGAGCCAACGGGTCAGAAACTGTGGTCAAACGACGAAACTCCCCTGCACGCCCCTCTCCAAGGCCGCACCTCAACCCCTGTCCCGGTTGGGGTCTGGTTGAGGGGGGAGGGGAACCTCGCCCCCAACAACGTCCTCAACCGCCTCCTGCCAAAGTCCCTGATCCGGCCCACACAAATCACGGCTTAAAGTATTCCATACTCACTGAAAAGCGGGTCCGGGTCCGGGTCCCGGCCCGGCCCCCGGAATTCGGCGGGTCTCCCAAGGTTTCGGGGGAGGCGGCGGCTGGGACGCCATCTCCTCCACCTCCGCTCCGCTCCGCTGCGGCAGAGCGCTGGGACTCTCCAGACCCGGGCGCGCAGGCAGCACGCGCACCAGGCACAAAGGGCAGAACACCGAGCCCTCCACGCCCCGTCCCCCCCGCCCCCGCCCTCAGCCCTGCGTCAGGACGAGGCTCGTGGTACTTTGCCAGCTGGGACCAGAGCATAGGAGGATGCCTCTAATCCATGGGAGAGAAATGCCTTTTATTTTTATTTTTATTTTTTTTTTGTCGTGGGAAGAATTTCTTGTCTAAACCTCCTGGTTAAGGTAAGGTCTCATCGATATTTCTGGTAGCAGCTACAATGTCTTACGTGTCGGTGTCCCACGGTAGTATCTCTGGGACTAGACCCCCTCCTGCCGGGTTTTCTGTCCCACTTACTCCTACACCCAAGAAAGAGGCAGGGTGTGGCAGCAGTTGCGGCAATATTTCTGATTTTTCTACCAACAAGTAGGGGAGAGTTCATTCAGCCTTCCCGAGAGGGGGCTGGTACTTTCGTTCTAAAGCTCTTGTTTCCTTGGGGAACAAAATTGCTAGACGCAAGAGGTGCGTAGTCTTTCGTCTTCCCCGCTCCCTCTGAGGGCCAGAAGGGGTTAAATCTCAGGCTCCAGCTTCAAAGGGAGAAGGTGAGGCTGGGAGGTCTGAGGTGAGGGTGTGCCAACTGGGTGCCGGAGATGTCTAGATGGAGGGGATCGTTTCCTGCCTGCTGGGGCGGCTTTGTTAGCAAGGAGGGGTGAGTGGGAAGTTTCTTGGGCTTGATCGAAGGGGAGGTGGGGGAAGGTCTTGCTTGGCCAAAAAGGAGACTCGAGATCACATCTTGGATGTAAGGGAGATTTCAAAGCTGAGTGTAATTGGTTGCAAAATGCAGTTGTGGGGTGCTTCCTTCTTTAGAAATTCACACCCCACCCCCACCGCCACGAGACAAATGACACCCTTCAGTATAGAATGAGTTTTTAAAAGATCACGGGATGTGAGACAGCCTGGTCGTTACGGTGCTTTTTCACATGCCCTGCTCCTTCCCTACTTGCAGTGAATGATTTCTGTAACATTCCGAGAGGTGAAAAGAAAGTTCAACCTCTCCTCCAGTCAACGAGAGACGGTTATGCTTGGTTTGTGGAGAAGGGACTCTGTCCCCTTAGGGATTCTGACGCGGGGGAGGAGGTTCTGTTGCAATGACTTGTTCCAGTTCTTTCCGTAAACTAAACACGTAAACGAAAAGCAAAAATCTTAAAGGTAACCAACAACGAAAACCTTGCTGTATGGGATACATTTTTCATGGCTTGCTTTCAAAGGTAACAAACCTCATATGGAACGACCGATTTCTGCTGTCCTAGAAAATCCTGTCATTTCAGCTCTGTACATTAAGATGAGACAACCAAATTTAAGGCATAACGTTATTTCCTTCTTTTAATGTTAACGTATTTAAGTCTCTAAACTGTTGCTAAGTGAAAATGATTCGAGAAGTTTGTAAAACCATTCAAGTGGTAACACACTTAAGAGTGTTTTGTTTGATTTTTGTTTAAGGCCCCTTCAAATTACTCAAGAAGGAGGTTTCCTAATTCTCAACGTATCTGGGGACTTCTCAGAGCCAAGAAATTATAATGTATCATTTAATTGACCTTGCATGATACCTTTATTTCTAGGGAAACTATTGGAGAAATAAACATTGTCTTTTGCCAAAAGAAAGAAAGTAAACGTTTTATTGAAACTATTTAACTTAAGTCCCCAGGGAAATCTTCCATACAAATTGCCCTTTTTAAGTACTTACTCCTCACTTTATTGGGGAAGAAGGGTTTTTGTTTTTTTGTTTGTTTTTTGAGTTGAAGGTTAATCCTGAATTAAATGAAATCCTTGATCTTAACTAATGGAAAGGAGGGGTCATTATTTTGTATCAAGGCTCTACTCTCGATATGTGGCCACAAACATTTAGAAACTTACAAGTAGTGCATTTAAAGGGCTGAAAAACACAAACTTACTCTAAGAATGGCATCTTCATAGTAAGCAATTGGTAAGAGCTTCACCCTCCTACAAATTTTACTCATGTTCATTTGAATTATGAAGCTGCGAAAATTAAAAGGTGCCACTGTCTTTTATCAATGTGACCACAATTATACCATACCAAAACTGCTATACAACGACATTGCTAGTTCCTCATTTTAATGTGGACTGATTCATTAATCAGAAGACTATCTACTTTTGCCAAACAGAATGATTAGGTAATTTAGTAACTCCCCTTCTTGGCAACAAGAGAATTATATTGGATTTCCACTGTTCTCTAGTATTTGTTTCTAAGTGAATTTATTCAAATTACAAAAGGTAGCAAATTGTTTCAGACAGTAATTAATTACTCTGAAATATTTTGCATTTAATGTGTTTTTGTTGGAGGTTTTACTTGTGCATGAAAGCAGATTTTTCTTATTTTGCTAATTGTCATTTAGTTATATCATAAAGTAAAATTGATGTTTTTGGATCATCACTTTGCCTTAAATACTTGACTGCTAAACTATCATTAAGGTTAGTCAAGTATTATATAAACTAACTTATCTGACATTTTTCTAGTGAACTAATTTTTAATACCAAATAGGGAAAGTTTATTGAATCTACTACTCTGTGTTCTCAAACAATAGTCAATGGTACAAAATAAAAGCAAAATTTTACTCTGTACTCTTGTTTTCAGTACCCTTCAGAGACAACTGTTCTTTATGATTTTTATTTCTTTTGATTGATTTAGTTATATTGGTGTACTTCATCATAATCCAGACTGCTAAACTAACCCCTTGACAATTAGAAATGTATCTGATTCATCTAATAAATTTCTTCATGCTTATGTTTCAATATACATATAATGAAAGGGACATTATTGGAGAGTACAAAATCGTGTTTTTCAAATAAAAGCTACTTTTTATCCTTAAAGGTGATGATACATTTTTCTGTGAAAGTAAAACACAAAAGATGCTCATTAGTTTTACTTTTTATTTTTTTCTAGTTATAATTATTCAATATGTTTCCACTGACTGAGAAAAACAAGCATGTGGCCCAGCTGTTGTTCAATACTGGTACATGTCCAAGATGTATCTTCAGATTCTGTGGTGTGGATTTTCATGCACCTTACAAACTGTCCTACAAGGTATTTTCATTTTTTAAAAGTTAAGAACATTTCTTTATTTTTAAATGAATACCTGTACATTTGAGGGAAAGTCTATTCATAGCTCTTCATTAATTTAAAAAAACTATAATAAAATAATTACTGACTGCTAATTTTAGAATTTGCATTACTGTAAAAATGTAAGTTTCTTCTTAAGCAATTACATTTGACACTTAATATAGTGGAATCTTAGTGGAGCAGTTCCCTGGTACATTTAATGCTTGTATAGACCTTTTCTAAAGAGTATCTAGACAAAATATCACAAAGTGATGTTGCTCACCAGATATTAGTAAGTTGTAACAGGAGGATGTGATAGTCCTTAAACCTATTAAGTGGAAGCATTGTGGATTTGTTTGCATTTTTCCTTTTTCTGTTTTCTATATTATTTCATTTACAAATAGATATTTGCAACCCTCTAGAAATAAATGCTATTAAATTATTATTTACTGCTATAAATAACAACAAAAGTAATCTACAGGGGTCTTTGACATTTATTATAATATACAGAGAGCTTTGACATTTAATAGAATACTTTTTCATAAAATATATAACATTTCGTGAAGTATATTTGATTCTAATAGTGATGTTCTTTTCAGAGGCAGATAGTAATTATATATATGTAAATATATAGCTATGTAAACAGTCAAAACACATACACACACATGCACGCACACTCAGTTTCTTATAATTTTAAAAAATTGCCCAGGAGTTAGCAATAGTTGTCATTTTTCCTATGTATTAGTTGTTTCTATTATTTTGAGATAATAATTATATCTAATATTCATATAGCATTATTATATGTCAAGCTCTCATATAATCCTCATAATAACCTATTAGGTAAGTACATACTATGATTGTCTCTATTTTCAGATGAAGAAACTGAGGCACAGAGAGGTTAAGCAACCTGCCCAAAGTTACACAGCTTTTAAGTGAGCAAGCTAGGATATGAACTGTCTGTCTGAATCCAAAGCCTAGAATTTGGAGCTGGAAGACATGGATTTGAATCCCAGTTCCACCACTTTCCATCTTCAGTTTTCTCCTCTGTAAATGGGAATGATGATAACATCCACCTCCCAGGATTTTAAGGGACAATATCTAATAAAGTATGTGAAAACACTTTGAAAACTGGAAATGGTACATATGCTATGATGATTAGTATATGTGTATATTTATTTATACACACTTTGACTATAGAGTAATAAAACTGGTTTTGTGGAACTTCTCTTACACATTTTTAAAGACACATTAGAATCTATTATTCTATGCATATGTTGTAAGTTTTAAAATATGTATTATATAAGAGACAGCATTACCAACTTTTGTTTGTATAATCTTGTGTAAATATGAAAATATTTGAAGACTTTTTTTGGAAAATGTACTTAAATTTTGACCTGTTCTATTCATATAACTATATATATGTACACATACATATATATGTACTATGTTATACTGACATTATACATCTTAGGTAATAAACATTTATGTGGATCATAATATACCTGTGTGTGTATATATGAATATTTCTCTGTTAAAGATAAAATAGAAGAGCTAATGCCTTAATAAAATGAATTAAATTTGTTTGAGTGAAAGACTTTTCCCTTTACAGTCAGTAAATTGTAATCTCAGTGAATTTAAAGGAATACCTATTCAACAACTGAATAATAAAACCTGTTTAATTTAGACAAAACAGAGGAAAATTCTCTGAGTATTTAGATAAGTAGAATGTCTGAAACATGAGAATGGGTTCAAAAGGAATGCTACTTTTAATATTCTAGGACAAAGGGTGACAAAAATTAGGCAAACCAGAATGTACAATAGTGGAGGACTTCTTTCAACTAATGCGTATAAGTGGTTTGTAATTATGGTGCCAAATTTCAGCATTGCCAGTATCTGTTTACCTTTTTTAGTAAATTGTCTTGAAATTATTTTTAGTGAATAGACTTCTAATCTCTGTCTCATTTTTCAGATTTCACATTAAATAAATATTGTACATGAGGTTTTAGTGATTGTGAGATTATGAAATCACCTAGCAATAATGGAAAATCAGTTTGTATGTCTATTTGTTAATAATTAGAATTGAAGGATTTTCTTTAACTGAAATTAGCAAGTGAATGACCCCACATCAGAACTACAAGCCAAATTAATAAATTTCTTAATATTTCTTAATGGAGCCTTTCCGCCTCAGATTTAGGACTTTAGCTTCACTGATATATGAAACCCCTTTGAAAAAATATTCACACATCTGTTATAGAAGTTAGGTAATTCTCTTAAATTCTCCAGAAAGCCAATGCTGGCTAATAAAATTAATTCACTGCTCTAGAATTAATGTAAATCAACATTAGGTAAATTTGTCATATAATACTCCTATTTTTGGGCTTCATCTTACCCTTAGGGTTATTACTTTTTTTTTTTAAATTAACTTTCCAGGAGTTGCTCAATGAACTACAGAAATTTCTGGAAACTGAGAAAGGTGAATTAAATTTCGAAGTTCCAAACCCACCTCCCAAGAAAATGCGACTACATGAATTAGAAGATGGGATTGATAATCTGAGTCAAAACGGAGAGGGAAGGGTCTCCGGTATTGAAGAGGGAAGCATTACTTCCAAGAACTCAAATTTAAATGTGTGCAACGTATGCTTAGGAATTCTCCAAGAATTCTGTGAAAAAGAGTTCATTAAAAAGGTAAATAATCTGTCTTTTGTTATTATATGTGCAATCATATAGAGGTTTTCAGTTTCAATACCTAGAATTTTTGTATCTACAGGAACAATGCCATTCATTTCAACTTGTTTTACACCAATGGATTATTAAAACATTTTCTTAATTTATCTTTAATAATGAAAACCTTTTTTATCTCAAATTATCTTTTTATCAACATGATATCTGAAAATTAATGAAATATATATCCATTCATCTATTTCAGTCATGAGTGCTATTCAAATGAAAAAAAAAATAGCAGCTTTCCTTTTGCTATTTAGCAGAAGTAGGAAGTTACAGGAAAGCTCTTTCTTAGTCATACCTATTAATATCTAGAAAAGACAAAAATTACAGCCTTGTGGGAGGTACATGTTTGAATGTGGCATTGCCTTTTTTCCCAGCTGTCAAGAATGCCATATTTGGCTTTACTTTGTTTAAAATGTTTTCTAAATTGTGCGGTAACTTAATAGAAAACTATTTTGACATTCGGTAGATTGTTCTGCAGGTGAGTGCTGACTCTTTTGGTGATGTCAGTGTTCAGGGTCATGGTTAGCAAATATTTGATTTCAGGGTGTTTATGAGAGTTCCCTACTCAAAGGGGAAAGTTGGGAGGTCTTGCAGTGTCATCTCCTGAATGAAAAATTTGTTATAAAGATTATTATAAAATTTTTTAGCAATTCCTAGTAACTTATATAATACATTTTTTTTATGTGTAAAAAATAATTTTTTTGTGATAATTTTTTAGGTGTGCCAAAAGGTTGAGGCCTCTGGATTTGAATTCACCAATTTAGTATTTTCAGTTTCCTTCCCACCACAGCTATCCGTAAGAGAGGTAAGGTCATTTACATGCATAAAGCTATATGTGAAATGCCTGCTAGAAGTTTCTAAAAAAATACAAATGTAGCAATATTCCTTACCATATTATATTTTTTACATTTTGTTTACTTACTGAGTGATTGAAAGCATTACATTATAGCTGCTTGATGATATTGAGTGAATGGATGAATAAAGGAATTATTGGTTCACATTAGTATGTTCATCACAGGACTGCCATCTTCTTAAAAGGTCCTCATTCAGTAGAATACATTCATTGAGGGTTAGCTCTGTGTGGTCAGAGATCTTTTCTGTGAACCAGGAATCCAGAGGTTTGAGGGTGGGAGATGGGTGAGGTATACATTTTATAATGGTTCTGGGATAGAGATATTTTATTTATGGTCAATCTTACTTTCTGGAGTAAAATATAAAACAATAGCACTTCTTTCAGTCAATGGTATAAAGGTAAATAATCTTATGTTTATTTTACAATAACTTTCCCTTTGTTAGTAAAAAAGTCACTACTGTAACATTCCTGTGTGTCAAAACTGACATGAAAACAAACCTATTTGTGTTAATACTGTTACATGAGGTATAAGGAGAATGGCCTTTGTAATCCCAAATTATAACAATAAGTTCTAAATGTATCTACTTATTTATATGTATAAGGTGTCTTTTCATTAAGAATCCCGAAGCATCACCAGAACATTGTGTCTTATACCCATAGTTTTCTTTGGGTGAGCATGTTTGTTAGCCCCTAAAAGGCTGAAAATTGACTTAAAACTTGTTGAATGGTAGATAAGAGCTGAGAAGTGAAAAAGAGTAGATGATTTTAAGTAGCACCTCTATTGATGACTAGATAACTAAGCAAATGGAAGAGTAAAGGGGATGATATACTGAGGTTTATAAACACAAAGTCATTTTCTAGTCAATCATCAGAGCATTTCTCACTGATAGGTCATCATCAGGGTCCAAAGTTCATAGAGAGAAACAGATTTCCAAAAGCTAAGTGACTCACAAAAAGTTGCAGTATTTGAATAACAAAAATAGGAATAAGTACAGTTGACCCTTGAACAATGAAGGTTTGAACTGTGCAGGTCCACTTATATACAATTTATTTTCAATAAACACTGTAAATGTATTTTCTCTTCTTTAAGATTTTCTTAATAACATCTTTTCTTTAGCTTCATTATAAGGATACAGTATATAATATACATATAACATACAAAGTATGCGTTAACTTTATATTATTGGTAAGGCATCTGGTAAACAGCAGGCTATTAATGTTTTGGGGGAGTCAAAAGTTACCAACCAATTTTTGACTGTGGGAGGAGGGGGCACCCTTTTTACCCCTCCTTTGTTCAACTGTCAATTGTATATTTCCCAAGTATGGTTATATATCTTAGCACAAAACTACTCAAGGCTTATATCTTTTATATTAAAATTTGTGTTGTCCATATTTATCACTTATGTGATGATTTTAACGATGTTGATTTAATACTTATTGAATACTTATGGAGTATTTATATTTCATATCAGAAATAGAAGATTCCATTTTAAAAAATAGAATTACTCTGCTTAAACTCTACTTATTTTTTTAACTGATTTTAACCACTAAACTATTGAGCAGAAATATGTGACTATTCCTATGGGGAATTAATACAGGTTAGTATGTTAAGTAACTCATTGTTTTCCTTTTTGTTAATAAGTAGTACATTTTTATCCATTCATTTCTTAAAAAGAATACTTATTTAGAAAGTATGCAGTTTTATATACAGCATATTATTTTCACAACCCAGATTTCTTGTGCAAATTGTACTTATGTTTCACTCTGTGATTTTCTTTTATTGTTATGTTTTGTTGCTTTTACTGTTGTCTTTTATTACTTCTTTGGTGTTGGGATATGTTATGGGCCAGACTAGATATAACTTATTTATTACACATCCCAATATAAAGAAAGTACACATCTTCAGACTATTCTTGCATTTTGAATATAAATTTTGTAACTTCATTAGTGACATGTTACTTGTACAATATGGTTTTCAATTTAGATCTTGTAAAACTTAGAACTTATTTGTCTATGTGTAGAATATATATTTTAATATACATGAAATTGATTTGTGCTAGTTATCTCATAATTCAGAGTGGAATACACAATTGAGTCCATTTTTTCCCACTTCTGTAGAAGAAAATTTTGATCAAAGATATATTGATTTGAAAGCAAATCATTTTTTAATAACACAGTAGTTTTTGTTATACTCTTGCTTACAAAAGAATCAATGAAAAGGATAACCTCAAGTAAAGAATTTTTAAAAACCAAGCTATTAAATTTGTATTAATTGCTACATTTCTGGCCCTACCTGTCCCTTTCTGGCCACAGCTTTGGTTTTTATTTATCATCATCATAAAAGCACTCATTTAAAATCTTAGAAAGAAAAGCTTGCAGTTAGTGTAATCATCATCATCTTTTGCTGAATTTGGCAGACTATGGAGGGAGGGATGGAGCACATCTCCTGTGTGTGTTTTCCTGGGAACCAGCTGATCTGGTTAGGACAGTTTTAGACTGAATACTACTACAAAGGAGAAAAACAAGTAGATGAACTGATGAAACTATGTTAGACATAAAGTAAGACATAGTAAGCAGGATAAATGGAGGCGGTATCCAGGGATTCACAAAAGACAAGGATATGGAAACTAGCTGGACATAATACTCAGAAGCTTTAATACCTTCATAACAACATACAATTTTGAATGACAAAATACAGTTGAGATGATAAAGGAGGGAAATAAATATCTCGTGACTATCTTGGTGACTTTCTGGATTTGTGCTTACCATTTGGATGTAACAACAGAAGGACATCTTCATTATAGACTCAGATACATCAAAGGGAGAAATAGAATAGTGTGATATGACAAGAAATTATACCTGCAATGAGATTCTGTAAGTGGAATGATGCTAGACACTATCTAGAGTAGTATTTAAAACAAGAGAGAGCCCTGACTGGTATGGCTCAATTGGCTGGGCATCATCCAGTAAAGCAAAAAGTCGCTGGTTCAATTCCTGGTCAGGGCACATGCCTGGGTTGCAGGTTTGGTCCCCAGTGAGGGTCCGCACAAGAGGCAACCAAGAGAGGTGGCTGATTGCTATTTCTCTCCCTCTCTTTCTCCCTCCCTTCCCCTCTCACTAAAAATAAAATCTTTTGAAAATATAAATAAAATGAGAGAAATGGGATAGTTATAAAAGTGGAAGTGTGCTCTGTGTCCCTTGGCCAAGGGAAAAGGTGATTAGTTGTAGACATGAAACAGTCACAAATGTTAATGTATACAGTAGCATGAGGGACTCCCAGTATTTAGGCACTTGATAGAAATCACATTTGGTTAAAAGCACATTGTCTGACAGCTTTTGAATTGGAACCGTTTCCTCTCCTAGAGTAGTGGTTGTCAAACTGTAATATACCTAGGACTTATATTGAAGAGTTTCTCAGACCCCGTCTACAGGCACTCTGATAGAGTAGGTCAGTGGGACCCAAGAATTTGTGTTTCTAACAAGTTCGTTGGTGATGTTGGTGGTGTTGGCTCAATGATCACACTTTGAAAACCACGGTCCTGAAGACTGATGGCAGAACTAATGTAGTCCTAAACGAAAAATGAACCACCTTTTAAGATTTGTATTCCTGATAGGAAGAGAGAAACAGACATATTTGGAATATATCCTAGACTTTTGATAGATGGATTTCAAGCAGTCCAAAGGAAAGGCAGTTGAAGAAAAATGGCAGAGGAATCTGGGCTGGAAGATAAATGAAAATGTGTGGGAGGTGCAGAGAAAGTGCAAATGAGACTTTAAAACCAAATTATTCCAACCAATAAAAGAATGTTTAGGGATAAAAATGAAGAAGAAATGGGAGATCCCTCCCTCTCTTTCTCCCTTTCCCCCTCCCCTCTCTATTTACATAAACACTTGTGTTTAATTTGTATTTATATATTCAGATATATTTATTTGACTTCTTATTTTGGAGAACTTCAAAAGTAGTAAGGTAGCCTAACAAACCTCTATGTCTTTATGTATATTATCCAATTCTAACATTGAAATCAGTTTTTTAAAAAAAGGAAAGATAAAGTCAAATTAATGCAAATGTAAGAAGGAGGTATAGATCTGTAAGAATAGCAACTAGAAAATAAAATTTCCAATGAGTAGGGACTTGCAAGAATTTCTAAGGAAGACTTGGGGTACTTGAAGTTATGTTTAGAGCAAGAAAGAGATGATAGAGGGAATTGATCTGCTATTTGGAACTGATGACATATTGCTGATGGATGATGTAGAGAAAGCAGAACTTTCAAGAAAAATCATCTTCATCTGAAAAGGGTAGAATGATCATTGGTAGGGAAGAATGAAAGCTCCACACTGTGAAGCTGCTCTAAATGGGTTCAGGTATTCTGGCCCAGATGAATTACATTCCAAGATAGATTCAGAAGAGAGAACTTGCTGCTGTCCATGATCCTTGATAGCTTTTAAAAGATAACAGATTTTCCAAATTATTAGTTTTCCAAAGGTGAAGAAAAGTTGGTTCTGTTAAGTACCAACTGGTGAGCTTGACCCTAAAATCCTGGCAAGATTCTGGATCAGGAACTAAAGAATAGATTGTAGGCGTGGAGAATAAAGCAAACTGGATTGTCAACACACTGAAGAGGTTTGCTAAGAACAAACTATGTCTGCAACATTTCTTTTTACAGGTAGCAGGACTGGCAGAGCAGGAAATGCAGTAGCACCTGCGTGATTGGAATTCACTAGACTAGATTTCTTTCTCATGGTAATTTCCTGAGAGTGGCAGTAACGTGAGCAGGGTGTGAAGACAGCTGGGTGGATTGTGCCTGACTGGCCATACTGAAGGAGCTGATTAATGATTGGTATGGAACTAGACAGTGTTTCTCCAAATGTGCTCTGCAGATCAACTACATGAAATCTACCTTGGGATAAGTTTTTGATTGCTGGGCCTTGTCTCATACCTCCTAAGTCAGAATCTCTGGAGATGGAACATATAGAAACCCCTCAACAGTTCATGTACACATTGAAATTTAAGAATCATGGAACCTGAGGCAGATTTCTGCAGTGCTACATGACATTTTTCATACCTTGTCCTTTTCATGATTTCTATCCATGATATAATGGAAACATTCACTACAGGTGTGCATGACAAGAGTTGAGTGTATAGCAAATAGTGTTAGAACTGAAATCTAGGAAGATATCAAGAATAGGGAAAATCTAGCAAAATGGAATTTAACAGAAATAAACATAAATTCTTATACTGGGGTTTAGAAAACTGCCAAGTTAGGGATAGGCAGGAGTGGCTTAAAAACTCTGTCTATAGGCAAGGCTTAGGGGTTTTAGTTAATCGTCTGATAAGAATTAGAGGTGTCATGTAGATAATATCTTTGGATTTTAGTTCAGATTTTAGAAGTAAGTATCTGGAAAGTTGAAGGTGACAATCCTATTTTATTCAGAGCTGGCCAGTCCTGGAGAGCCATATTCAGATGGAACATTCTATTTTAGGAGGAACAAGGACAATTGGGAAGACATTTAGCGATAGCCCCCAGAATTTGTGAATGTTACTTTATGTGAAAACTAAAAAGGGATTTTGTGGATGTAATTAAGATTAAGGACCCTGAGATGGAGAGATTATCCTGAATTATCTGGGTGGGCTCAAGCTAATCACATGAGTTCTTAAAAGTACCCTTCCTGGCTGGGGTCACAGGCAGAGGAAGACGTGATTGTGGAAGAATGGTCAGAGAGATACAATGGTGCTCACCTTGAAGACAGTGGAAGGGAGCCATGAGTCAAGGAATGTGTGTGTGTGTGTGGGGGGGGGCCTCTAGAAGCTAACGAAGGTAAGGAAATGGGTCCTCTTAGCCTCCATCCTCCAGAAAGGAACAGTCCTTTTGACATTTTGATTTTAAGCCAGTGAAACCCATGTTGGACTTCTGACCTAACTTTAAGATAATAAATTTGTGTTGTTTTAACCCACTAAATGTACAGTAATTTGTTATAGCAGCAAATAAAAAAATGAATATGCATTCAGAGCAGTGTATTCAGAATGGTGGACATCTGAAACCTGGTCACAGGAGATACCGGAAGGAACTTGGGTTATTTAATTTAGAGACTATATGATTTAGTGGAATTAATTTGTTCTATTTAAATATTTGAGGGGTTTTCTGCTGCAGAGATAGGATCAGAATGGAAACAGTTTTCAGCTATAAGGAATTATCTATAATAGAATAAACTGTTTTCAGGGATGGTGAGTTTTCTATCACCAGAGTGTTTAAGTCCAAGTTGGGCAACTACTTGGCAGATATAGAGAGAAGATGTGCATCATATAGTTGGTTAAACTAGAGACTTTATGCAGCCTTTTCGATTCCAAGATCCTATACAGTTTTAAGAAAAATATTTTTATAGTAGTTATTTTTTGTTACCTTATATTCATGATTGATTCCTCTAAACTTCTATACCATATTAAGTTATTGCCACACGAAAATTACCATAGAATAAATTACCAGATTTATGCTAATAGTAAAATGCATAAATTTGCAATTATGGGAAAAGAGCATTCCATTAAGTCCTTCAAAAAAACAAAACAAAACAACAACAAAAAACCCGTTTTAAAGTCCTAGTAATTCTTTTAGGTTTATCTTTACTAGTGGAGTCCAGTAGAGGGCAATATAGTACTATTTGGCTTATTGGTTCCTCCTCAGGGGATGGTATGTGGGAGTTTGCTTACTGTAACTGACTTTAAATACATATAGTGTCTCTTAAGAGTTACTTTGGTTGTATGAAACACTTCTGATATACAGCTTGATATGGTTTGTGTCTTATTTGTCAAATCAAACTTTTTTTCCTTTCATTTGTTATACTTTATAATATCTCCATGGTTTGCACTAAGTACTGTAAATTATATATAACCCTAGAAAAGCCAAAAATAAAAGTGGTACCATTGCTATGGTAGTAGTTTCAAGTTACAAAATTGTTTTTCTTAAATTCTGTCAAATGAGTATTCAAAAGACTTTTGATTTTTATTTAAATCTGTGGATTTTTAATCAGTTTGAGGTCATTATATCATAAAGAATCCAAAGAAAGCAATAAAACCCTTATCCTAAAAAGGCATATATTCAGAAACTTCGTATGTGTTTATAAGGGGATTTTTCAATTCCTAGTCATTAATTTAGGATTTTTCTTAACTGGATATTCCAGTATTTTTACCCCTCTTTTCTTCTCCTCACAGATAATCACTGTCTTTACTTCTAAAAGTAGAGTTTAAATGGACCTGACTTAGAACTTTATAGAAAATGGAATCATAACATTGTATATCTTTTGTGTTTAGCTGCTTTTACTACGTATTATTTTTAAAAGATTCATCTACATTGCTTTGTAGAACTGTAATTTATTTTCATTGCTGAACAGTATTCAGTTGCATGAATATACTGCAGTTTATTCAGACCACTGTTAATGGATATTAAGGTCATTTCTGATTTTTGGCTACTTTTAATAGTGAAACTATAAACATTCTTATAGCTGTATTCTAGTGCACATATGCAGGAGTTTATATAGGGATATGTATGCATATGAGTGGAATTGCTGAGTCATAAGGAATACATTTCTTTGACTTCACTAGATTGTGCCAAGTTATTTTCCAAAGTGGTTGTACCCGTTTACATTTTCAACAAAGTGTATGAAAGTTGAAGTTATTCTGCATCATTACTGACTCATAGCATTGAGAATCTTTTTTTTGAGAATCTTTTTAATTTTAGTATTTCAGTGGATTTAATGGTATCTCATTGTATGAGTGAGCTTTAACTTTATGAGTTATAATTAAGAACAAAGAGCACCAATGTAAAGCATACAGTTTATTGAGTTTTGACAGGTGCATATATTCAAGTAACCGTCACCACAGTCAAGATATAGAACATTTCTGTCACCTCGGAAGTTTTCTTGTGCCAGTTGCAGGACTTTCACTCACAGCTCTAACCAGCTACTAATCTGCTTTCATATATAGATTACTGTGCATTGTTTTAAAGAATTTTGTATAAATGGAGTCACACATTTTTGTTCTAGTTTCTCTGACACAACATGATGGTTTTGAGATCCATCCATATTGTTGTGTATCTTAGTAATTAATTCTATCTTATTGCTTAATAGAGTTCCAGTATATGAATATACTACAATTTGTTTATCCGTTCACCAACTGATAGACATGTGTTGTTCTAGTTTTGGGCTGCTATGAATAAAGCTGGTATGAAGTTTTATGTACAGTTCTTTGTGTGGGTATGTTTTTATTTTTCTTGAGTAAATACGTTGGGGTGGACTGCCTGGGTCATAGCGCAGGTATGTATTTAGTCTTATGAGAAACATCCAATTTTCCTAAGTGGATTTATCAGTTTAAGTTTATATTCCACCAGCACTAGGCAAGTGTTCCTGTTGCTTTATATCTTTGTCAACACTTAGTGTTGTCATTCTCTTTTATTTGAGCCATTCTAGTGAGTATCTAGAGGTTGTATGTTTATTTTCCTGATGACTAATGATGTTGAGCATTTTTTCATGTCCTTACGTGCCATTCATTTATCTTTGTGAAGTCTCTTCACATTTAACTTTGTCAAATCTTTTTCCTATTTAAAAAAAAATTGGGTTTGTCTTCTTTTCATTGAGTTGTAGGAGCCCTTAATATATTCCAGATACAAATATTTATTATGTATATGTATTGTAAGTATTTTCTCTCATACTGTGGCTTGCTCTTTAATTTTCCTAATGATATCTGTCAAAGATGAGAAATTTTTATTTTTGATAACATCCAATTCATTAGCTTTTTATTCTTAGGGTTCATGTTACTTGTGTCCTAGCTAACAAAGCTTTATCAGTTTTATTGTTTCTTTGAATGTGTTTCAGTTCTATTCTGTCTTTCCTCTCCTCCTGAGATTCCAATTGCATATATTAGACTTTTAATGGAATCTGTTATGACTCTTTCTTCCTCCCTCCCTCTCTCATTTCCTCCCTTCTTTTTCTTTTCTTTTTTGTACTATTTCATCCTTTTGAATCTCTTGTGTCATTTTTGGTCTTGTCTTCTAACCTGCCTTTCAGTTCACTGATTCTCTTTTCGGCTATGTCTAGTATGTTATTAAACCTGTCTACTGAGTTTTTAATTTCTATTACTGAGTTTTTTATTTGCAGAACTTCCATTTGTTTAATTTATGTAGTTTCTATTGATTGTTCTCTGCCAAAGTGTCCGATATTTTCATTTATTTATTTTTTCCAGTTTTACTGAGATATATTGACATATAACAACATTCTCTCTTATTTTCCTGGATGTGTTCAATATTATTTAAATTGTAAAATCTATACCTGATGACTCCACTATCTGGATCATCTGTGAATATGCTTCTGTTGTTCATTTTTCACCATATATTATCTCCTTAAGTACTTTTTTTAGTGTTGGGCACTGATTATGACACATATAAGTAATTTGAAGCCTAGAAATATGTTGCCCTCCTCTAGAGAGGATTTCTGTTTTCTTCTTGGCTCTGGCTAGGGGCATTAGCGATTCGGAGTCCCCTTAATCCAACCGCAATATTTTGAAGCTGATCTTTTGCACCTTAAATTGTAGTTCTACTCTTTTTACCCTTACTTATTTTTACCCATTTACCCTTACTTCTAGGATGTAATCCTTTTTCTTTAGTGGTGCTGGACTTTGATTTTTGACACCTTCATGACCTCCTGTTTGACAGATGCTCCTTGTGGGCAAAGTTGTTCAAAATGCTTAGTATACCTCTGTTTTTCTTTTTATGGGTTTTGGCCTTCTAATTCTTCACTGCCTTCTTAACGTTTTGATCTTCAAGCACATTTTTAAAAAAATTTTGTTCAGCTTTTTCAGTATCCTCAGTAGCAGGATTGATCCACCATTTCTAAGTTTTCTCCATTTTCTTTTCTCTCAACCTTCTTATTGAGTTTTTAATAGATATCATGTTTTATTTTGCTTAATTTAATCTTTGTTCTATTTTTTTTCCCTTTACCATTTAGTCCTCTTGTATCCCTCCTCCCCTAGCAATCATCACACTGTTGATATCATGTTTTAATTTCAATGATGTTTTCCTATTTTGTTTTTTTCCCTTTTGTGTATGTTTATGTGTATGTTAGAAAAGTAGGGTATTACCCTTATTTGATAAACACAATATTTTTTTATCTTCCTGTGAACATTATGTTTTGCTATTAAGTTTTTTTTTTCATTGTCTCTATTTTTAAAAGTTGCTTTTTTCTGTTTATTTTGGTCTTTTCCATGTGAGAGGCTTTCCTCAGTTTGCTGATTGTTGGTTGGCTGGTCTTATTTAAGAGTACAAAATGAGAAGCAGTGGAAAGCTGCGTACACGAGTAAGGAGGGATGGTGGACTGGGAGTTTTCCTGTGTCCATTGTTGTTATCTTTGGGTCTTTTCTGGAGTAGGTCATATTCTTCACAGAAGATGTAATCTCCTATCTAGAGAGCTGCCAACGTCTAGAAACTGAGGAGGAGGCAATAGTAGTCAGTGTGTGTCATGATCGTAGTGCCTATCTTTATTCAACGAAGTAAGTGTGACTCATGACCCCCAATCAAAAGACCCCCTTTTTACCATTTCCAGGAAAAAGACTCTATAGTCTTTTATAGGAGTTAAGGAGGGGCATTTGTCTGACTTCGTAGAGTGGGGAGTCGAGTGTAAGGATTTACCTCTTTTTCAAATAGATTTCAGTCAATCTTCCTTTTTTTGCTCTTCCTACCTCTATTTCTGAATTTCTTCATGTTGTTTATTCCTCAAACTTTTGCTGATTGTGGAGTATCAGTTTGCCCTGCTGCCAGGTTAGGATTCAGCTTTTTGGGGACGTCTGCTAAGTCCTTTACCACTCTTCTATTTGCTTATCATCTTCCAACTTGTTGCAATTCCCTGCACTCTCACTGTCTTTATCCTGGAAGGCTGTGTACTTTTAACAAATCTCTTTACTGTTGAGTTAGAAGATTAGAAAAAGTTCATCCCTGCATTTGATCTTCTCTCTTTACCCAGAAGTCCAACTATATTTATTTATTTTTAAGATTCAATCCTTGCATTTGTATCATTTTAATTTTTATTATAATTACATTGTTTTTATTTACTACATTAAACAAATTTCCAAGACCAAAGTATGCTGTCTTCTTTCTTTTATCTGTGAAATTAGAAATACTTTTTTGTACTGTAACAATCCTAATAGAAATCTGTCAATTCAGTTTTTATTTTACAAATTAATTATACAGAAGAATAGGAAAAGAAAATATGTGACAAAATATTTAGAGTAGGGTTTATATTATTTTTTGGCATTTAACAGGATTCAAACCCAGAAGGCAATCTTTCTTCTTTGTACTTCCGAGCCACATATCTTCAGCCCTTTAAGGACTACTGACTTAGGGTCTTTACAATGTTAGCAGGCTTTAAGGCTATGTAATGGAAGAATGGTATATGGAAGAGGAGGGTGGATAAAATTCATTATCTGTTAGATTTGTGAGGTATTAATAATTATTTTTGACATCTCATGAACTTAGGCCTTTCTTCATTTGTTTGGTTATTTTAGCTTCTATTTTTTTTTTATCATATTGTACAGATTAGTGGTGGTATATAATTCATCACACTGCCATTATCTGGAAATTTACTTGAAATTTCCCTCACAACAAAGCTTTGTCATTAGATCTTGCTTTTAGACAGACTTCACCAAATTATTCTTAGGAATCTGTAGTTCTTTTTCTCTTCTTTCTCTCACACTGTCTCTACTTCTATCTCTTTCTTCTTTCTCTTTCTCCTCCCCACCTTTTCCTTTCCCTCCCTCCCTTCCTAATACTATATCAAGGTATCTTAATAAAAATATTGACAGGATTTAAGGTCCAAGGTCCCCTGCCTTTCTCCTTTCCCCAGTGTCGTATTACATTTTGTTGTTGGGTGTGTGGTTTGATCTGTCTTGATCATTTGCTTTTATGTCTTGCATACCTGTTAACCAGCTTTCATAGCCAGAACTGACCCAATACAGATGCTGTTCCATACTCCGATTCACAATAAAATTTTTCAAATATCACCTTCCTTAAACTTTTAGACTAAAACTAGAACTGAAAGTTTGGAAGGGGCAAGGCTTGAGGAAAGCCCCTTTTTTGTTTATTGTGCTTCAAGAAGTAATTTAGTATGTCTTTTGAGTTATACACAGAGAGTCAGCATTATACAAACAACAGTTAACATTTCTTTGGTAGGCTATCTCATTTAAACATTCAATAATACAAGGAACAGCATTCTTCCTGTTTTACAGCTGAGAATCAAGCACCAAAAAGGCATTAACCAAATTGCCCTGAATCACTTGCTGCTAAGTAGGAAGAGAACTTGAACTTAGTTCTTTCTATCTTGAAATCCCATGTTTTTTCTAGGGTACTTAATGACCCCCTTGCCATCCTGGTTCTGACTACTTACGCAAGTCTCTGGAGAGAAAAGAGGGTGGCAGGCACGTCAAACCTTAACAGATCAGAGGTGTTTATTGTTTATTTGGAAAGATTTTCTTAGCAGTTTTCAGTGCATGGCTTTGATAAATTTAGAAAGACTCAAATATAAATAGCTTGACATATAACCTATTTTTCAAATTATAATAAAATTCATTAATTTGGAGAAAATTTTTCTTTTAAAAACAAGGTCAGGATACAAGGGGTGTGTGTGTACATTTTGCAGAGCATTCTGTTACCACAACGCCTCTATAGTTAGCTCTTGTATTTATGGGGAATGAGGTTTACATTCAAAGAAATACGCAACTGTTCTCTTTGAATTGATTAAAATTTTGATATGTTTTTCCAACTTGCCCTTCTAAAAGATGGTACCAGTTTACAACAGTGTTGCACAACCTTGTACCTTTGCGCATCTGGGAATTATAATATTCGTTCATGTTTTCTAACCAACATGCAGATATTGTCTTGTTTTAATTTGCACTTATTTGATTTGCAAGTGAGAGTTCACATCTTTTTATATGTTTACTAACCATTAGGGTTTCTTTCTATCTGGTTATTTGGCTTTTTAAAATTTATTAGTAAGAGCTTTTTGGACATAATGGTTATTAATCTTTTGTGTATTTTATTTCTTTCAGCCTGTCATTTACCTTTGTCTATGGTCATTCAACAAAATTTTCTAATTTTTATGGAACTTTTCACCTAGGGACAAGTTTCTCTGCATTTAAAGTGTTCTTTGCCTTTCAATTGTATTACAGTTTTTATCTCACATTTCATCAATTTATTCTGATATATTTTGGGATTTTTTTGTTTTTAACATTTTTTCTTGTTTATTTTAATTGCAATTTGGGTGGGATTTTTTTTTTTCCATAACCTTCTTTATTTTGTTATTAGGAAAGTAATTTGTATGTGTTTGTATGTGTATGTGTGGTATTTATCTTGTAATCACCTAACGTACCAGTCTCCATTGTTAATGATAATGGGTTTTAGTTGATTATCTAGGTGTGCATTTACCTTATTTGAAGATAATGATTTTTACTATATGTATTTATTATATGTATGTGTATATAAGTGCATGTATACATATATATGTTTGTGTGTATCTTATCTCATGGAATTGACTAGGACCTCCAAAACATGTTAGAAAATAGTGGTGATACTGGTGACCCCTGTGTTGACCCTCAATAATAGGAATGTTACTAGAGTTTTAAGTATATTGGTAACCCTTTTTTCCCCTGATATTCTTTATTTAAGGAAGCTTGTTCTTACTGCAAGTTTAGTAAGTTTACAAAATCAAAAATGGAGGAGAACAGGTAGTAAACTGAGTTATTTTATGGAAAGACCATGTATAATTATCTGAAAGTTTTCCCTCAGAAACCATCCAGTTTATCCAAAGAAGAATCCTCTAATCCCTTGTCCACAGAGGTATAAAGTTGGCTGCCTGAGTACCCAGAGCAGAGTAGGGCACGCAGTTGCAGATCTCTTTTCAGACTGTAAACGCTCACTGAACCCTCCTGTTTTCCTTGTCGGGCTTCGCTCCAGCCATCCTCTCATCGGGGGCTCCTGAGTGCAGACACCACTAGTTCATTTCCCAGAGTTAAATCGTCTGCTCTTGCTTGGTGTCAAGGAAGGGGCACTGGGGGTTAATCCATTCCTTACACAAGCCTTTGACTGCTCCCCTTTGTTTAGCCTCGCGTTTCACCCTTCATTGTCTTATGCCTCCAGTCCTCAGCTTTTCCGGGTTTGGAGGAGCAAGTATCTCCATTTGCCGACACTCAGGGATCAGCTTCCTGGGCTCTGCTGCTTTCTACTCCTGCATCTTCTTTCTGTCTTCGTATATTGAGATTTGGGGTGAGGAATTATTTTCTTGTTTTACTGTTAGATAGAGTTTCTGTTTTCTGTTTCTCATTCTTCATCTTATTTTGAGATGATTTTCCAGAGAAGGAGGCAGAAAGTTTTTTTTTTTTTGTTTTTTTTGTTTTTACCATCTTGAAGCTAGAAGTCTGATGATTTTATAACAAGTTCCTTTAGTATATTTAAAAAGTAATATCTAAAAATTAATTTAAAAATTGAATAAATTCTTATCCCTAAGGATATAGTCAATGTAAATCAAATTCAACACATAGATTGCTTCCAGTCTTGTAATTTTCCTGGGATAACTTGGAATAATTTTTAAATAGTTCCCTTTACAGAGTTCTTGAGTTATTTATTGAAGGGGCTTTTTTCAACAACTAATAGATCCACAGCAATTAACAATTAATTTGTCTCCTTGGTATTTCAAAACAAAATTTACTTTTAAAAGCTGTTTTTCTTAGTAGTAATTTTGATGTGAACTTGTATTTATTACTAGTAAAATTGAGTCAACTGATACATTGAAGTTCTTTGAATCTGCAAGTTCACTTTGCTGGTCTTTTACTGAAGATTCTAGTTTTCAAAAATCAGATTCTAGGAGGAAATATATTTGTACCCTCTCAGCTACACTCAGCTGTTAACAGTTTCTGTTGAGATGTCTTTGCTTCACTGATGTTATTAACTCTAGAGTTACATGAAATTCAGTTGCCAAGTTATCCCCTCATTAGCATATGACACTAACGAATAAGATGGAGCCATACCTTTATGTCTATCCCAGAGCTTTTCACTCATTGTAGCTGTTCTGTTTTTGCTGATTCCCCTCCTGACCTTCTCACCCCGTAAAATTTCCTTTTGATTATTTCCAATCACATCTTTCAGAGCCAGGCAAACATCAGCACCTAGAGGATTGGATAGCGCAGCAGAAATCTTCCTCCTTAAAACTCTTAATGTAGAAATAGTAATTCTCCTGGAACTGGGTCAGTAGAGCTGTGCAACCTAATTTGGACCTGCAGGTTCATTCTGTCTTTGCTGATTTGTCTTTGCTTTTTCCCCCTTGCCTGTCAAAAACATTCAACCTTTTTGATACTATCTAAAGGATTCTACTGCTAGCAGTAGTAGGAAGGCCAGATTGAGAAGGTCTTGTGTCTCACTTCATTTTCTTTTTCTCTCAGCACTGTAGGGAAAAATAATGTAGAGGGTTTGTAGAGGTTTTAATACATAGCTGACATAAATTTTATTCATCAAAAGAGACACTGAGACTCAGACTGTTGGTCATTGTATCATGGGTCTGATATCAGAGACTCTGAGGAAAAGAGGAGTGGGGTTGAGGCAAGAAGATGTGGGGCTGAGGAGATGTGGGGGAGGTGTCTTTACCTCATTTAAGTGGTAGAGTCCAGCTGGGTAATAGGAGTGTGTTCTCCCTTCCTTTCTTACTGCCTTCTCTCTGCCGCCACACTTGACACCAAGCCTGACACAAGGTGAGGGCCAGGCCCTTTTGAGGCAGATGTTCAATATTGTAGCAGACTGGAGAAGGGGAGGAGGAAAAGGAAATCTCAGGCAGTTGTGCTGGGTGAGAAGAGGGAAGAGTTTCTGTTGCTACTAACCTCGTTATTAAGCCTAGTTCCCAACTAGCTATTTGTGTGCAAGAAAAATACATAAATGTGTATATGTATGCAAGTGTATGTGTAGAAGAAGAACAGGGAGCAGGGTTTAATACCTCTAGTTACTCAAACAATTGTCATTTCCCTGTTGGTACAAGTCTACGTTTGTACTGTCTTTGTTATTATGAATGATGAGATGTATAATGAATGATGAGATGAATAATGAATGAAAGAGGTGTATAGGATTCAAAAGGCTTTAGAGTTTTAAGGGCTTTAATGGTAATTTAGAAACCCCAATATCACTGCTAATCACAAAGTTTTCTCGGCCTGTGTCTTCATTATCTCTTACAGCTGCCTACTCTTCTCCATCCCCAGCAGCACTGCCGTCATACGCTATTTGTTACTTGAATTACTTCTTTACTACATGTGTTCATTTCCCTTAGTTTCCATCTTCCTCCTCTGATTCACACTGCAACCAGGGTGAGCATTCCTGAAGACAAGTATGATTATGCTATTCCATTGCTTAAAATCCTTCTGTGGCACCACATCACCTTAAGTGGAAAATCTAACCCCCTTAGCATAGGTGCATTAGTTCTACGATCCAAGGCCTGCTTCCTCCTTTGCACTCCTCAGCTGCATGTTCTCAGCTCTTTAGAGACCACAGACTTATAGCTGCCAGAACTTTCCTGGCAGTCTCTGGTTTCTGCACCATAGAGTGTTCTTTATTTGGAACATACGTTCCCTATTATTTACCCAGTTATTCTAAGTAATTCAGAGCTCAGGTTAGGTGCCACTTCCCCTACAAGTGAGCTGAGGAGGACTTCCATGTTCCCTCTAAATATGTTCCTGTCATGGCCACCACCATTATGTATTTGTATTATTTTTATCAATATTATTAATTATTATTAAATTTTATTACCATTTATTCCCTTTATTCTCTCCGATTGCTAGATAATGAGTTCCCTATGGGGAGAGACTATATTCTGAGTAAAAATCTCACTGCATAGATGGTACCCCCAAAATAATGAAGTGTAGAGCCCTTCTGTGTTATACTTGAGAAACCAAGGTGCAGAGAGAAAAAGCACCTTGCAAGTGATCACACAATATTTAGAGGCAGAGCCTACCTTTTTGTCTAGTGTTTGTTTCCCTCTCTCAGAAATTATAGACTCAGGTGTCTATAAGGGCCAGATAGACAACATATATGAGAAAAGTGGACTGTCTTTTTCAACAACATTCGGTAATTTTTCTGGAACGTATGCTTTTTTTACACTCTATTTTCTATGAAAAAATATTTTGGTACACGAAATATTTTATTTTTCTCTTAAGCTACCTCATAAGAAAAAACAATAGTGTGAAGGTAATGGTTATAGTGTGACTTGATGAATTATAGATTAATGTTTTTTCTTCTTTGTGGTGCTATAGGAGTTTGTAGATACATAAATGTGGCATTTCTCATATTATAGTTTCAGTTTTTGGATTCATGACCTAGCTTAGCACTCAAAATCTGCCTACCTTTCCAGTTTCATTTCTAGTTGTTGAACCCCTTACTCACATTTATGTACACAAATACATACCCTAAGCTCCAACTTTACTAAACTGGGGTTCCCCAACATACCATTTTTAATGTCTCTCTTTCTCTCTCTTTCCTTCCTTTCTGCCACTTCTGCTTGAATCAGCTTCAGTGTCTGGCCTTCCATCACTCATTCTTATTGTTAGATGCTCAGTGAACTCCCACCTCAGAACTCCTAAGTTCAAAAGGTAGACTTTCCATGGGGCATGTGTGTGTGTATCCAGAGTACACAAGTACTTTAGCAAGTATGTTATTCAACTGCCCCAATTTGAACTTGCTTAGAATTCTCTAATGAAGTTAAAGCACAGTCCAGGATTAAATTGTGTGGTTCCAGGATTTTCAAGTGACGTACTGCCTTTGGTATCAAATTTGACTAAACTTGATAATTTTAATGCCATTCGACTCTTTTCGGAAGGAGGAATTAAATTTCTTACCCTGGAGAATGAATTTTCCCCTCTGACTAAAGAATCGAAGATTTATAAATTTAAAATTATGTTGGTGACCTAAAAGGGAGAACTGTACTTCTTGTTCCTCAGCAGAAGCAGGTTTAGGGCATTACTGGCATGTGATATAAATTGAATAATTGAGCAACACTGACTTCTTAGGGATTCAGCCTCCCAGCCGCTGCTGTGTGATTAGGTCTGTATGACTGCTGGCATGCTTGAGCAGGGAGCTTGCAGAGGATCAGGAAGGAAAAATTCATGAGCAGATCTCAGGTACTGAAGAGATTTGATTTAATTTTACATGTTACACATAGTAATCTGGTTTCCCTTGGCAACCTCCAGTTTGGTCCTACTGTATAATCAGAGGATGACAGGAAACATTGCATACTTGATGGCATCACCTGGAACCCGCTGTTGAGAAGAGTTTGCCTCAAAAGAGGAGAGAAAAAGGTTACTGAAAAATAACAGATGAACCTGAGTCCCCTTAAAGAGGGGACAGATAAGGTAGTTCTCTATAGCTCAACTGCTCCAGAGGATCTCATTGATGAGGGAGGTTCCAGAACTACCTATAGGAGAGCAGTTTGGATCTGAGGGAGAGGGATCAAGTCTTGTCAATCTTTTAAGGGATAATAATTTTATTATTTGTGAATTGCAGGTAAGGTTTTAATTTTAAAACAACAGTAGTTACTATTTATTAAGTACATGCCAGGAATCTTACTTGGTTCCTCACATACATACATAATTTCATTAAATCCTTACAATATGCCTGCAAGGGGAATATTAAAATCCCATTATAGATAACAAAACTGATACTTATTGATTTCTTAAAGTATGGAGGCTGAAGGAAGGTGGGGCAACATTGACTACAAGGTTGCGGCTTTAGGGGATAATTATTCTTTTTTTAAAAATTATTATCTCCAAGTCCTGTAAATCTTAATAGCCTCTATTATAAAACAGTGTACTAACTAAAGTTTACTGATGGAACTTTAACCATTCAGAAATTTTAAGTTGTAATTATCTTTGCTTAATTCTCTCATATTTACACACTAGGAAATTAGGTGACAGAAATTTAGGAAATCCCAAAGCCAGGTCTTCTGACTGCTAGTAATTTGTATATTATACCATGTCCATAGACTTTTTTTTTAAAAATATTTTTTATTGATTATATTATTATAGTTGTCACAATTTTTTCCCCTTTGTCCCCCTGTGCCTGGTACCCCCTTCCCTCCAGCAATCCCCTCCCTTAATTCATGTCCATGGGTCATGTGTGTAAGTCCTTTGGCTTCTCCACTTCCTGTGCTATTCTTGACATCACCCTGTCTGTTTTGTACCTACCAGTTGTGCTTCTTAATCCCTGTACCTTTTCCCCATTTCTCCCCCTCCTCCCCAATAACTGTGCATGTGATCTCCGTATCTGATCCTGTTCCTGTTCTGGTTGCTTAATTTGTTTTTCTACTTTCAGTTGTTGATAGTTGTGAATTTGTTGCCTTTCTAATGTTGATAGTTTTGATTTTCTTTTTCTTAAATAAGTCCCTTTAACGTTTCATGTAGTAATGACTTGGAGAGCCATCGTAAGGAAAAAACTAGCTGTACTTTTTGGCCAATCCAATAGACAGACAGACAGATAGATATAACTTGGTCTGGAGGTGGATATGAGTGATAATGACTGGCCAGTGATAGAGACAGTATATGGTATTTTATTGACTTACACATGTATGCTTATGTTACCTTCACAAAATGCTTATACCGAGGAGGATATGTCATGATTTTTCTTTAAGGTAAAAGCTACAGTAGTCTAATGGCAAACTGAGAAATTCTAGTGTCACACACTTACTTTGCAAAGCATTTTACCTGAATTTTATTTAATCTTCATAATGACTGTGATTGTAAATGTTATTTCTTCATTTTAGCAATTTTCTCAGTTTTTTAATTAATTGTTCCCAGAAAATTCTCCCTAATATTTTATTATAAGAATTTTCAAACATACAGTAAAGCTGAAAGAATGGTACAGTGTACACCCATATACCCACCTAGATTCTACAATTGTTACTATTTTCCTATATTTGCTTTATTATGTATCTAGCCATCAATTTATCTACCACCCACCTTGGTTTCCGTTGTATTCCAAAGTGAGTTATAGCTCTGGCTGGTGTGGCTCAGTGGATTGAGTGCCAGACATTATTAACTTTTACTCCTACACACTTATATGTGTATATTATTAATTAGATACAGTTAAAAATGTTAGCTCTATTAAAAAACAAAAACAAAACTAAGCCTTCAAGTCTGTATTTTAGAGACATAGTATGTACTCAGTTACTTTGGGCCTTTCCCTGTGAAATAATGAGATATTTTCAGAAAAAATGTAAGCTGCTCATCTTAAAAAACACTTATACCTCATTAATGAGAAATAGAAATCTGTAGGGAGGTGGGGGATACCCCTGTTGAATTCCTGGGCCCACAGCAAACCAGTGTTGCAAAGTGACATCTTAACTTCATTTCTGATTTTAAGTGAGTTTGAGGTCACTGCCACATTTCCGAACACTAACTCCTCTCCCAAAAAGGGGAGTTTGATTAGCAAATTAGTTAAGCACTTTAGTAATGATGTTGGAACCTAATTTCAATAAACATTTTTTCCCTTTTCTCTTGTTTCTGGGTGTGACTAAATTGCCTACAGCATGCTGCATGGTTGCTGGTAAAACAGGAAATGGGGTAAGTAACTTAGGTAGGGAATTTTTAGCACCATTTAAATATAAGCTACCTGATTCTTAAAGTACTTTTACTACTACTATCTCTTTTTATAGAATAAGTTCACTAACTACTAGAGAAATTGGCACAAAGAAAATTTTTATAGTATAAATTTAGGTGTCAACCTTGCTTAATTGGTTTATTTGCATAGCATGGTGTAGCAGTCTATGAAAAGATCCATTTTTTTTTGTAGATTTAACAATAATGTAAATATATATTTTATGTTTATTGGTCACTTATATACTGTAGTTTGGCAAGTTATTTTAAAAGAATAACTTTTATACTGATTTTAGAAACTAAGTTTGATAAACAAAGCCTGTGAACAGTTTACATGTACAAGTCAGTGTTTGGTTGTCAGCTGAACTAAGAAAAAAATTTTAATTGTCCAGAGCTTTTTGGATTTTAAAACTAAAATTTCTATACCAATATGAAAAGGGTCATGTGACTGCTGGAGGTGCCTGTGTACATTGGAAAGAAAAGTTCAGAGAGAAGTATAGAGTTCTGAATTAAAATCTGGTACTTGGTTAAGCGATTTATTTAAAATAATTGATTTGGCTTTTTTTAAATTTTTTTTAAATTTTTTTTTTACTTTCACACCTGCATTTTAAGGGGGTAATAACTACATATATATCAAAGGTTTTGGAGTTTAGTTAGTTAGTCTCAAATGCTTGTGATTCTGGCATAATAAAATTTGATACTATATTTGAGACATGTTTTAGTGTAGAGAACACGGTATTTTCTTTTTTTCTGTGTGTGTGGGTTTGCTGTTATTGTTTTAATTTGACACGAAGGGAAAAGAGGTCACTGACTGAATAGCCAGGTATTATATGTTTTATTATTATTTATAAAAAATTTTTATTGTTCAATTACAGGTGTCCCCGATTTTTCCCCATTGCTCTCCCCTGCCCTGCCCGCCCCCCTCTCCCACGTTCAGTCTTCCTTCCCGTGTCCTTGTCCGTGGGTCCTTTATACATGTTCCTTGGCTTGACTCTTTCCCTTCTTTCTCCATCATCCCCCTCCCTGGTCGCCTCTGGTCACTGTTGGACATGGTATTTTCTGACTTTTCCAGTTTCCATCCATATTGCTTGTGAGTTGCTGTTGTTACACCTTATTGAAGGATTTTAAACTAAGCTTTATTAGTTCTTCAAAAAGATCTTGTCTAATATAGGGAAATAGGAACAGCCAAAATATAGAAAGAACACTAATCTTTATCCTCAGTGTCCCTAGGTCATTTTATGTTCAAAAGACTGTGGAGTAATTGCCATTAAATAACTAGTTCAAGGAATTCAGAAAAAATTAATTGTGTTGGATATTTTGGTTCATCTTTGCTCTAGTTGGTAGTCATGTTGTATCTATAGCAACAGTGATTGCAATGGACATCCTCAGTAGTAGTTACCTGACAGAGGAGGGAAATGCAGTTACTAAGTACTAAATCGAGACTGAATTTACCTTAATTCCTCTGAAGGACCATCAGGCATATGCTAGGGACCTCTGTGAAAACATTTACCCTAAATTATACTAGAAAAGTTATTAGCCACATTCAACTTGCAGGACTGAAAATCTGGCAATTTAAATACTGTATTTTTTTCCTTATATATAAGGTTGAGGTTTCCAACATGTCTGTTAACCCTTTTCCCTAGCTCTTTAATTCAGAAGGAAAAAAATACACATAGTTGAAGGTTTTTTTTTTTTTTAAACTGGACTGAGAAGTTCTAAATACACTTCAAAGACTATGAAGGATTTAAATGACCAGTTTTCTGCCCTGGGCAGGTGGCTCAGTTGGTTGGAGCCTCGTCCCACACACCAACAGGTTGTGTGTTTGGTCCCTGGTCAGGGCACAGGCCTAGGATGTGGGTTTGATCCCCAGTTGGGATGTGTACAGGAGGCAACTGATGGATCAATGTTTCTCTCTCACGTTGATGTTTCTCTCTCTCCCCCATGCCTTCTTTTCTCCCTAAAAACAAAAACATCAGTAAACCTACTCTTGGTTGAGGTTTAAAAAAAAAATACCAGTTTTCCTAAATACATAATGAGTAATGTTTTAACCCATTTTTAGGATTAACTTTTGCTGCAGCCCTTTGTACTCTAGGATACAATCAATTTTTTAAAAGATTTCCATTCTTGTGTTCTCTGTTTCAACTTTTTGTCCTTTAAAATGTATTCTCATTCACTAATTATTCACCTTTCAATTGTGATGCTTTTTATCATTAAACTATTGATGCAATGCCAAGATAGTCTTAAAATACCTAAAAATGTTTCTGATATTTAGGGAATCAGAAACAGTATGAAGCTCAAACACTTAGTGTTTAAATAAGTTCTTGAATGTAGAGAAATAATTTGATTATTTGTCAGGTGTAGGGCTTATCTGGGTATTTCATTGTTAAACCACAATACCAAAGCATATGAAAGCATTCCTTGTAACCAGTTACATTCTCAGCTGATAAGAATGAGTTAGAAAAACTCTTCCTTAATTTACATTTTTAAAGGAACAATGGTCTTTATATATTTGTTTTTTAAAGATCAATAAAATCTGGCCATTAGCTAAATTACTTTTTTGTTTTTAACCTCCAGTTAGTATTTTCTTTTGGTCTTGAAGAATTAAACTATAATGGATATTGACTATAAGTAGTCATTTCTATCAGTGAAAATTAGACATTTAAAGAAATGAGTCACAAGTTGGCCCTTAATATGTCTTTTGTTAAAAGTAGCCCTGTGAGTAACCATAAGACTGATTTGAAGTTTTAAGTATATGAATGATATGGGCTTGTTGGTTTATTATTGATACTGCAGTGTTCTCAGCAGAGTAGAGCAGTTTTAATATCATAACATGTTTTTCTTTCCTCTTACATCAGATCCTTTCTATAACAATTTAGGTTACAAACTAAAAGCTAGAAATCATAATTGGGGCTTCCCCAAACCTATTTATTGGCTCATGAGTAGATTTTGGGAGAATGTCAGATTTTTATTCAGACATTTATCTGCTATTAAGTTGGTGAGCATTTCAGAACATTGATACTTTAGGATTTAATATTTCTTCTTCAACAGTAAAGAAAAGTACAGCTTTTACACTGATTTCCCAAAAGTAAGTTTCATTATCAAGAAGAGAATAGATACAAACAATTTTAGTCTGGATATTGTAAAACGCAGTTTTGTAGTTTCTGAACAATAAACAATCCTCTCCATTCCACCTTTCTGTTTTATAATGTATTATATAAATTCTGGAATCTGGCAATTCTAGCTCAGAAAAACTCATTAGTGTGCTTTTTGTTTTTGAAACTTTATAAACTCTCCTATTTGCCATTTTAAAAAGTTTCTTGATTTTGCTAGAATATAAGGCCCATGAGCTCATGAATTTTTGCTTTGTTTTCTACTTTTTATCTAATGTGTGAAATAGTGCCTGGGACATAGTAGGCAGTTAATAAATATTTTTTAATAACTGCATAATCTCTTGTTTTTAGTAGAAAAAGTGAAGTTTTTCACATCAGTGAATTAATTTTTGTTATTCAGAAAGCAGAATCTATCGCTGGGACGAAATGACATAGTTCAACTAAAAGAAGCCTACAAATGGATAACTCAGCCCCTGTTTTCAGAGGAACTGGGTGTTCCCATTGATGGAAAGGTATTGGGTCATCAGAATTGTTAATTTTGTTCTCTGGTTTTACTTCATTATATGGTAAAGGTATGGTTAGCCAAAAGAATCTTCTCTTTAATCCAATGAGTGATTTTTTAAGCCTTTAAAATGTTAATTTCTACCAGTCTTAAATTGAGGTTAAAGTTTTTCTTTTTTTCTTTTTTAAAGACTTCTTTGTGATCCAAGACTTAGAAGTGTAACAGGTGCAGTGTACACTAATTGACCTTAAAAGGTTAGAAATGAATCTAAGCCTTTAATATATTTACATTTTAATTGTAGAGATGGGTTTACTGATACAAAGCAATATATAAATAACTGAAAATGTGTAGAGTCAACTCTAAACTATTTAAATTTCCTTATCTGTGGCTAATCTTGTTTTTAAATAAACAGACAGAATCTACTCAACCACAGTGATCTTAGGCTTAGTCTGTGCCACCTTGTTGGTGTTTCAAGTCTCTCTGTTTAATGTTAGGCAGAGACTGCTTTTGAAACCAGACCACTTAGCCATCTCCCCTGGTCCAGAGAAGATCTTGCCTCAGTATCCGGAATGGATTGAATTTTAGGGACGAGATCAACAAGTTTCCAGATGTGGGAACAGAGCATATTCCTAGTTCATCTTAAATTAGATTTTAATAGTATGGTCATTTTGAGTCGTCATTTTGCTTGAAGGAAATTCCCCGAATGTCAGACACACCCCTATTCAAGTAAAATCATAAAACCATCTTTCAAAACTAAGACTTAAAAATTTTTTTCTTTCCCTATTCTGAATTATATAGCTCTGTCTCCCTCAGTTAGTAAGAATAAACTGACTGTCCTTTAAACTGAATACTGAGAGAATAGAAAATAAAGCCACCACAGAGAGTATAAAGAGGAAATGAGGTAATGAAAGTACTTTGGAAATTAGAGAAGTCATTGATGCAAAATATTTTTACCTCAGGTTTTACTTTTGAAGCACAAATAATTTTCTTACATGTTGAATCAGAACAGAAAATAGAAAACAAAGCAGTGATAATGTTCTAATAGATTCAGAAGGACTGAAGTTTTCTTGAGTAAAAAGAATGGGTTGTAATTTTAATTTTATTTTGTAGATTATAATAGAGAGCAAAAAAAACTATTCACCGTTATGATTCCAGGGTAGCTATTAGGCTTGCTGACAATTTAATGCAATCAGTAAACACAGTACTCAATGAAAAAGATTGTTGTTACATGGTATGACATTCCTATCTTTTTCTCACTGTGGAATTTTATATATTCTTTGTGGAAGTCAATGTACAAGAGTATGAAATGAAATTGTGCTTCTTTATGTACAAGGATGTTTATTTTAGGATTTTTAACAATAGAAAAATTTACTACAACTAAAATATCCAATAGTCCCCAGAGTTGAAAACATGTCCATCACCTAATATTCACTGAAGAAAGCAATTATCCAAAAATATGTTTAAAATTCCAAAAAGTATATACTGTACACTTATGTTTATATTCATAAAAAGAGCTTGAAGGAAACATGCCAAACTGTTACTAGTTCTTCTCCCTCAGTTGAGTGGGATTGAAAATCCACCCTGTATTTGATTGTTTTATAATTTGTATGTATTGCTTTTGTAAAAAGAAAAAAACTAAGATCTCTTTTTTAAAACTCAAATTTTTAAGAAGTTTGAGCACTTTATAAAAGCCTCATGCAGAGTTTTTAAGCATGTGAATAAAATGGTTTTTGCTTTGCTAATAATTCTAATCATGTAGTATTGACTGGAACAATTCAACATTTCTTTTGGTTATCTCTTTCCAATTCCCTGAATTCTCATTCACCTTCATACCTAATTTATATACACGTACAAAAATCATACAAATTTATTTTAAAATTTCTTTTTAACTTGTTTTTTGGTAGGATCACTGGTGATTGAACTTTAGAAGTTAAAAAAAGAAAAAAAGATGATTTCCTTTTCAGCTGCTTTGTGAAATAGTAGTATTTCCAGTTTTTCTTGCCACTCTTTTTCTGAGCCAATCTTTGAGAGTTAATTTCAATTTCCATTCATAAGTTGTTAGATGTTGGTTTCCTTTTGCTCATATTTAAACTGTCTTTATAATTTTTAGAGCCTGTTTGAAGTGAGTGTGGTCTTTGCTCACCCAGAAACAGTTGAGGATTGCCACTTCCTGTAAGTTGCAACGTAAACAACGATGTCGATTGTGTAACATTGTTAATGCTTTTTGGCTTTCATGAAAATAGTATTGCTCCTCTTTCTAATCAGTGTATCTGAACTTGTCATGTCTTAGTAGGTTTAAAATGTACTAACATAAAGGTCTAGGCAAACTAATGCAATTTGTATAGGGAATTATTTTGTCTACTCCTGATATCCTGTGTTTAGCATACATGTTGTATGAAATATATTTGAATTATATCCATCCCCCCAAAAACTTATTAACCTTTTATATTAACTTGAATTTTACTTAGACGTGCAATATGTCCAGATTGTTTCAAGCCAGCCAAAAACAAACAGGTAAGGATTCCTGGTTCTTATTCTTCAGTGAGTTTTTTCTGAGCTGAATATTCAAACTAACAACAACAAAAAAAGGTTTGCATTAGTAATGTGGCAATCTATTCAGAATCAGTCTTTAAATCGTTCCATTTTCTACATTTGTTTCTATTTTTTTCAACTCTCAACACCTTTGCCTCTGGCTGGAAAGTTGGAATATGCGGTCATTCTCATGTGTTTGTGTCACTGTCTGGGTTGTTGCTCTGGTGGTGAATTTAAAACCCGGGTTTCAGTGATGTTTCTGTTACCCATTTGGGAAAATTTGACATTTAGATTTTAATTCCCAAAATTATATCATCTGGAAAAGTCTGTGGTAAGTTCAACAGCATTCCAGACTTTTATCTAATAACCATTTTCTAGCAATAGGTATTTTAAAAATTATTTTATTATTATTTTTTTACTTAGAATTGGTAAAGCCTATTTCAAGCTACATGTGCAAAAGGGGCATATTATTCAAACTCCCCTTTACTGTCTGATGTGAGCTGGTCTTCACGTTAATAAGTGAATTAGTTGGCATTCACTTTTAACTTCTATTATGACAGGACAGAATGGTATGGCATGATATTGGCAAGCTTTCATGTTCCAGTTACTTGGCTGGTTTTGCACAGGCTCAGGCATTCCTAAATTATTGACATCCATTTCACTGTTCTGGTTGTTAAAAAGAATGTAAGTTTATTGTCAGAGAGACTTCATTTGGTCTTCCTCTTGCTTTGAATAATTACTGGGCCTTTTAGAACTGGTTGAGGGGCAGGGAGGAGGTGTTGTAACATTTGCTCAATGCCCTGTGCAGAAATAATTAGAAATGAAACCAAGCCTAAAGCAGTGCTTTCCTCCTTGTCTCACATCTTGGGTATACCTAGAACATGACCATGTTTGTTCAGCACCCTGCGATTCACAGATGAAGTTGCTCTAAGCTGAAAGCAGCAGGCCTGGGGGCTCCCACTGTCCCAAGCCCTGCTCCTCAGCCCTTATGAACTACAGGAACTGATATCTTGGCACAACTGAAGCTTATTGCTTTGCTATACCACTTGAGAATGACATGTAAACCAGGTTTATATTGAAGACCTAGGTTTATTTTTTTGTTATCTTTGAGGAAGTATACACACGCCGGCATCAAATAACAGGATAAGGGAATTTTTGCCAAAGCATCAGAGACACCACACCACTTGGCCAGTAGGTATTGCATAGTCTTAACTGTAGTTTTCCTGTCTTATGATTTAGAGTAAGTTGAATGACCGTTTGAGATTCTTTCAGGCCTAATATTTCCTATCTGATCAAACAGGCATTTAATTTTCAGTTCTAACTCTATGATACCCTGGGGTTCCCCGGAATGTGGTTTAGAAAATCATTGCCTTGATGATACACTGTGGAGATGTCTGCATTGTGCCCCTTTTCAGTCGAGTGTGATTTCTCATAACAGAAGAAATAATTGTGATTTGTCACAAAAAGTAAACCATGTATATATGCACTGATTAGTTATAGTATGTGTACCATATGATTGGCTTTTCTTCATTTAAAAACCCCTAAGCGGGACATTTGTTGTAGATGCTTCTCTAGTCAGTATCATGGATTTGTTCACTTGGTGGCTGGCGAGTGAAGCTGAGTTGCTAGATGCCAGGATAGGCTGGTTGGCTGTGTTCTATCCTTTCCCCCAGCAGCCAACTCCTAAATTACATACTGTGGCCCCTGAAGGGAGGTAGAGGAGAAAAGGCAGATGAATCGATCTGAATTCCTTTTGAGGTCTGGGAAGAGCTACTCAGAGCACGGTCTTGCAATGTCATCATTTTTGTTTTTGAAAAACGCCACATTTTGAGGGGAGTGGGGCAGTGCAGTGAAGAAGACGCATTCCGCCAGGTCTGCCTGGGGTTGCAGCATAGACTAGATTGAAGGGAAGGGGTGTAGGAGGAGCAGACCAATTGCAGAACTGATGGTATGAACACTTAGGTTTTACTTATTTTATTGAAGTTATTATGTATTTCTCCCTTTTAAGTATGGTTTAAAATAGTATACCGTAATTTCTCCAACCATGTTCTTTGTTTCACCGCTCATGTTTTCTTGTCTAGGTGATAAAATGTCTTTTCTTTTCATTTTACCCTATATAGTCAGTATTCACTAGAATGGCAGTTATGAAAGCTTTGAATAAGATAAAAGAAGAGGATTTCCGCAAGTAAGTAGAAGTATAGCAACAAGGAAGCATCGTGGAATTTTAGAATAAAGGGAATGTCAGTGATAGTTTGAGTTATCTAAGACAAGACTGGATGTGTTTCAGGGACCAGGATTGTGCCTTAGTTATCATTATTCCTCAACTCCTGGCTCAGTATCTGGCATGCAGTGGTATTCAATAAATGTTTGTCAAATAAATTTGAATTTAGGAAACAAGTCCAACTTATTTATCTTTTAGAAGAGGATATGTGGTTCAAAGAGGGAGTTGACTTGCTTAAGATTTCAACTGGGTAACAGAGAGCATTGAATTTTGAGCCAGGTTTCCTGATTCTCCAGCCCAAACTCTGCATTTTGTAGTACTATCCATCACCAGGAGAGGGAGAGAAAGGCTCAGGAGTTTCACACTTGTTAAAATATGCTGAAATAGACTAAGTTTTATATTTTAATTCTCAGTGTGTTTTATTTAGTAAAAACATTATCATAGTTATTCTTCTAGAATATCCTTGAATAAATGTCAAGTGATGATGTTTATGAAGAAGGTTTTATATATTTTAGACTCAAAATGAGTCACAGAATGGAAATATTTTTATTAAATTTTAGAAAGTAAAGACACTTGTCTACAAGCAGTAGTTCCTGAGTTCCTAAGTGATTTATTTGTTGATATATCTTGGGAAACTGTGTGAAATTTTCAAGCCAAGCATTTTGCATTAAGTCCACATCTAGTCATTTACAGTCCTTGGCTTTGGAAGTTCCCAGAGGGTAGACAGAGAATAAAGCCATATATTGCTCTTCTCTGTCCTAAGATGAAGTTTCTTAGCTAAAAGGTCAGTGTGTGCCACATTTCACCTTTTCCTGCTGTTTGGTCTGATTCCCAAGGTCATAGTTGATAAGAGAAGAGAAAAAAAAGAGAGAAAAATGGTGGAGTACCCACCCCTCAGGTGGGACTAATGTGATCAATCTCACTGCACACCAGCTTTAACCAGATGATTGAGGAGTTTTGTAAGCAAGTGTTCATGGACAGCAAAATGGCTAAAGAACCTGGAGAGGCTTCTACTTCGTGTATATGGATTTTTCTCAGAAGTCTCAGGGTTATTGGAAATTATCATCTGGGAACGTGAGTCCTCCTAGGAATGAAAGGTAGTAGTAAATCAGAGCCCTGATTTACTTAGTGCCACACTCATGTATTAAAAGTGGTACTCTAGGGGCCTAAAAGACCCTTATGGTTGCTAAACTTAGGGAGAGGCTTAGTCCTTGAGAGACTCAGGCCCTGTGTCTGGGGCAATGATATTCATTGTAGTTATATGGTTCAATATCATGTCTGGAATATAGTAGCTGTAAAATTTATTTTGTTTTTGCAGGCAGTTTCCTTGTCCTCCAAACTCACCAAAGGCTGTATGCACTGTTCTTGAAATTGAATGTGCTCATGGTGCTGTTTTTGTGGCTGGTAAAATTTTTAGTCTAGAATATACTTATACTGTCAACTTACTCTCCTTTCTGAAAAACTTAACTGACTCCTCCTCTCTTTCCTTCTTATTGTTGTTATTAGGTTCTGGTTAGTCAACTCTTTGAGAGCTAGAACTGATAGCCAAGCTTCCTTCAGATCGTATAGGCATTCTGAAGGTCACTTGGGAGATCTGTTATTTAAAATGCCATGTCAAAGGGAAATGACACTTCCTAGGTTTTAATAGTTTCCATCAAAGGTGGCCAGTTGGAAATATGAGTAGATGTTAAGACTCAAAACTCATAAGGAGAAACAGCCTTGGAAAGGATTTTTTAAATATAATATGAAAGCAAACTTGAAAATATAATTTTATTATCTGCAAAATGACTAAACACTGGCTTCTGCCTGAAAAACAAAAATTGTTGTATTGGCTTTCCCAAGGGGTTATCTAGCAGACAGTTTTGTTTTGAAAGCTACAGCTGTTGTATAGTAATAGCTGAAATGAAATTTATCTTTAGTATTGAATGAAATAGGGTAATGAAAGCTAACTGCCTCAGGGTGGCTTTGTTCATAAAGCAATTAGTCATATTCTGTTAGCGTGGGTTTTTTTTTTAATTACAAAAACTTCAAAATTTCCTGTATTTGAATTCTTTGGAATGCATTATCACCAATGACTATTACAGTGAAAGTATTATAATCATGTGTAAAAGAAGTAGTTGCTCTTTTTTAAAAAATATTATCCTTGGTGTGTACTGTAGTATTATAACTTGTTCAGTCAGACTCTGAGATTAATAAATATAGTGAGGATTCCTTTAGAACTCATTTAATGATTCATATCATGGCTTTAGTCATATCTTCTATTGGTTCCTTAAATATTATCACATAACTATGTATATGGATATGTGTTGGCTCCCCAGATTAGATCATAAGTTAGTTGAAGACTAAGACTTGTTTAATATCATAGGATATTGGCACTCAGTAAATAGCTGTTGCTTTTCTTTTTATCCCATTGTGTGACTCACCTCATTTCATCTAGCCTACCGTGTATTTCTCTGGCAGGGAGATACAATAAATACTCCAGGAACCTACCACAAACTCCTTGGATAATTGATGGAGAAAGGAAGCTGGAATCTTCAGTGGAAGAATTAATTTCAGATCATCTTTTGACAGTATTCAAAGCAGAGAGTAAGTGTTAAATTATTCATGTTTTAAATACATTGTCATTGATGGATAGATTTGTTGGGGGTGGCAGGGAAGACTTCTGTGTTTTGTAAATCACTACCAAGTCTGGGCCCCTTGCCTGGCAGTTTCCTATAAAAAGGGACTGCTGTGTCTTGAGCTTTTCCAACTGCGGCTGGATTTGAGCCAAGGTGCCCAAGGATTTCTTTTGTTTTTCAAAACGATTGCTCTTTCCTGGGAAAATTCAGGACAATCGAAACTACTTTAAAAGAATGCACTTAAGCTCCGACCTCAGGGCACCTCTGCCTTGACCTCTGTTGGGGAATATGAGGAAATTAAAGTACAGCTTACACATTCAGTGCTTGGCAAATGCCTGGCTTCCATCACAGCCATTAAAATGTCCTGGGATGAAATTTGAAGCCCAGAGAAAAGAAACCAACAGCTACCATTTTACAAAGACTTAATGGGAGTTGTGTTGTAGTTTAATTTCATAGGTATTCATGAGCCCAGGTTTGTGGGATGAATCAGATCCTGTCAGGTTTATGCTTCTTTTGTCTCAATAGGCCTATTAGGTCAAAGGCAGCATAAAGCCTCATGATTTCACCTAGGATTAGACTAGAGGAAAGGGGCTAGTATTTCAACCACAGGAAATCATGTTGTATGTCAGGAAAAACTGTAGGCAGTGAAGAAATAAATCACTCTTGAAATAGGTTTCCTAAAATAATCAGAACACCTTTTTTGAGGGATCAACTAGACATCCTTCCTTCTCTGAAAAACCTTAAGACAAGCTTGCTTTAGGAATGGCAGGCAGGTGACTGAGGTGAGGTGTGGCTGCCCCTTGGCCCCCCCTTTTTTTTTTAATAAAATTTATTTTTAGAGAGAGGAGAAGGGAGGGAGAAAGAGAGGGAGAGAACCATTAGATCAGGTGCCTCTTGCGCGGGCCTCAGCCAGGAACTGGGCCACACCCAGGCATGTGGCCTGACTGTGGCAGGTGACCTTTTGCTTTGTGGGATGATGCTCAACCAACTGAGCCATGAAGGTCAGGGCAGCCCTCTTTTTAAGGGTCTTTAGAAATTGTTTACTGAATGAAGAAGAAAGTAACCTAGCAACCTAGTATTTTCCAACACCTCAGCAGTAAAGACTCTGGGCTATTGCCATGAGCTATTATCTGCTTAACCTCATTATCTTATAAGACTTATCCAAGTTATGAAGAAGTGAAAATAAAGCTTTGCCCAAAAAGTCTCTTTCAAATTCTCCTTGGGGCCACCTTACTCCCTGTAAGAAGATTCAGGAACCTTTGAGTTCTGATTATTTGGGTCCCAAGGAAGCCCTCATGATGAAGAGGGCTACTGAGGGGCTCTGAAACAGCTGTGTGTTTCACCCTTGCTATCTTTCAGGAAGGTGGTTCGTTATCATTTTCCATCTGAGGGGGAAAAATTGTCCCCAGACTGAAAATAAGTAAAACTGTGTTAGCATATGCTGAGGAAATTTATTGAGAGCCACTTCAGAAAAAGGAGAGCCCTGGCAGGTATGGCTCAGTGGACTGAGAGTCAGCCTGTGAACCAAAAGGTCACCAGCAGGGGCGTGCAAGAGGCAACATGCAACTTACTGATGTTTCTCTCCCTCTCTTTCTCCCTCCCTTCCCCACTCTCTAAAAATAAATAAAATCTTTTTTTTTTTTTTAAAGAATGCACTAAGGTATTTTTTAAAAAAGAAAGGGGAAAGCAGAGACCTCTGGGCCTCTGTGTTCGTTGGCTTCTTCTTGGGATAAAACCTTGTTGTTTGAAATGCCTGATAAATAGCATCAATTTGCTAAACTGGTGCTTCTCAGATAGATTACTTGTTATTTCTGTGGTTCCCATCTGACAGCCCAGGGAAGATGGTTCTGACTGTTGTACCTCTAAGTCTTACAGCTCTATGACAATAAATAAGCATTGCATGAAGCAGCCTGGCTACTTACAGAAAGGTTCCTTCCCCTAAATGAGAGATACCAACTTGTTTTTCAGACACTTCATACCGGCACGTCACTTTATGTACTTGCTAATTCCATGGTTAATGAGTAATAAACTTTGACACATTGTCAAAATCAATGAGTCTAAGAAATTTTCCCCTAATACACTTATTACATCACTCATTGAATAAATATTTGTCATGTCAAGTCCCTGCTGAAAACTGGCCAATGACTAGCTACAGGATAAAGTCCAAACCACTTAACATGACGTTCTAAGGACTTCATCATCTGGCCTCTGCCGATCTTTCAGTCCCATTGTCTGCCCATGGCTGTGAGGCCCCTGCAGACTAGCTGAACCACCTATATGGTTCTGGATCATTCTTACCCTTGGTTCTGTATTTGTTTCGAATCATCCGTTTCTTTGGGCAGAAGGCTCAAAGAACGCACAGGATCTAGAAAACTCAACCAAATTTTAAACTGAACTAAGTTAAGCTTGTGTTTCCTAAATGGCAGTGGCTCCTTTTCCCTTTTTTTGTCTGCTGTTATTCATACTTGCATACAAATAAAATTTTGAAGTTTGCCTCAAAAATATTTCTCAGTGTAGGGTCCAAATGTGAAACATTTTTCTAAAAGATATACTCTTTCTTCCTTTGTCTATTGACTCTAGTGTTTCTCTGGACTTCTCAAGAGCCTGGCTTTCTGTTCCTCATTCTTATTGATGGGCTGGAAATTGTGGGAAGTTTTATAGGCTGATTTATGAGTTTGAGATTTAGCAATCACTGCTCGACCCATCTCTGTGTCCCGTTCATTCCCTCCGCTCCCACCTGTTGCAGGTTACGGTCAGGTCACTGTGGATTCCCTGGTTCCCTGAAGTTATGGCTCGTTTGGAGATGGAGGTGAACAGGTAGAAGACAAATCATAGCCCCAGGGAGTCAGTATTTTTCAGCTTCCCAGATGCCACTTTGAACTTCCCGTTTAGCTCTCCATCTCTAGTTAGTGCTACTCTTGAGTGTGTTGACTCTGGCTGAAAGGACTGATATTGTGGGTTTATTAACAGCTTGACAGTGGAACGTAAATGTGGGTTGGAGGGTTCTTTGGGACTTCTTGGGCCATAGAATCCTACTCCCTGCCTAGATTCTTCATCTGGAGAAGAGCCTGACCTTGTGCCCCACATGGCTGCCCACTTGGCCAGTCCTCAGGAATAATTCAGCATTGCTTACCCAGACTTAAGAGCTTAACTAGCAGCTTTAATTCTAGACCAACCTTGGATATCTATTGTTTAACCAGTCCTGGGTTGCTTCTCTCTGCGAGACCCACAGTTTTGGGCCCTGTGGGACCCACAGAAAGGAGCCCACCTTACCGTGGCAGTGTGTGACACACTACAGTTCGGAGCCTATGTTTCCTACAAAGGAGGGCTAGTCTTGACTATAGTTGTCATAGTACTTTTAAAGCCTTTTAGCCTTCCTTTTTCTAAAATATACATGGGACTCTTTCCTGGGAGAAAAATGGCCATCAAAATGGTATTCACCTTCCTTCTGCCTTTCCCATCTGTTCTTCCCAGAAGTCTTGTTCTTCCTTATCGTGTGCTTTCTGAAATGGCTGGACTATTGAGGAAATAAATACAAACCTCATAGCTTATATTGCAGTTGTGCTCTAAGTGCAGGAATGTTCCTGTACTTTTCCTGCCCTAGTCCTCCCCACCCACTATGTCATAGTCCATATCCCTATAGAAATAGAAGCTCTGTGAGGATAGGAACTATGTACTTCTTGTTTGCCTTTGTCTTCCCATCATCAGTACAGTGTCTTGCACACACATCCTGTAGATTGCTCCTGACTGAAAAGAATCAGGGTCTGAGCCTGAGTTCTAGCCTTCAAGCTCTGTGTTCAGAGACCTTAAACTCTACCACTGCAATGACTGACCAGGCTTCCCCAGATCCAAATCCTTGGTCCAAGAAGGTTGGTCTTACTTTCCACATGGGCATGACTCTGAGCATTTTTGGTTCCTTTGTGGTGATGCATTTTGGATGGTGGTTAAGAAACTCTGAGGGGACTTCTGGTCAAGATGGCGGCATAGGCAGACATGGCTCACCTCTTTGTACAGCCACATCAAAAATTACAACTAAAGTGTAGAACAGCCATCATTCAGAACTGTCAGAAATCAAGTTGAATGGAAGTGTGACAACTACACAATTAAAGAAACCACATCCATCCAGACTGGTAGGAGGGGAGTAGAAGGGGAATGGGCTGGTCCCTTACCTGTGTGTGGTGGATAAAGATTGGGGAGGGATACCTTCAGAGTGATGAGTCCCAGCCCCACACCAGGCCCCCCAACCGAGAGTTCCGGTGCAAGGAAGATAAGTCCCCACAACTTCTGGCTGCATAAACCAGCAGGGATTGAGTCAGTGGAAGAAACTGCTACAGCCCCAAGCAGTTCTTCTTAAACAGCCCACTCGTGGACTGATCTACTGAGAATCACTCTCTCTGAGCTTTAGCAGTGGGGTAGCAGCTTGAAAGGTACCAGTGACATACTGGGAGAAACTGAAGTATCTAGCATCAAGGCAAGAAAAGGCCATTGTCCCTTTTCTAAACCCTTCCTCCACAGAGCTGGCAAACTGGTGCCATATCTGAGACTCCATCAACGTGCCTAACACTGTTTACCCCTCCTTGGAGATCCCCAGAAACTCCTTCCCCCCAACTTACAGGCCTACCCAAGCCACTTTTCCAAATGAATGGCTGATTTTGGTTCATGTTTCATAACTTTCAGATCTTTTCAAACAAGCAACAGCTGGCTTCAGTGAGCCCCAGGCTCTGGCACTAGCAGCAGCCAGCCTAGATTCACAGCTTGGCTTCACCTGGGAATCTCCAAGGCCAGCACAAGTAGCAACCCTCTTACATTCCTTTATAGCTTAGGCAGGGTGGCCCTGGACAAAACAGAGGTAGGGGCTGACCTTGGCCTGCACCACCCAGGAAACCCCAGGGCCAGCGCACCCGGTGGACAGCTACAGACCATGTTGGAGCACCACCACCCTGCCCCTGCACAGCTGATCCTCCATGGATAGCAAAGGTCATAGCCAGTCCTTGAAGCCAACAGGCCTAGGGAAATCCCTCCCATTGATCTGCCAACAGCAACCAAGGCTCAACTACAAGAGGAGGGTGTACTCAGCCCACAAGAAGGGCTCACCTCGAGTACCCAGCTTCGGTGAAAGGGAGGGCTGTGCCACTGGACCATACAGTACTCGCGATACATTAGGCCACACTACCAAGACACTGAGTAAAAGCAGCTCTACCTAATACATAGAAACAAACACAGAGTGGTTGCCAAAACAAGAAGCAAAAGAAACATGGCCCAAATGAAAGAACAGATCAAAACTCCAGAAAAAGAGCTAAACGAAATGGAGATAAGCAATCTATAAGATGCAGAGTTTAAAATACTGATTTTAAGGATCCTCAAGGGACTTCGTGAGGACCTCAACAGCGTAAAAAAGATCCAGTCAGAAACAAAGGATATACTAATTGAAATAAAGAACAATTTACAGGGAAACAACAGTGGAGTGAATGAAGCCAAGAATCAAATCAATGATTTAGAACATAAGGAAGCAAAAAGCAACCAATCAGAACAAGAATAAAAGAGAATCCAAAAAAAATGAGGATAGTATAAGCAGCCTCTGGGACAACTTAAAATATTCCAACATTTGCATCCTAGGGGGGCCAGAAGGAGAAGAGAAAGAGCAAAAATTGGAACTCTATTCGAAAAAATAATGAAAGAAAACTTTCCTAATTTGGTGAAGGAAATAGGCATGGAATCCAGGAAGCACAGAGTCCCAAATGAGATGGATGCCAACAGGCTCACTCCAGGACACATCATAATTAACATGCCAAAGATTAAAGATAAACAGAATCTTAAAAGCAGCAAGAGAAAAGAAGTTACTTACCTACAGGGGCATTCCCATAAGACTGTCAGCTGATTTCTCAAAAGAAACTTTGCAGCCTAGAAGGGATTGGCAATAAATATTCAAAGTCATGAAAAGCAGGGACCTACAGCTAAGATTGTTCTACCCAGCAAAGCTATCATTTAGAATCAGAAAGCAGATAAAGAGCTTCCCAGACAAGAAAACACTAAAGGAGTTCATTGTCACCAAATCATCATTATATGAAATGTTAAAGGGACTTACTTAAGAAAAAGAAGATCAAAACTATGAACAACAAAATGGCAAAAAAATACAAATCTATCAACAATTGAATCTAAAAAACCAACTAAGTGAAGAAGAACAGAGATAGAATCATGGATATGGAGAGCATTTTGATGGTTTCCAGATGAGAGGGGGATGTAGGGGAATGGGTAAAGAGGTGAGGGGATTAAAAAGTATAAATAAATAGTTACGGAATAGTCATGGGGATGTGAAGTACCGTGTAGGAAATGGAGTAGCCAAAGAACTTATACGCATGACCCCTGGGCATGAACAATGGTAGGGGGATTGCCTGAGGGAGGGAGTAGGGGGTGCTACGTGGACAGGGGACAAAGGAGAAAAAATAAGGACAAGTATAAGAGCATAATTGATAAAATATAATTTAAAAAGAGGAAAGAAATAAACTGGAACCAGACTGCCTGGTTCAAATCCTGACCTTACCACCTATCAGTGATATAATCTTAGATAAGTTACTTATCTTGTCTCTGTCTCACCTTATAAGTAAAATGGAGATAATTAATGAAGGTAGTTCCTATGTCAGAGTGTTAAGATGTATGAAGTATTTAGAATAATGCTTCTCATGATAATGTTGGCTATGGTGACGATGATGATGAAATCATCAGTTCTGTATCTAAGAAAGCTGTCATGTGACACTGCCCCCCTTTTTTTAAACCACTTCCTATTCCAATATTTGCTGCTTTTAGTCTATGATAACCCATCTGTCTGAGAATGGACACTAGCTTTGTCATGTTTCCAGCTTCAGTTTGCTTATATAGTGAATTTACTTTTAGAGTCATGCATTTCCCTCTTCCTTTTCCTTCATAGAGTTTAATTCTCAAATAAATATTTTTGTTTTGTTTTAAGGAAAAGAAGGAAGTAGATGATAGATTTTTCACCGTAAGCTTGTGGCCAGGGTGGTGTGGGGCCTTCCTCCAAACTGTGCTCAGCTTTTGGCTTTTCTGTGGGACGGTGGTGTGGGATGATAGTTAAGGTCTGGCCTTGACATTAGAAACACAGAGCTCTGCCATTTAATCTTGTCACCTTGAGAAAAGTACTTAACCTTTCAGAAGCTTTTTTTTTTTTTTTAATACCTATGTCACCAGATAAAAGTAAATGAAATAATGTATGAAAAATTTTTAGCTCAGTACCTGGCATAAATTAAATGTTCAATAAATGGTGTTTATTATTATTACTGCTGTTTTTAGGAGAGAGTGGAATTGGAGGTGGGATGATGACTATCCTTTGTGATTCTCCTATCAACTGTTCAAGACAAATTGGGTTTTTTGGGGAATGTTCCTCCAGGCCTAAGGGGGGGAATGAAAGTCTAAGAATTATTATTTCTCTGATTTTTTTTCTTTATTTGTTTTCCAAAGGTTTTAATTTTTCATCCTCTGGAAGAGAAGATGTTGATGTGAGAACATTAGGAAATGGTAAGATTGCAACAGCATCACTCTACTAGAACTAACTTTGAGATTATCATCCTTTCAGACGGTAGTCACGTTCTCAAAACCAAAGTGGGCAGAGCTCAGCGCTTCTCTCCAAGTGAGAAAGCTTTGTGTATTATGGTGCTACCTTTATAATTATGTGATTGTTATGTTTTATAGGAATCATTTCTTCAGAGGCCGTTTTTATTTCATGCCTGTAGGTTACAAGGGACTTATGTGCATTAACACGGAGGTGCCTGATTTTTTCCAAAAGTTTGATTATTAATTATTTCATTTAATACCATTTCAGCAGGATCAGTACCGTTTTTAAAATGCACTTCATTTAAAAAAGCGATTCTGCTCTTTTAGCCCTCATTTCTCTCATTTTACATTGTTGCATTACAAGAAAAGTGAGAGAGTTAATCTTGAGCAATTGAGATTTATAGTCCCTTCCTGTCATGGAATCACAGCTTTTCTGTTTCACTAGTGGATTAGGCTGGGAGGATGGATTTCAACTTGCTACACCTGGGCATCACTGCGTGTGACATTACACTAGAGTAACCAAGTCAATTAGCGGTTGTTTAGAGTTTATTTTGTAATTAACACAGGCTTGTTCATGGACGTTTGGGAAAGCAGCCACTTTCACATATTGCCTGTACTGAGGTTTAGCAGCCCCAAGAAAGTCCCTTGATTCTTTTCACACATCCTTCCCTCCCCCAGATGCAGCTAAACTTTCAGTCCTCTAGAGCTCAACTGGTTTTTTCACACCTCCTAACCCTCTTGCATTAGCCCGAATGTTAACTCCATCAACACGTTTCTGTTTCACGGCGGGGTGTGTGCTGCCAGGAAGGCCCTTTGCAATTGAGCTGGTGAATCCTCATAGAGTACATTTCACTTCACAAGAAATTAAGGAACTTCAGCAGGTAAACCACTTCATGACATGGCAATCGTCCTGTTTCTGCAGCTCTGTTACTGACTGAGAGTTGCTAATTGTTTTTCTTTTTCTGCTACTACAGAAAATTAATAACTCATCTAACAAAATCCAAGTCCGTGACTTGCAGCTTGTCACAAGGTAAGGGTAGGCTCGCTGGAGATAATTTCAAAAGGGAAGTTTCAGTTGTAGGTCATGTATCTGATAAGGGAATTATATTCAGGATATATAGAGAACTTTTACAACTCAATTATAAGAGAACAACCAATTCATAATAAAGAGATGGTTTAAGTGGACCTGCCTCCAAAGAAGATATATGAATAAACCAATGAATTCACTTAAAAATGCTTAATACCATTAATAATTAGGGAAATGCAAATGAAAACCAGAAGATCCAACTTCACACTCACTAGGATGGCTATAATCAAAAAGATGGAAAATAGCAAATGTTGGCAAGAATGTGGGGAAATTGGGACATTCCTACATTGCTATGGGACTGTAAGTGTGGCCAGTTTGGAAAACAGTTTGGCAGTGTCTCCAAAGGTTAACATATGACCCAGCAATTCTACTTCTAGATATATATCCAAGATGAATGAAAATGTACATCTACACAAAAAATCTACATGGAGGTTCATGGTAGTGTCATTCAAAATAGCAAAAAAAGTCCATGGATAAACAAAATGTGGTATATCCACAATACAATGGACTACTATTCAGTAATAAAAAGGAATTAAGAAAAAAAAGAAGGAATGAAATACTAATACATGCTTTAATATGATGAACCTTCAAAACATTACGAGGTGAAAGAAGCCCGACACCAAACACTACCTATTGTTCAGAGTAGGGAAACCTGCAGAGATAGAAAGTCAATCAATGGTTGCCAAGGGCTAGGGAAATGGAGGATGGAAAGTGACTATAAATAGATGTGGAGTTTCTTTTGGGGGTGATTAAAGTATTCTAAAATGAAACTGTGGTGATAGCTGCACAACTCTGTAAACTAAAAAAATCACTGAATTGTACAGTTAAAATAGGAGGGAAATTGTATGTGAACTGTATCTCAATAGAGCTATTTTTAAAGAAAGGGAAGTTTGGGGCAAGGCTTGTGTGTATTTTATATCTTCAGACAAACTTTGTTTTATTGTTTTTGTTTAGAGAAGCAATAGGACACATGAAAGAAGGTGAAGAAGAAAAGACCAAGACCTATAGTGCCTTAATATGGACAAATAAAGCAATGCAGAAGGAAGACATTGAATTCCTAAATGACATAAAGGTAGTGAAGTGCCCTAATTCTTTTTATTTTATTTTTCTACTGCCTATGAAAGAATCTTTTGTCACCTAGTTTATTGCCAGCAAGTCATAGGGCATGGGTATTGGGAACCATGAAAACTGTTTTTAAGTCCTGGCTCTGCCATTTACTAGTTGAATGAGTGGGCAATTCATCTAACCCGCCTGAGAGGTAGTCTTTATTTTTCTTAAGATTTTATTTATTTATTTTTAGAGAGAGAGGAAAGGCAGGAGGAAGAGAGGGAGAGAATGATCAGTCAGTTGTCTCTCCTACATGCCCCAACCGGGCCCCAGCCGGACTGAACCTGCAACCCTGGCGTGTGCCCTGACCAGAAATAGAACTGGCCACCTTTCACTTTGTGGGAAGATGCCCAGGCAACTGAGCCACTCTGGTCAGGGCCATCTGAGAGGCAGTCTTGCTAGTGATTAAGAGCCTGCGTCTGAGGACAAATTGCTAGGGTATGAATCCTAGATCTGTATTTCTTAATTGTGTGACTTTGGACAAGTTACTTAGCCTCTTCAATTTCTCCATCTATAAAATTAGAAGAATTAAATGAGTTTAGTCACATAAATCTCTTAGAACAATACCTGATACATAAAAAACACTTGGTTGTACTACTGTTGTATTTGGCCGTTTGCGCAAAAGAAATATAAAACAGGACTTATCTGACAGAATTGATGCTAAGATTAAGTCCGTACATAAAACATGTTATAAATATATAAAACAGGATAATGTATAGAACATACATTTTTTTGGCACATGCTAGGTTTTCCTTCACATGAGCATGTCATTATACAGGGTCTGCCTGATTGTTTGAATATTTCTTCCCATCTGCCCCCACCTTTTCCTATAAATATAATCTATTTTCAAATGCAAGGAATGGGCATAAATGCGCACAAAAATGTTCATATATAGTTGTCAGAACATTGTTTAAATGGAGAGTATTTTGTAATAATCTAGGTGACCTACTAGAGGGGATTGGTTCAACCTTACAACTCACCTGTATTATGGACTACTATTACTAGCCAGTTGCTAGAAACTACATGGTAGATGAATATTTATTGACAAAGTTGAAAATGTTCCTGACAAATGGTGACAAAAAAAGAACAAGCTATAAGTGTAGAGGATGATACATTGTGACTTAAACACATACACACAGGCGTGTGTGCATACACATATGTATGTCTATGTAGAAAACAAGTTGGCAAAAGATACACCACAAATAGGATTTATACTTATGAAAAGTACAACACCCAATAGAGAAAAATAGACAAAAGATATGAACAAGCAGCTGAAAAAAGAGCAACTTCAGATGGCCACGAATCATTTGAAAAGATGTTCCACCTCCAGTTTGAAGTAGCAATCAAGCCATCACTTTATTCCTCTGAGATCAATAACATCTATTGGTTGGAGCAGAGGAGAAGGTTGCATACATTCAATAGAAATGTAAGGTGTTTCAGCCTTTTAGGAAAACAATGTGTCTATGACGATTAAAAATTATAAATACACTGGTCTTCTACCCATCACTTACACTACCTGCAGTCTGTCCTGAAGAAATAAAACCCCAGCGCATAAAGATATATGTGCAAGAATGTTTATTGGCTTTGCTCAAAGTAGCAAAATCAACAATAACAAACTGGAAACAAAATGGATTTCCTTTAATAAAGAAATGGTAGAACAAGTTGTAGTATGATACAACTGTTCAAAAAACCTAAAATAAGGAGATAAAGGTAGGTCTACATGACTTGCAGGAGCACCCATGACATTTATGAGAAAAAAAGTGAAGTGCAGAATAATGTTTAGAGTGAGTGTTTTGGTGCAAACATACACCTGCTTTTAGAAGTTCATCCATAAAACGAGGGATGGACTAGCAGGGGTGTCCAACCTTTCGGCCTCTCTGGGCCACACTGGTAGAAGAAGAGTTGTCTTGGGCCACACGTTAAATACACAAATACTAATGAAAACTGATGAGCAAAAAAAAGGTTCTAAGTAAATTTGGGATCTTGTTTTGGGCTGCATTCCTAGCCTCCTGGGCCGCCTGTGGCCTGCACGCCGCAGGTTGGACACCCCTGGTAGATTATTCCCAGTGACCCTTCAGTTCTTAGGTTCTGTGATTCTGTATCTAATGCCTTTTGGCCCTATTATCTAGGGACCTTAGAATGACAGCTATACTATAGATAGATATTTTTAAAATTGCAAACCAATTTTTAAACCTCTATTTTATTGCATATGTACAAGTCATTCAGAAAGCTTTGGGGAAAATAAACTTATTTTAAAAATAGGTTCAGAGTTTGGGGGTAGCTGTAGAGGTAATTCAGAAATAGTGCTGAAAGATGGGTTTTATAGGTACAGCCTAAGTAGCAAAAGGGTCTATTTTAATGGTCTACAACCCAAGTGGACTGTTGAGACCAGACTCTACTTGCCTTCTGGTAATTTTTTAAGTGTTAGAGTTAAAACACTTTTCCAATATTCCTAATGGTAAAATATATATACATCTGAAACATGCCCCATTCTGAGAAAAAGTCACTTCAAATTTATTACTCTTCTCTTCTCTTTTAAGGGTAACCTATTTCCAAGGGGAAAACAATCATTTGTGTGTGTTTATATGTGTTTCTGAAAGTTCAGCAGTATGGGAACATCAGAGTGCAATGTTAGAGTGGATGAATTGGTTTCTTTTTGCCTGCTGAAGGCCATCAGACCATAAAAGACACCTGAGAGTATGCTGATCTGAGTGTTATTTTAGAAGCAGTGGTGGGTCTGCGAGCTCAGTTATTTCTTCTTTTGACTGGCTCATGGGTCAAAGTTCTGGGAGTGACTAGACATAAAGGAAACAGGAGATGAGTACTCCTTAGGTAGTCACCCATTTAAAGGCCAGCTGTTTCTGTGCTCTAAAGTAGAGGCAATATTTTTCCAGACTGCTTAAAAGTTCAGCCTTATCCTTCTTTTGCTCTTATTGGCCAGAGAAAACATTATGAAGAGAGCTTATCTCATCAGAACAAAGTGCTATTAAAGTTGAAGAATTATAGAATCATAAAACCCAGGAGTCAGTCACAGGGGTATGAACTACAGTGTAGGGGAATATAGTCAATAATGTTGTAATAACTATTTATGGTGCCAAGTGGGTAGTAGACTTATTCGGGGATCAATTCATAAGTTATATAAATGTCTAAACACTCTGCTCTACGCCTCACACCAACATAATATTCAATGTCAGCTTTAATTGAGAAAAAAATAAAAATTGCAAAAAACCCCTGTGAATTAGGAGCGGCCATTGACTCACTGCGCCGATAAAGAGCAGTCACGCCATTTCAAGTGCAGTTGTTGTCAGAACTTGTTCTCTATCTCTTGGTAGAGAACTTGATAGAGGGAGGGCCAGACAGAAATCTTTTTTATTACGGCTTCAGGCACTCATGACCATGTAAATTAGAAAGGATTTGTTCCAACAAGAATTGCAGAGGACTGAAAGTTCCTAGGAGCCTACATTTCTGCTTATACCTAATATCTATTTTTAAAACTTGGAACTGGTTTGCCTTTTACAACACTAACTTCTATTTCTTAATTTATATCTTGTGACATAAGAGGAAATCTCTGATTATGAGAAAAAAAGCCTGTTTCCCTAAAAAAATTCTGAATTGTAAAAAGATGTGCAGTATTAATATTCTTAAGTGACTTGAACTGGGCTAACAAATATCAAGAGGTCCTGGTTTATTGCACACACTTACTTGTAATCATCATATTGAAATACTACCCTAGAACCACGATGCAATTGCTAATTTTCCAGATATATCCTTTCATGTAACCAAAAAATAACCCTGTGAGCAGGCATATGGTTCTCTCTAAAACACGCACGCTGCCTATACACACAGGTGATGCTGATATCCCAACTGTCTAAAACCTATTTCTCACTGCAGCCTGAAATCCTTACTATTAGGTTATCTTGTTGGATTAGGAAAAACAGATTAGAACCTGTCTTTTGGAAGAGCTGTTAAAGCAAAGGGCAGGATAGAACTCCAGGGTCCTAATCAATTTGTTAAATACCAGAGCAAAAGAGACACTGGAGAACGTTTACCTCAAAGCCTTTTTTAATGGTGTACTGGTGCTCAGAAAATAAGTAATTATAGACTAGATTATGAGAAGCACCACAGAGTGTGAATCTTAGGGTATATAATTTATTATAGTATTAGCTTTCACCCTGAGAGCGATAGATGATGGGATTCTCTAAAGAAAACCTCTGTGGTGAGCCATGGATGACAAAGGAGGTGCCAAGACAAGCTTCACTGGGCAGCAAAGTTGACTCTGTACGTGTGTATTGTATCCTCCTCCAGGACTTAAAGATAGACCAGAAAACACCTCTCCGGGTCCTTCATCGGAGGCCCCTGGCTGTAAGAACTCGCATCATTCACTCCATGGAGACATGCTATGTGGATGAGCATCATTTCCGCCTCTACCTGAAGACGCAAGCTGGAACGTATCCTTTCAGCTTCCACGCAGCAGTATCTAACCAGAATCCTTTTGGAAGCGTTCATGCTTCCCTAAAAAATATGGGCTCAACTTGATCTAGGAGGGTAGTAGGGAAAGGATGAAGTTGGAGAATATTTTGGGGGGCGGTACGAGTGTTTTTTTCCCCATTAAATTTATATTTTTCAAAATGACATTTTAATCCATGAGGCAGCAGTCAGTTCAATGTGATCTTTAAAATATTTAGTGTCTCACACAATGCCGAACTCCATAGTAAGTACTCAGGAAACACTTTTACTTGATTCATTTGCTGTCTACACATTTTTAAAAAATCCTCACTTGAGGATATTTTGTTGTTGATTTTAGAGAGGAAGGGAGACAGAGAGAAACATCTATTTGTTGCTTCCTGTGTGCACCCTGACCAGGGATTGAACCCACAACCTCGGTATGTGACCTGACTGGGAATTGACCCTGCAACCTTTTGGGGCATGGGAAGATGCTCCAACCAACTGGGCCACCTGGCCAGGACTGTCTTTACGCATTTTACCAGGCACATATTCATGACCACATTTAGGTCCTTTCAGCTTTTCTGAGCATTTGTCCCAGATGATTAAACACTGATAGTAGATGGGAGTGGTCCTACTTTTACATAATGATTTTTATTTGGCCACTGGTCCCCAACAAGAAAATAGGCCAAGGCTGATCACTTCTTGATAACCTACCCTACCTTGCACAGTTTTGTATCAGGTCTGAGTTGCTGGTTAAGAAATATTAGAGAGCTGTCATAGTCTTAGATTTAGTTTGCTTTTCAAAGTTGCTCCTAGTTTTTACCTTTTTCTTGGTTTTATATTTTTTGTGAACCAATAGCACGAATTGACAAAATGCCTTCTAACTAGTATAAAACTAATGATATACTTATGTATATAAGGGGGAGAAATACCAAGTTTTAATCACCAAATAGCATTCGCATTATATATAATTAGCCTGTCTTTCCTTCTCCACCAACCTCCTCACCTCTCTGTCCCCCTGTCCCACCCCAGGAGTGACCAGGATTTCCCCCCTTGAAAACAGGTATAGGTAATTTCTAAAATCTAAATTTTTACCATTTGGAATAAGTGATGGTTTACTTAGACTCTAGTGGGCAGATCTTTGTATCTCTGTTGTTTGGAGCAATCTGCCTATTGTAGATGGAATGTGGATAGGATTTCAAAGAAATTACAGATTTTTCAAAAATTCTTTTTACCTTATCTCAGCTTTAGTTCTGGTATGCCAGGGAGAAATGCAATGTTATTTTAGAGAAGCTATTATCTTTTCAGTCTCACTATAATATTTATTTTTACAGCAAGCCATGTACACAGTACATGTAACCTAAGGCATTAGTCAAGAGAGACTGCTGGGTAAAGCTTTAGATACTATGTGGTTGTACATAGAAGTATGTGAATTTTTCACATATATTGCTCAGTACACTGAACTAGTTTATTTCACTTACACGTCATCCCTCTTGGTATGATTAAGAACCATTCTGGACCTTATAATTGGGTTTTAAGGGGCTTTTTGGTTATCTCCCCTCATCATTGTTACACAGAAGTAGCATAAAGAAAGTGAGAGAAAAAGAATGATAGTTGTTAAGTAATTATCAGTTTAGCAAAGAAGACAGTACTAGATAATTACATGTCTTACGTTTGAGTCAAAACATTTGGTGAAAGTAGAGTGAATAAACTTTCAGAAAGAAGGATGTATCAGCATATTATGGTGTTAATTTTTTTATTCATCATCTGAGGATATTTTTCCTATTCAAATTATATTAATTTTTAATAGATATTATTTATTTATTTTCAGAGAGAGGGCAAGGGAGGAAGAGAGGGAGAGAAACATTGATGTGTGAGAGAAACATCAGTTGGTTGCCTCCCTCACGCCCCTGATCCACAACCCAGCCATGTGCCCTGACTTGGGAATTGAACTGGCAGCCTTTCAGTTCATAGGCCAGTGCTCAGTCCACTGAGCCACACTAGCCAGGGCTATATTAAATTTTTATACTAGGTACTGGTTAATAGACCACAACATAATGGTAAATGAATTTTTACTGAATGCTGGCAAAAACATCTTTCAGATAAAGATTCTCAAGGCTGTAGTAGAGTCCTGTGTAAGGAATGTTTGTATAATCTTATTGATAACTAATTCCAGGATTAGTCATTGACTTCAAAATTTGAAGACCTGTCAGCGAAACATGAAGTTGCCCCTTAAGAAAGGAGAGAGAATTTACTTAATCCTCTTGCTAATGACATTTACTAAACAACTAGAACTTGGGTCCTCTGATAATCCTTCTGAACGGTATTCATCAGACAAAATTGTCTTATTGTCCCTCCCATCCTATGCCACTGTGCCACTGGGTCATGTTACAAGGAAAGCCGTCACTGAGGTCACTCAGTAGGACTGGAAACCTATCATCTGGCAGATACTGGCTGCTATTGCTGAAAAGTGGGACTAGAAAGATGTCAAAATGCAAGTTGTGGCAAAGAAAAAATAGCTGAGATTTAAAAAATGTATATATTTTATATATATTTATATATAAGTATATATAAATATACTTATATATGTATATAACACTTATATATAAATAATATATAAATTATATTATATATAAATATATTGTATTATAAATATAATGTATATTTTTGGCCAAATATAAATATATAAATATATTTGGCCAAAAAGTCCATTTAGTTTTTTCCATAAAGTAAAAGACACATTTTCCATTTTCACCAGTAACTTTATTGATTTGGATATTTTGTGTATGTCGGCCATCTCCTGGTGGTAGAGCATTGATTGTTCTCAGTTAATGTCTTGATTTGATTGCTATCAGCTTCAGCTGGCTTACCTCACTGTGGAAGCATCATCCAGAGAGAAATCACCAGCACAAAACCTCGCAAACCACTTTAGACACGCTCGCTCAGTCACAGCACCTTTTCCATACACTGCACAAATCCTTTTTTTGTGTTTTTCAGTTGTGTTTTTACCTTTCTTGAAATAAGAAAGCATAATATGCCAAAAATGTTGCGGATCTTCTTCCATCTTCAATATTAAAATGACTGCACAAATATTCACCAATTTTGATAAGTTTTTTTAAAAATGCACGCTATGACAGCTGTCAAAATTGAATAAAGTTAAAAACAACTAAGCACTACTAGAGCTATCTTACGGAAAAAAAAAAATGAACTTTTTGGTCAACCTAATATATATATATCATTTCTTTATAGTTTATTTTGAAAATCCATACCCAAACCTTGGCGTTTGGAGATGAGAGAAAAGGAAATGATGATTTTTGGTAAGTTTGATGTAAACACAAGTCCCAGGTCCTGACCTTGGCTGGCAGGCTGGTAAGAACCAGTTTGCTGTAGCCTATTTTCTAAAACACACGTCACAAGTCACAGATCAGAAATAACCTCTCTTTTGTAATATTTCTAATTTTGTTATTTCTCTTTCACGTATCAAATCTCACCAAACAATTAGTATTGCGTGGCTATGATATTTTTCCTTAAACAAACCCCAGCTACATTAAAGAGTTTGTACATGGAGACTTTGGGAGAACCAAGCCAAACATTGGCTCTCTGATGAATGTGACTGCAGACATTCTTGAGCTGGATGTTGAGGTAAACAATTTCATTGTGGAAATGCCCATTTGCACCTGGAATTCAAAGTTACGGTTTTTTGGCATTAAGCCAAATAGTACTACTCCCCTTAAGAGGTGTTTGAAAATTGTCAAAATCTTATAGTAGCATTATGTTGAAGGGAGGATCTATCTTGGAATTTTTATATCTTGGGAAAAAACAAGGTCTTATTTATGATCCTTGCAAATATATAGCTCATTTATAAATTGTTCTTCACATATGGCATGAGATCTAAACCCTTAAAGCAAGTAAGTGCCCTTTTTATGTCCTTTGGACTCTGTAGTTCATTCCCACACTGAATTTGCCATATAGGAAATTTAAAGCAGCCTACTCAGAAATGTATATTCAAGACAGGTAGAAAATGCAATGAGTCAATGGTTATTAATCAGAGCAGTTCTGTGGACCCCTAGCATGTGGTCTAAATTCTCCACTCTTATCATCTGAATTGGAGCAAGGTTAAATTCGAAAGTAATTAGAAGAATGGATGGAATGGATCTTTCAGCAAGTTCTCCATAAATATTTTTCTCATTTGAACATCAGTAGGTATTGAGTCACAAGATATGCTCCCATTAGGAATAGAGTCCCTCCTCACCCCCACCACAAAAATTTTAGGAGAGGCTGACATTTTGTACTTGGGAATTGCACCTGTTATAAAAAGAAGTGGCTATAGTTAGTGTAAAAGCAGCTGTGGTATTCCAGCGATCACTGGAACAGTATTACCTCACCAGCAGTTCTGCTGAGAGCTTTCAGATGAGATCTTACACAGCTCAGCCAGTGATAGCATCTTCAGGGTTGCAGGTGGCCTCCTCAGGGAGAGTATCATTTGGACGAAGACACCCTTCAGTTAAAGAAAACCTCAGTTGTGTTTGTCTTCTTTACCGTATTTCTTAATACAGTTTAGGAACGTCAGAGTCACAGGCCAGTGTTTCTCAGACCTGATTACCCATTAGAATCTCTTGTAGAGCTTTTTCAACAGTACAACATGCCTACCCTCCCCTGCCCCCAACCCATACTAAGGTTTAGTTTTCAGGCTTGAGAAACCACCCATTAACTTATATGTGGGTGTTAGGTACATGGCTATATTCTGAAACAGAACCAAAATATTTTCTTGGAATTTATAAAAGATACACACGTACATATGCAATAGTTACTTGGGCTTTTGTAATAAGATTTTTCTGAATCTGGTATGTGAGGTGACTCACTGATCAACTTAAAAATTCTAGTTTTAAACTTTACATCTCAAACAACATGGTACAGTGTATTTAAAAAAAAAACAACTTTCTCTTAAATTAAGCCTTCCAGGGTGGTTAAGATGAGGTGCAATTTCATACTTCTAAGCCCTGGCATGTGGCACAAAATAGTCTGGTACTGTAATTTCATTAGGTTTTGTTTTAGAAGAACTACACCAGGGTGAGTAGAAATATGGGAAAATGAAAATGATCGGACGAATAGAAGTTGCTGAGATTTCAGAGGGAAAGTTGGTGTTGCCACCTGAATGTCTGCTACTTTAACCATAAAGAACATTAAAAGTTTTTACATGTACTCTAGTCTCTTATCAGTCGAAAGGCACAATTAATAACCAGCCGAGTAACCAAACACTCAATAAATTCAGCAACAGACTGCAGGCCCAAGAATCCCAAACTCCAGAATTGGATTTAGAATGTTAAATTGTATTCATTGCCTCTTTTCTTCAAATATGGTTTCTTCTGTGATGGTATATTGTAAGTATTAAATTTATACAGCATTATCAGCAAATGCTTCCTAGAACAGTACTATGTTTTAATGACTTGTTTTCTTTCTTCTAGTCTGTAGATGTAGACTGGCCCCCTGCTCTGGATGACTAGCTTTCAAATTTGGAAACAGTAGGGTTTTCGTGACACGATGTGGACGTCTGTTCAGCATACACTGTAAAATGGCTGTTTACTCACCATAGCGGTGTCTTGGAAACTGTTTGGATCATGTTGATCTATTTATTTTTAAACTTGTAACATCTCAGGATCCGCATACAGTATGTGTATATTGTGCTTTTCATTGTTCTAAGGATGTCTTATGATTTTTCTTGTTCCTTCTCCAAACCCCACGAGCCAAACTATGAATAATGAAACCATTTGCTATCTTAATTCTTTCATTTAGAGAGGTACACAAACAGGATACATTCTTGGATAATCTTAAGCTGTAATTTCTTCCGCAAAACTTCCCTTCACAAGAGAAGTACCACCTTTAAAATCATGTTCTAAATTTTTTTAATGATGTTAATAAGCTATACCTATATTTATGCAGCACAGTATCTTATAATAAGATATCAAATGCAAATCTGACACCATTAATGTTTTCCCCAGTAAGCTTCTAGCAAGCTATTACCAATAGAAGTACTTCTGGTATGATTTATCACAAATGCTGATGGCTTCAAGTTACTATTTTGACAATCTAAAATTGTCAATGCCTTTCCTGGGAGGGAAAGTAAAACCTTAGGAATCGAGGCATACCATGGTAAGAGACTTTAATAAATCTTTTAAATAAGTAGATACAAGTGCCTTCAATAACTTCAATGCCAGGGATAAGATTTTGAAAAATTGAGATTGCCAAACAAAGGCGAGCTGATACTATTCCGGAGTGCTTCAACGTATTATCTAACCTCAAACATCCTCATCAGGTAGACAGGATACCATCATCACCATTTTATAAATATGAAAACCAAAGAATAGAAGTTAAATGATTTAGCCAAAATTGTTAGTTACTTTCATATCTAAGACTAGAACTTAACTTTCCTGGTCTGTAGGTCCTTTCTGATAAACTTTATTATTTAGTACATACTGTATGAAGGCGGTAATTGAGGATGTCATTTACATGCACCTAACCATGAGAATTGACTTTTGGAATTTACATGCCAAATCAAGAAGCTTACCCAAAAATAGCCCAAGTATATTTCATATGATCTCACATGATTACCATTTGTTAGTAAGTTAATCATCAGTTGGCACTATGAAGAGGAAAAAGATTAAATTAGCAAAATCTGAAGAAAATGTCTGAGTCATTAAAATTTTCAGAAAGGAATCTCATTAAAATTTCACACTGATTCCTGTCACCCTGATCCAACTATCTGAGCTTATTTTAGAACATGTGTGACTTGGATAGTATTGGATCACTGTTTCCTTCTGTACATTAAACATAATTCATAAATACTACAATGTATTATTCACTACAGAAATCAGGAAAATGGTTTAATTGACATGAAATTCATTATGTGAATAATAGCAACAATTTTTTTCACTCTTTTCAATGCCAGAAAATGAAAAAAGATAATAAAAATTAACTTGTGATAAAAAGATAAGTACTTTTGTGTGAATGTTTCTTGGTTTCTGGGGAAATTTCGCTGCAAGAGATTTAAGAACCTCCTTAGCCAGCTTAAATGAGAAGACTTCTATTTCTTAAATTTCTTTCCCTGCGGTTATGCAAAATTTCAAGAAAAGAATAAACTTTAGTACTTATACCAAATGTTCATGGGATTATGAGTCACAAATTAATGCAGACCTTTGTTTATGCAGAACTCATAACATTAAGTAATTAAAGTATTATAGTTTCACTTTTGCCTATATAAAAACATTTAAAAATTAGTTTTGTGATCTCTTCCAGCTTTTTTAAAATTAAGTCTTTTAAATAACAAACACTTACAGAAAGGGTCATTTGTACTTCTTAACATCTCTGTCCCAGACATAGTCTGTGTTTTAGTTCAGGAAAAATACCAACTCTAAATACCTGGGAAAGTAAAAATAAATAAATAGAAGTTGGGAAAATGAAAAATTTCCTAAATAACTGGTTACATTTGCAAATTATGAAAAATAAAGTTAAAAGTTAAATCTCCATTTCCAAAGAGAAAAACATCTTACTTAGGTATGTATTTTCTTTTGGAGCTTTATTCTTTGATTTTTAAGTCCACATAAGAGAGTGAACTTTGATATGAGTTTTTCTGAGTTGATTTTTTTCAGGTGGTACCCTTTTTTATTATATTTATTTTTTTCATTTTGAAATAATTTCAAGTTTTGCAAGAAAAATGCAAAGAAACTTTTTTCCCCCTGAACCATTGAGCCAGCGATGGTCTATCACCCTGAATACAATTAGTGTGTAATTCCTACAAACATGGTCATTGTTCTACTTCATTCACCATAATGTAACTATCAAGATCAGAAATTAACCAGATATTACATAATCAAGGGATTACACTTTGCATTTAGTTGTCTCTTTAGTCTCCACCAATCTGAAACAGTTCGTTTTCCTCGACTTTCATTACTTTAACACTTTGATGATTTCAGTCTAGCTATTTTGTAGCTTGTTCCTCAATTAGTTTGCCTGGTATTTAATAGATTCAGGCTGTACCACTCTAGCAAGAATAACACAAAAGAGATGGTATCTTCTTATTACATCTGATTTACCAAGTGTCACGCAATTTTAATTTGTGCTTTTGCCAATGATTAGGCTTTCATCAGTTAATAAAGGTAATTATCTGCCAAGCCCTTCCACTCTTTTTTCCCTTTGATTAATAAATGTAGAGACCATCCAACTTTCACTTACTAGTATTAGCATTCATTGAAGATTTTCAACTGAATAATTAAACATACCTTAGAACTTTTAAAAATTGATTTTAACCACGACTGTCAAATTCCAAATGATTTTTCTAATTCTTTTAACATGTATTGGTTACCATTGCGTAGAATTAGGTTCTATATTAGGCAGAAATTTTCCTTTTTGTGGACTCATGGCTCCCTGTTTTATGTGATGGGTTGTAATTCGCTACTCATGTTTATTTTGATTTCTAAGTACTGATTTCGTTGCTTCATCAAACTGAGTCCTGTATTCTTTGACATGTCCCCATTATTCTTGGAGAAATGTTCTTAGTTGTTTCTAATTCAAAAAGACACTATAGGCTCATTCTGTGTTTCATCTACACCAGCCCTGGAGTGGGTTATTTCAATATGAGGAACTAGATCTTTTTAGTGGAAAATGATATTTAGATACCAAAGTCTGGGCACTTGGTATGCTCACTGCTATTGTGGCATTACTTCTCCCAAGCCCTCTCATGGCATGTGCACACACACACATGCTTACCTCTATGTATTCTTTTTTTCTTTTTTTTTGAAGATTGTATTTAGTTCTAGAGAGAGGGGAAGGGAGAAAGAAGGGGAGAGAAACACTGATGTGAGAGAAAAACATTGCTTGGTTGCCTCTTGTACACATCCTGAGCTGGGACCCAACCCACAATCCAAGCATGTGCCCTGACTAGGAATCAAACTGACGAACTTTTGCTTTGCAAGACGATGCCCATCCAACTGAACCATACCGATCAGGGCACCTCTATCGATTTCTTTACATATATTGAAAGTATGAGTTATACCATTACTTCCAATCCCAACCTTATTCTAGTTTTCTCTCCCTTTCCAGATTTGTCATTTCTTTTGCCAAGAGTGAGAAATCTGGCTCCCATTAGCTTTACTATATTAACTTAATAGGTCCGTCTCCCTCTTAAATAATTGATTGTTGCATCCTCATTTCAGATCACCAAGACCCCCCCCTTCCCTACTGCCCTCACATGTTCTCCTTCGGCTCCACACACTGTAATCCCACGGTGGGCCAGTACCTTCACCTATTGTGGTAATATCTACCTGTACTTTGCTCAGAATAAGTGAATGGCTTTTGTCCTCAGTTATTCACGAAGGAAGAGAAACAGGCAGGAAATAAGTCAGGAAGACAGTAAATAAAAATCTTTTAAAAAAGCATTTCAGTACTCTGTAAAATTATCTGTCATTTCAAAGGACAATTATATATGCAAGTATATTCAGCTATAGTGTTTCATGAAAATGCCTAGTGTTGCTAAGCAACCAAAACTAGCTTTTTCTGTGAGGAAGATGCTATAAATGCAAAGAAAATCTCTTTCATATTTTTAAAGTCAAATAGCAACAACATTTTAGTAAGAGTTTTAGAGTATTTCCATTTATTATATTACCAAGAAAAAAATCACTGTATACAAAGATATTACAGAGGCAATATTCTGTACAATAAAAGAGACTGACATTTTAAAAATAATTGCATCTTGATACAGCACTTAAATAATTAAACAGTACTTGAGAACTTTTAAAAATCTTTTCAGTGCATCCAAATTCATTAGTCACTAAAAAGCATATAAACATACTTAGAACAGTCCAAAAAATATAGTAATAGTGCCATTCCATGGGGATCTGAAGTCATCATAGTCAAAGTATTTTTAAGTACATTCTTTTAAAACAAATCATTTCTGAAGAGTTCATCTGGTCTGAACCGTGTATGTAAGAATGCCCATCACTCAAGGACTTGATTGTGCTTTCCTTGCCATTTCATCTTAAAGCTTCCCAAATTGTGTGACAGCGACCCACATTTTCAGCTAATGATCCAGTAAAATCAACTGTGTCATCAGTGAAGTCTCCTGAGATGAAATTCCACAAACAGATCGCAAAGACTCCAAACCCGATCTGATTCTTACTACATTTTATACAAAGCTATAATGGTTTGATAATAAAGTTCAAGAAGGAAAATAGGCAAGATGAATACTTGATACTTTTACCAATTTGTATTTTATTTACCTGCTGACATCCCTAAAAACCTGATTTATTGAAGCATTAACATTTTTTACTAATTATTGCATAACACTCTTCAGACAGAGGTGTTTAATGATTTTTTTGTAATTTCTGAAAGTCCAATAGTAAACAGAAGTTGTAGAAGCAGGTGATTAGAAATTCCACTCCTTTTAAATAGATTATTATTAGGAGGTGGAATTTTTTTCCTGATGCCATAGACATTTAGGATAAAAATAAATAATCATCTAAAAATTGTATCTTTTATTTATTAATGAGGGTAACAGAGACATGATGGAGTCTTTTGGAGGCGGGGTATAAGCTTTGGTTTGCATTAAAAAACGACATGACTACTTCAGAGATTCAACATAATCCACTGATGTTAAGTCTGAGCTTTAAATCCTGCTAAGTTAAAATATTAATTTGACTAAGTCTTAAAGGCATAAAACTGGATACAGACAACTCATACATTTATCGCTGATGAGCTACCCATTCCTGGGCTTACACATTTAATATTACATGTTACAAAAAAAAAAGTCCTAATTTTGCCCCTTTCATACCCAACTTCTGAAAACAAAACAGATTAGAAATCTTAGCGTGGCAACATCATTAGCTATGATGAGACTTTTTTAGGAAGACAGTCATATTACTCGATTCATAATCAACTTTGGCTAAGAAATTGAAAGCCACAGAATTTCAGAACCAGAAGTCATTAATTGACCTATCTTTGCTGTACAATTGGAAATGGCTCTGGAAAGAATAAGGCCCAACGATGGCCCTTCAGATCTGGGAAGGAGCTGGCCCCTCTAAAGAGAAACCCATTTCAGGGTTCCTACTGCGGAAGCCTAATTAATCCATGGTGATTTTTTTCTCTCTTCAACTGGAAGGAGTGTTTGGACTAGAGATTAGTAAAGGCCACAAGATATATACAGGTGGTTTATTAACAATATTTGATTAGCACTATACAATGTACAGTGTTTCTTATGCATTATTTTACTCAATACAACAAGCCTTGTGAGGTAGGGAGGATGGGTATCATTTGCAATTGTGTATCTGGAGAGAGAGGCCACAGAAGCTGTGATTTGTTAGATATCACACAACTTCTAAGTGGCAGAGCTGAAGATTAAAACTTGATGTCTGACTAAAAATCTTCCATCCTTTCCATTGCTCCATGCTATTGAAACATTCCATGGACATTTCTTTAATCCCTCAACAAATCAATTTATGATATTACAATTTATTTGGTGCTTCCAGGCAGCCTGGGCCACCAAGTCTTTCTTAACATGGACAGCATAGTTAGTTTTCTGAAGTATTAGGTTAGAAACTGACACTCCAGCTGTTTCTGTTTCTGTTCAGGTTTGAGTAGGGAAGCCCTGTTACCAATTAAAGGCTATTAAGATAGGGTACTGAAGATAAAAATCAGAATAGGGGTTTTGAGGTGTAGGTGGATTGGCAATGGGCATGAAGGAACCTTCTGGGGTGCTAGATATGATTATGTAAATATTCATCAATCTGTACACTTAAAATGAACCCACTTTATGCACTTTACTGTACATGTTATCCCTCAAAAGACTGATATCTTTGAGAAAAAGAGCTTTGTCTCTTTCATCTGTTTCACTTGCAGCAAGCACCAACCATGGTGCTTTGCACACTAGACTAAGAAATGTGACATGTGATTTGATTACGTGACTACTCCAGTGTCTGTACACGGGTAAGGTGCCAGGCAAACGCAAGGGGGGAGGACTGAGACTAAACCTGCCACATACAGTAGAGATGCAGCAAAATCAGATGTATGAAACAATCCCAGTAACTGTAAAATCCTATCTAACAGTTGACAATATGGAGGCAGAGGGTAAACTATTTCCTAAGTGCCGTAATCTTGGCATCACTGCTTTTCCTGTCAGGTTAAGTACCTTTCTCTTTAAGAACCACATCCTTGTCCACACTTTTATACTCACTCCTATTTCGGTTTCACCCTGGCCTCCCTAATAATAGTACCATTTATTCAGCACCAATTATGCCAGGGACTGTGCTAATACATGGAGTCCCAAAGATAAAAGAGACAAACTTAAATGGCTTTAATTCAGTGAAGAGCTCTGCAATAGGGACGTGTACAAAGCTGCACCTCTACAAGGGAGGCAGGACCAAGTTTCATGGAGGAGAAGCCCAGTCTTAGAGACAACGTGATATGGCGGTAGGAGAACACAGGATGAGTGGATAACATGTTTAAAGCATGGAGGCCAACCAGGCTAATAAAAGTTTTTTTGAGGAATGACAACTATGTAATAGGGGATAAGGAAGAACAGAGTGTTATTTTTAACTGGGGCATATGGAAGAGATTTTTGTTGGGGGAGAAGAGTGAAGACCTACAACGCTAAGAACTTGGCAGGAATGGAGGGACAAATGCAAGAGATTTTTTAAAGGCAGACTTAAAAGGACTTGATGACTAAGTATGAATGTGAGGTTTCTTTTAAACATCTTGGATGGCAGGGTAAATGGTAATGCCATTCATTAGTGAAAGAGTATGCAAACGGAGGGGCCAGTCATAAGGACATTCAGATAGCAAGGGAAAGCTGAAGCCGTGGGCACTGATAAGGTCACCCTGGGGGACAAAGTAGCACCAACTGGGGGCCAGCTGAGATTGGGGGTGGGGGTGGGAGGGAATCAGTCTCAGAGAAGAATCTTGTGTACCACAGGGACCGTGGGGGTGTGTCCAAGAAGGGAATGGTCAATGAAATCGAAGGTTACAGATGGCTCAAGCATAAAAAAATTTAACAAGGGAGGGTGTCACTGGTCACTTTCCCCAGAATACCATAAAATAGGGGGTAAAGAGAGAGATGGTAGGGTAAAACATGACTGGGAAGTGAATAAATGGAGACGGAAAGCACTTTAAAAGTCTGGATGGGAAGGAAAGCGTTATGAGGACCGCAGGAGAGGTTTTTTCCTTTAAGTTAGAAAAGACGTTTACCATGTTTATAAAAAAAAAAAAAAAAAAAAGCACGAAATGCTGATGTGAGGATAAGGGAACAGGAGGAGGAATGGGAAAAGGGTTGGGGGATCCAGTATATAAGTGGAGTTTAGAACGGCATAAGGTCACCTTTTCCTGGGAAACAGTGGAAATGCTACAAAAACAGGTGAAAGTGTAAACACATTAAGAGATAGAGAGGAAGCAGGTTGTCAAAATCTTTTTAAGTTATAAAATAAATTCTAGGAAAAACCCATTTCAACACAGATGTAGCAGCACCTTATCTTACACAGAAAAACTGCAAGGTAATTGCTCATCTAATTTTAAAAATCCACTTAGATTTTCTAACAGTGTTTAAGCTGATCGATGCTAAACTAATACAAAAATTACAGGATTCTGTATTTTTAAGAACGTGATCCATCTATCAACCACTACCTAAAAATATTGTGGGTTCATGTTTTGAACAGGTAGGAAATTATGTCTTCAGATTTTTCTTTCTCCTTGGCAAGTTCTACTGAAGTATGTTATGTGCTTACGATTTTTAAAATTATGTAACAGAGTGTTTCATTTTGAAATCATAATTTCTGAGAAACATTAACAGTACTTAGCTTTATTCTTTTTAATCTTTAATCTTTTTTCTTTTGCTCCATAAAATCTCAGAATTTTTATTTATATAACATTCACACACTCCCTATTTTGACCAAATTAACTAGTTTTAATTGTTCCAGTAAATTTGTGGTTTGACTGGATGCTATATAAGTGAAATGACACGTTTCTAGCTGAGAATATGGTTATATTTATGGTAGGCTCTACTTGTAAAATAAACGAGGTCTTTAATAAGTTACTTAGCATCATGACAATTTCATCACAATTAAGTTTTACCCAAATTCCACCATCATTTTTCCACTGGGATTACTCTGCCTTCCAACAATTTGGATTACCATTATTAGTCACTGTCTTGAAGCTGGTCTTCAAGTCATATACATTAGTGAGTGTATATGATTCTGACATAAAGCCAATGTCACATTAAACAGAACTATAAAAATCATGAACATCTAATAATTAAAACTAATCTTTATTTCAAAAACCAAAGTTGTATCAGTAGCCCTTTGAATGTTCAATATTTACTGAATGCTTAATATCAGGCAGACACTGTTCTACAAACTGCATTCTACAAAGCACAAATATTCCTGCCCTCACAAAGCTTATATTCCAGTATAAGAAAACAAACAGTAAACAAATGAATGTGTAGGTAAGTACTATGGAAAAATATAAAGAAGGGGAGACATGGAGTGTTGATACATATAGTGACAAGGAAGGCTTTGATCAGGCAACAGCTGAGTGAGACTGAAGGCTATGGGGAGTGACCTCTGCACATATCTGAGAGAAAACCATTCAGGCGGAGAGAACACCAAGTATGAAGGCTCTGAAGCAAGGGTGACATGGTGTTTTTGAAGAGGAGCATTAAGACAGAGTACCTGGAGCTGAATGAAGAGGGGAAAATGGTAGCAGATGAGACAGGACAGGGAGTGAGGGCCTGCTCATTTTAAGGACTTTGATCTTTACTCTGAGATGAGGAGCTACTGGATAGTTTTGACCAGTTGAATGAGAGGATTTGACTTGGCTTAAAAATGATCATTCTGGCTACTTTTGGGAGAATAGACTATAAGAGTACAAGGATATAAAAAGGGTTTTTGGAGGATATAGCGTCAATCCAGGCAAGAGATGGTGGTGGCTTGGAACAGGATGTTAATAGTAGAGGTCAATAGAGGTGGTCAGTTTTGAATATATTCTGAAGGTAGAACCTACCAGATTGAGACACAGGAGATAAAAGAAAAAAAGAATCAAGGATGACTCCATGGTTTTGGACCTGAGCAACCAGAAGCATGGCACTGCCATTTACTAAGTTGGAGAAAGACTGAAAAAGAAGCAAGGTTGGGAGGGAAGATCAAGGATATGTTGAATTTGAGCTTTAATTAGACTTCTATGTACAATGTTCAAATGAGCAGTTCCACACACATGGGTAACCTCCAAATCTGGAGTTCAGAGGACAGGTCTAAGCCAGAGCTAAAATTTCAGGGTCGACGGCATGAAACTGGATGAGATCACAGCGAGCAAGGACACACAAGAAAGGTAAGACGTCCAAGGAAATTTCTTCCCCTTAAAAATGTGGGTGGAAACCAATAATCATAAGCAATTTTAAAGGTACGGATTTAAATAGTCCAAAAAGTAGAGACCCTCCCATTCCCTGAAAGCGCCCTGAGGCAACTTAGCATTTAAAAAGAATTCTGATTTACATATAAATCTAAGAAACTCAAAAAACCCTCAGAAAAACCCCTTAGGGGTCACCTTGGCCCATGTACCTCAAAAATAATGAGTTTATTTTTCCAATGACATAGCCATTACAAGTTTTACATTAAATTTGCTTAAAAGCAAATATCAGTTAATTCATTTAGCTAAGAATACATTAATACATTACAAAAGAAATATAAAAAAGCCTATTGGAACATGTACTGGAGTTTTATCCTAATGTTCTCTTCATTTTGTTCTGGGGAAACATGGTGAAACTCTAAAGACAGAATTCCTATCACACACAGTGTCAGGTCACATGTTTCAAAAGAAGAAAACACTAAAGGCCTTTTAAATTTCTGTTTTGGAAAGTTCCTTTTCTGGCAGTTTCCAACTTTGTATTCTACATATGCAAAATTATTCGGGTTTTTTTTTTTTTAATTTGGAAAAACTGATTTCTTTCAATATTTAGCATGTCACAGATTCATTATACACTGCCAATGGTCAATAATGACTGTGTGTAGGCTGAAATATGTACTAATTTAAATAAACCTCCAGTGCACATAGGATTCCACACAGCATCATAGCCTAGAAGTTCAGTTTGTGTGGATTTATCTATTCTTGAAGCAAAAGTTGTCTGTAAATGTTCAACCTTTTCTAGCTTTTCTTGAAGTTGTAAAATGAATTCATCCCTCTTTCTCAGTGGCAGCTTCAGCACTGAACATTCATCTTTTATTTACATCCTTAAAAATTTTCTGAAGAACTCCAGAGCCAAGACTGATGACTGTCAAAGAAATCCCCTACACACCCAAAGTTTTATACTTCTCCGTAATCAAGAAATTTTTGCATTATCATTTGAAAAACCAAATCCTCAAAAACCTCCTACATTATAGTCTTGGTCAGAGAAATATGCATCTATACAGATAACATTAAAATGGATGCAAACATTCCAAAGGATTTAAATCTTGAATCATATTTAAATCTTACAAGTTAACTGGAAAAAAAGTCTAATTCAAATGAGTTGCTCAATTGCTCATTCTGCATAGAGCTAATACCTGAATACTGATTTTGAACAAAACCATGACTGTTTGGATTAGTAGCGTTTGAAGACCCTGACTCATTTATCATGCCGTTATTTGTACAATTGAAGTCAGATCCCTCAAATGCATCTGATTGTGAAACAAATGCAGTGGTACTGGAACTGGCGCCTGCTGACATGCTGGAAGAGGACATCTGATGGAGCTGTCTCAAGTCTCTTGCGTCTAAAATTGAGTTACGTGAGGAGCTTTCATTATTCATGCTCACAAGTCTTGGATTATCAGTTTCCCTCATGCTGTCATTACTGGTTGTGATCATATTCACATGGCAGTTAGGCAGCATGTTGGCATCAGAAATACCATATAAGTCAGCTGATGACAGAGATGATGCTTCCATTCTGCCTATGTCATTAGTACTGCTATAAAGGCAAGCGTTAGAAGCACTCATAAGAGGCATTTCTAGGAATGGTGGCATACCCTGTGAATTAGAGGGAAGTGTCCCTGTTGGAAAACTACTCAGTGGATTTGTATTGACCAAGCATGAGGTGGGGTGGGCCACTGAGGACCAGCTGGAAGACGGCTGAGGCACCATCGGGGGTATGGCTGATGCATGATGTGGCAACGCACTGGGGATGGTCACAGACGGGGAATAGTAGGGCTCTGCTTGACTTGAAACTCCTGAAGACCTAGGCATTTCTGCCAAAGCTGCACCGTGAGAAAACAAGTTGGCTTCTGTGGGGGAGGAGAAATATATTTTTACAAAACCAAAATGAACAAAATTAGAAAAAGTACTATTTCTAAAAATTGCACAAACACGTTAATAAAGAAAACTTTCAAGGACACTGAGAAGCATGCCACATGAAAATGTTAAATAGCACTAAAATTATTACACAAGCCCAAAGCTAAATTTTGTGACACTTACTGTTTTACAAATACCTATAAATAATTTTACTAAGTTATTTTGGCATAATTTCACTTCAGTTAAATCTGAAAATCTATCTTCTGAGGGCCTATAAAGGTATTTTTGAAAAATGAAAGATGAATATCAGCATTTCAGTTAATGGGACTCTATATAGACAAAAATCATTTAATTTCTCCAATTTTAAGAAAAAAGTGGAACAATGGAGGAACTTATTAGGGATAACTGAAATCTACCACCTAATTTTCTAAGCTATATTAAGACATAACACTAATGTACTACACATTCCCAGTCAGAAAAAAATTAAGGATTCTGTGTTTGTTTACACATTATTTATTTACACTGCTATACATACTAAAGCAGGAAAAAGCACTGATTTAAGAAGGTAATGGGAAAAAGACTTCTAAATAACTCTGGTTGAATGATCTAAACCAGAGGTTGGCAACTTTTTTTCTACAAATGGCCAGATATAAACATGTTAGGCTTTGCAGCCTCTGTTGGAACTGCTCAACTCTGCCTGCCACTGTGAGTGAAAAAAACAGCCACAGACAATATGTAACCAAATGAGCATGGCTATGTTCTAACAGAACTCCATTTATAGACAGACTACTGGCCAAATCTAAACCATTTCTTGCATGATATACTATAATTAGTAAAATATCACCATATGAATGAAATGTAATTTCTCAAACAATAACTCCCCAAAACCACAGTTTCCAGTAGGACCACTGGAAGCCAAGATCAATTTATTCAACATTCAAAGCACAAAAAAATATACAGGAGTAGAAAATATCAAAGAAGCAGTTTTATTCCTAAGCATGGAATTCCAATATATTCTGCAAAGCACTTGTTTTTCTGATCACAAGGAATGATCTATAGGGAATAAAATACCTTTTTTAATGAATCTTCCTTCACCAGTTGATCCCATGGAATCAGGTCTAGGTCTTTCAGGAAAATTAACTGCTGTGATAAAGGTTTTCCATTATTATTAAATGTCATTTAAAGAATAACATCAGCTAAAATTTGAAAAATTGAATAAAGCAAAAATATCCCACAAAATCTATTTAAATATGAATTAATCCAAAACATTCTTACCACAATCATGCCACAGTTTCTGGAAAAGTAGAGTTGTTTTTTGTTTCTTTGCTTTATTGCCGTAAGTATCTGGTTGGGGGGGAAAAAAACAACCCAGAAAAGCATGTGAATGAATCATCACACTTCTTTTCCTTTAATAAATAAAGTGTTTTATTCCTATATAGAAAATTCTTTAAATAAATGTACATAATATGGATTGAATAACTGTTGCAGAGTATCCTAAGCCAGTAGTAAAAGATATATTTCTCTTAGTAAAAAGTAGTTTGATATTCATCTTGTTTTCTTCAAACACCTATAAGTGAATAATGCCAACTCAGCAATAAGGGCAGAAAAGGAGCAAAATGGAGACCACTCTCTGATTGGTAAGATTGTTATCTATAAAAAGGACACAATAAAGACCAAAAGCCCCCCTCAAATATAAAACAAATTTTGATAAACTCTATAGATACTTTGAAATTATTCCAGATTCGTTTCCTAAGAAAGAGCTGCAAAGAGCATATAGATTAACGATGAAAAATCAGCTGAAAATTGTCAGGAAAAGAAATGTAACTTATGAAGAAAATATAACAATGTATCTTATGAAAATGTTGTTAGTGGGACTAATTTTAAGAAATTTATAAAACATTGCCACCAAGAAGCCACACCTTTTTCATCTGGCAGATATCTAAAATCCATAGATTCACTAACTTCCTGGTCAGAAGGTCTTCGCAACTGCATTTTTACTGTCACTGGTTCTGTTATAGCTTTGCAATATGGTGGAGTCTTGAAGACAATGGCTACTTGACGGTGCACATCAGCTTGTGAAAAGGTACCTTTTGCTTCCCAATCATTCAACACAAACCGAACTTCTATGTCATCTAGTGAATATGAAAGCAAAGAACTATCAATGAGAAAACAAAGTAAAATATATCTATTAATTTCCAGTATATTCTGAATTCAATGAGACAAACAAAAAAACACATAAATACCTTTCTGAACTTTATCACAGAGTAGAAATATTTCATCTCCTCCTCTGACACTTCCACAGTTCTTGTTTACACGACAAATCCTTAATTCTGCAGTATTAGGAGCACCTAAATATGAAGAGTGTTTTAAATGGGTTGCTCTCTTAATAATATATTTTATTCCTTTTTCAAGTAGAGAATTTTAGGAAACCAATTTATAGAACAGATAAAAAACTTTCATGTGTAAGTAAATTAAGAACACTAAATACATTAATCATCCACATCTGTTCTTTTCCTAACTGTGTTGTCTAACCTGGTTTAGAGTGACTTCATTTCTAGGCAATGACATGTCTTCTAATTAAATCTTGCTGCTTTTAAATTCTGATTCTTTCAATCCATCCTACACACTGTCACCAAATTAATCGTCTTAAATCATGACCATAACCCTAAGGCAATGCAATTTTCATGCTTCCTATTCTCTGGGTAATAATCCAGTAACTCTCCCTGGCATTCAAGGTTCTCCATGATAAGAACACTCTAATCTACCTTTATAACCCTTTGTTCTACTATCCTTCTGCAGACAAAACAGGCATAATCATATACCACTGGTCATCCTTTATAAGAGTACACACACACACACACACACACACACACACACACACAGTATGAGGGCAATTTCATAATCTTTAAAAATTATAAATATCTGTATCCTTTGATCTAGTATTTCTCAACATTCTACTTCTGCAAATTTATGACAGAGACCTATCTGCATGAGATATGCAAATGCAGGATATTTATTGCAGTAAAATGTGTTAGAGAGAAAAGAAAAAAAAACAAATGTCTTGTAATAGGGTAATGATTTAATAAAATCATGATACAGCAATAGAAGGCACTATGCATCTACTGAAAAGAATAAGGTGCCTGAAAGGGAAAGAGATTCAAGATGCATTGCTAAGGAGGGAAAAAAATTTAAAAAAAAAGATCACTGATAATTTTTTTACAGTTGCCAAAAATATATTGTGTGGGTGATGATGATGATGCATTTGTATATATATGAAGAAGAAACTGGTGAAGTATGTACCAGAGGACAGTGACTATCTTTGGAGAATGAAATGAGAAGAGATTTACTATAGGGGACAAACTCTTGTTATTTACTTTAGAAATGTTGGACTGTTTCCTATAATAAACACTGTTTTTCTAATTACCAAAATAATTTTTTAAAATTAAACTAAAAAAACAAGCTAAGGCTACAAACACAAGAATATAAGTACTTACGGTTGTCATAAATAGGGTTAGAGACAATAGGAGGTAGAGTGGTCGTCAAGTTACCATGTTCATCATAGAGGAAAACTTGAAAACATAATCTCACCACGTTGAGGTCGCAATCTTCAGTATCAAGCAGCTGTGGTTCAGGGACTAATTGATACATTTGAAAAAAAAAAAAGAATGTAGAATATTCACATAGAACTCAAATCCTGCTAAGTTCTCCTCCCTGCCTCATATGTCTAATAACCCTGAGTAGCATCCAAATCTGTACTAACAAAAGTAGAATGGTACACAATCTAAAGAATGCGTTTTATCATTAGTATATCACGTAGTCACTAGCAGTATTCATTAAATTATGACTATGGTTAGAGAGTTACTATCTCAGTCATCTGGAGTTTAGAGCAGAATAACAAGTTGACATTAATATCAAATTTTTACAAAGATGGTTGCCAATTATATACAAAAGAGAAGAGACATTCATTCATTCATTCAACAAGCATGTATTTAGTCCAGCCACTGTGTTAAGAACTCTGTGCTACTAAATTAGTAGATCTACTAAATGACCTACTAAATTTGTACAAGAGGAACTGATTTTAAGTTTGTCCCAAGTTTCACAGCTAAGAAGTGGCAGAACAGGAATTCAAACTCAAGTAATTGAACCCAGAGCCTAGATTCTTAAAAGGTGAACTCTATTAGAAAATTTAAAAGATTTGACTTATTTACTTTTAGAGACAGGGGAAGGGCGGGAAAAAGAGAAAGAAACATCAATGTGTGAAAGAAACATCGATCGGTTGCCTCTTGCACACCCTCAGTTGGGGACCTGGCCCGCAACCCAGGTATGTGTCCTGACTGGGAATTGAACTGGTGACTTTAGGTTTGCAGACCACTGCTCAATCCACTGAACCACACCAGCCAGGGCTAGAAGATTTGACATGTTTTGAATAAAATGACAAAAGGGATATCTACTGAAATTTAGATCAGTATTTTAGGAATTAAATAACAAGAAGATACCAGATGAGATAAGATAGCTTAGTTTTCATAAGAAATTTTATGTGCAAATCTGGTTTTGTTTTGCCGAAAAAGGCAAACAAACCCTGTAGCAGGGAAATTTTATAGTTCTAAAAAAATATGAAAACTCATTCTTTTTTTTAAGATTTAAAAAATTTATTTCTGGAGAGAGGGGAAGGGAGGGCGACTGAGAGGTAGAGAAACATCAATGCGTGGCTGCCTCTCATGCATCCCCTACTGGGGACCTGGTCTGCAACACAGGCATGTGCTCTGACTGGAAATCGAACTGGCCACCCTTTGGTTCGCAGTCCAGCACCCAATCCACTGAGCCACACCAGCCAGGGCTGAAAACCCATTCTTTATGAAAGAATATAATGAGTTTGTGAAATTGATATGGAAAAAGAAATCCAGTTCCAAAGGAAAATATTACTGCCTTTTCAAAGAATATCATAAACTGTAGCAATAAATCATAACAGTCATATTTTAAAAAGCATGAAATATACATATTCAATTTTATGAAAAATTTCACTTTTCTAAAAGTATTAAAATTGTAAATACCAAAGTTGAAAGTAGTTAAAACCCAAATTCTTTAAAGACAATAATAAAAACTACAATGTAATTTTGACTATTTATATTTAAACTACAATCATAGACACAGTAGCTATCACAAGATTTAAAATTATCCCATTAACAACATTCTTAAGCTTACCATTTGAAGGAGTCCACAGAACATATTTGTGCAACAAAAAGCTATTCATGATACAAATAACTGTATCACAGCAGCATATTCTACTGGCATAATTATGTAGGCAATGAAAGGTTTACCAATTCAAAATCTATTTTTATAGTCTTAAAAATTTATAATTGAAGACATTAATATTTCTCAATTGCAAAGATGCGTAATCAATACACACTAAATAATTTGCTATGTGCACCTGACAAGTTTAAAAACAAACCTATGCGAATGATACAAATTATTACAGTCATACATATAAAAAAGAACAAACTATGGATATATACACCAACATGAATGCATCTTAAAAACATTCTAGGCAAAAGGAGCCAGCTATAAAATATATATTATGCTTCCATTTATAAGAAGTTCTAGAAAAGATTAATCAATGGTGACAAAAAGCAAGTTAATAGTTGATTGGGACCAGAGGAGGGAGAGAAAATTGACTGGGAAGGGGACCAAGAAAATTCTAGGGCGGTGGTAGTGGAAATAGATGTCCCTTATCTTCACTGTGGTGGTGGGCATGGGAGTATATATTTGGGTGGACCTAACTGTCCATAAATTAAGCCTCAATATAAGTTTATTTAAAAATCTCTTAAAACAGCACATAAAAGAAAAATGAATTAGTTAATAAACCAAAGTTTAAAAACATGGTCATATAATTGTTACATCAAAGAGAAAAAATTCTACCTGGTTTCCAAAAATCAATTTTTATGGGATTTTACTTTGAATTTCCTCAATGTGTGGAAATATAGTCAGCATTTATCTACCACAAGAAAGTCTTCTGAAGGGAGATAACAACATCCTAGGACTAAAATTTCCACAATTTTTCATACACAATGACTGATACTGTATCTTAAATAACCAGGCATATGAGGAGACAAACTAATTTTAAAAAAAAAGGGGAAGGGATGTTCTGGTCAAGGTGGTGGTATCGGTAAAAATGGTACTCAAATCCTCCCATAACCACATCAAAATTACAGCTAAACTACAGAACAATCATCATACAGAACTTCCTGAAATCTAGCTAAGCAGAAGTCCTACAACTAAGGATACAAAGAGGCAGCCACCCTGAGACTGGTAGGAGGAGCACAGATACAGGACAGGCTGGTCCCATACCCACATGTAGCAAATAAAAATCAGAAGGGCTATCTCAGCTGTGGAAGTCCCGCATGAGGAGCAAGGAGTCTGAACCCCACACCAGGCCTCCGGCCCAAGGGATCCAGTGTCAGGAAGAGAAGTCTCCTTAACTTCTGTGAAAATCAGCAGGGATTGTGGCTGAGAGAGATGGAGGGCTTCTGGAATCCCAGATGTTCCTTGTAAAGGGCCCACACATGGACTTACTCAGACTCATTTGCTCTAAGCTCCAGGGCTGGAGCAGCAGCTTGAAAGGCACTAGGGACACACAGGGAGAACTGAATAGTCTGGTGTCAGGGTGAGGGCTGGAAAGGCAGCTTTCTCCCAGCCAGAAGCGCTGGTAGAGGCCATTGTTCCTTTTCTGGGGTCTCCCCACACAGAGTTGATAAGTGGGACCCATATCAGAGTCTCCATCAACTTAGCTAACCCTACTGGCCCTGTCCTGGTGATCCCCTGACACCCTATTCTACCCAACTTTCCTACCCACCCAAGCTGTTTCCAGTGGCTTTTCAATACGAATGGCCTGTCTTGGCTCACACTTGCAACTTTCCAAAAGTCTCAAACAAGCAGCATCTGACCTTGATGTGTGCTATATCTCTGGCTAAGTGGAACCTGGACTAGCACTAGTGGCAGTCGGCCTTGGTTCACAGCTTGGCCTCTCCTAGGCACCTCCAAGCCCAGCACAAGTAGCAGCCATCTGTAGATTGCTTTCTAGCTCATGCCAGGTGGCCCATGGCAGTGCACAGGTGGTAGCTGACCTTGGTCTGAACCTTCTGGGAAGGCCCAGAGCCAGTGTACGCAGTGGACAGCTCCAGACCACGTCAAAGCACCACCTAACCACCTCCACAAGAAACACACTCAAGGGGTAGACTCAGTGGGCTGAAGTAAATCCTGTCCTGTTATGTGGGCCTCTTCACAGCAGACCCTACATACACAGTAGCTGCCACCAGTCCTTGCATCTGATTGGCCTGATGGTAAATCCCTACCTTTGACATGCCAACAGCAATTGCGTCTCAACTATACAGAAAGGTATACACAGCCTGCAAAGGGGGTGCACCTTGGAGTGGCCAGCTCAGGTGATCAAGGAGGCTGTGCTATGAGACCCTACAAGCACACATAATACATAAGGCCACTCTCACAAGCCCAGGAGACATAGAGCTCTACTTAATATTTAGAAACAAACACAGGGAGGTGGCCAAAATGAGAAGAGAAAGAAGTATGTCCCAAATTAATGAACAGAACAAAATTCCAGTAAAGAGCTAAATGAGGTGGAGACAAGCCATCTACCAGATGCAAAGTTAAAAATGCTAGTTATAAGGATGCTCAATGCACTTAGGGGAAGAGTAGATAAACTCACTAAAAACATCAACAAAGAGATAGGAAACATAAAAATAGAGATAGAAAACATAAAAAAGAACTAGTCAGAAATGAAGAATACACTAATTGAAATGAAGAATAGATTATGGGGAATCAATAGTAGAGCAGGTGCAGCAGAGGATCAAATCAGAGATTTGGAAGGCAAGGAAGCAGAGAACATCCAAACAGAACAGCAAAAAGAATTAAAAAAATGAGGGTAGCTTGAAAGAGGCCTCTGGGAGAACATCAAGTGTACCAACATTCGCATTATAGCAGTGCCAGGCGAAGAGAGAGAGCAAGGAATTGAAAACCTCCTACTTGAAGAAATAATGATGGAAAACTTTCCTAACCTGGTGAAGGAAATAGACATACAAGTCCAGGAAGCTCCAAGAGTCTCAAGTAAGATGAACCCAAAGACGCCTTCACCAAGACACATCGTAATTAAAATGCCAAAGGTTAAAGACAAAGAGAATCTTAAAAGCAGCAAGAGAAAAGCAGTTGGCTACTTACAAGGGTGCTCCTATAAGACTGTCAGCTGATTTCTCAACAGAAACTTTGCAGGCCAGAAGGGACTGGCACAAAACACATCATTTCTTACATATGTTGCTATGTACTTTATAGTTTCTAACAGTATTTCCTTTAATTATTTGCTGCTGATGCATAGGAATAAAACTGAATTTTGCATATTAACTTTACATCCATTCACCCTTTTAAATTTATTATTTTAATAATCTCTTTGTATATGTCTTTGAATTTTCACTGTAAATAACAGCTTCCAATAGTTACAGCTTTGTTTCCTCATTTTCAATCAGGTCACACTGTACTGGCTATAATCTCACTACAAAGTAACAAATGAATGCATAAATAGTAAAGATGGGTAACCTACTGTATGTAGGTAGGAAACTTACCACCTCAAGGCACTTAGTTGTGAAGATAGATATTTAAAATAAGTGATACAAACACTTTGTTTATGTGCCAAAGTGAAATATAAACAAGTTCCATCATAGATCCTGTCCACAAAGAGCAAGAAATTCGTCTCAGAAGACAACTGCTGAAGAATTAAACGATCCAATAGATGTCACAAAGCTTTTCATGTTAATAGCTGAGTGAATAATATAATTAGAAAATATTATCCTGGGCTGAGAAAACTAAAAAGGCTTTCAGGCCATTTCTGATAAGGAAAACAACTTGAATATTTTTGGTACATAAGTACAAATAAGGCATGTTTATTCATTAATTTGTTCATTTATTATTTAAAAAAATTTTAATTAAGCCTCTATCATGTGCCAGACAAGGGCTAAGTATCAGAGATGCATAGTCCCTGCTCTTCAGAGTCTCATGATTTAGTGAAGAGGAAACATGTAAACTGCGTTATAACAAAACCATATTAGAAATATATACAGCACCTTTGGAAAACAGACAGAATACTTCACTGTTTAGAAAGGTCAAGAAAAGCCTGAAAGAGGTGACCCTTAAGTTTAAACTTGAAGCCTGAGCAGGAAGAATTCACCAAGTATTGTAGATCAGGGCATTCCACACAAGGAAAATGCCTGTATAACAGCGCAGTGGCAAGACGGAATGTGGCTCTTCTAACATGGCACATAGTTCAGAATGGCAAAACCAAAGTGTGTGTGTATGCACTTAGTGTTAGGAGGAGGGAAAAAGTTGAAGCAGAGAATGAAAGATGGAGATGAAAAGTTGGAATAAAAAACAAGGATCAGACTATGAAGGGCTTTGAGTGTCATGCTTCAAAAGTTAACTTTAGCAAGTGTATCAGAGTTTATCAAAGTGTTGTCCATGGATCACTTGCATCAGGGTAAAATATGTTTAGGACCCTTAGACATAAAAAAAAATTAAAAACTATTAGACTAAGTTAGCATTTTCTTTAAAAAAAAAATGGAATGGGAAGAAATGGAATAGAATAGAGAGTGGATTGCATGTAGTAATAGTATTGGTTTTTATCTTTGTGTGCAAGTGTATGGACTGACCAGGTAAATAAAATGTATTTTCTACTTTGAGTCACAGTCAAAGAAGAAACATGGATTTAGATGCTTGTTAAAATGCAGAGTCCAGGCCCCATACCAGGCCTATCGAATTAGTGGGAATGTAGCCTGGAATCCCCATTTTTACCAAATACTAAGGAATTCCTATGCACATTCAAATTGAGAACCACTGCTGAAGATTATTTAGAGGCACTGAAGGATGACAAGCAGAGTTCTGAAATGATTCATACTGGTTTCAAAACAATCTATTTGGATGCAGAGTATAAACTTTTTGGAGGGTGATCAAGAATAGAGGCAGGAACACAAGTTGAGAGGCTATCAACAATGGTCTAGGCTAAAAATGATGTAAAGTTACATTCCTACAATGGTAATGAGAAAAATGGAGATGGACTAAGATGGTCAGGGTAGATGAACCCAACAGTTTTTTCTGGAACAGTGAAGGATTCATGAAGAGCAGTGGAAGACAGGTAGGAGCTACATGTGGAAGACTCTGAATTCACGGCCATTTAGTTTTTAAACAATTTAAGGAGCTGTTGCAAGTTTTTAATTAAATCATGTGTAAGAGAACTGTTCTAAGTAGATTATTCTAATAGGATGAGAAACTACTACAACTCAACTTATGAGATGATTAAGGTCATAAACTGGAGTGACAACAGAAGGATTAAGAGGAAAAGATACATTTTTTTAAAAATAACAACAATAAAAAACACAAAATACTCTGGAAGATCAATTGGCAGGATTATTCCTTCCCCAAATCTGTACTCATCTAGGCAGCATCGGAGGGAAAAGACCATTACCTGGGAGCCAGATTACCTGTGTTGAAATCCTAACTCCACCACTTACCAGCCAGAATACCTTTAGCAAATTACTTATATTTTCTAGGTTTTATTTCCTTATTTATAAAATAAATATAATAATAGTAACTACCTCATAAGTTGTTACAGGAGTTAAATGGAGTAAAATATGTAAAGCACTTATGTATTAGGAGCTACTCTAAGTGCTCTATGAGTGTTTGCAATTAACATCATGCCCGGTTCTGGATTGGTAAAATACACAACACAACCCACCCCAAACCCAAAACCTTCCACAGATGGCCCATCTGCCTTTTGACTTATGCATCTTCCTTTTTAATGCCTTTTCCACTAGAGTTGGATGATCTGGATTTGAATTCAATCTGTGTCAGTTGTACCTGGTACACGACTTGGGAAACTTACATAACCAAAGTTTTGGTTTCCTCTTCTGTGATGCAGTACTGTTGTTAATGATTAAAATAGGGAACATAAAGCACTTAACATTTACTCTTGATAATATAAAAAGTACTTAATGGTAGCTATTATTTATAATCTCCTTGTTTTATACTAAATTATCCCTGTTTAACACTGCACCTAGATTTAGATGGCCTCTTTAAAGGTTTGGCCTTCTACTTTAGCAATGAATGAAAATTTTAAATGAACATACTCTTAGTGTTCATACCATCAGTTCTGCAATTGGTCTGCTCCTCCTACACCCCTTCCCTTCAATCTAGTCTATGCTGCAACCCCAGGCAGACCTGGCAGAATGCGTCTTCTTCACTGCACTGCCCCACTCCCCTCAAAATGTGGCGTTTTTCAAAAACAAAAATGATGACATTGCAAGACCGTGCTCTGAGTAGCTCTTCCCAGACCTCAAAAGGAATTCAGATCGATTCATCTGCCTTTTCTCCTCTACCTCCCTTCAGGGGCCACAGTATGTAATTTAGGAGTTGGCTGCTGGGGGAAAGGATAGAACACAGCCAACCAGCCTATCCTGGCATCTAGCAACTCAGCTTCACTCGCCAGCCACCAAGTGAACAAATCCATGATACTGACTAGAGAAGCATCTACAACAAATGTCCCGCTTAGGGGTTTTTAAATGAAGAAAAGCCAATCATATGGTACACATACTATAACTAATCAGTGCATATATACATGGTTTACTTTTTGTGACAAATCACAATTATTTCTTCTGTTATGAGAAATCACACTCGACTGAAAAGGGGCACAATGCAGACATCTCCACAGTGTATCATCAAGGCAATGATTTTCTAAACCACATTCCGGGGAACCCCAGGGTATCATAGAGTTAGAACTGAAAATTAAATGCCTGTTTGATCAGATAGGAAATATTAGGCCTGAAAGAATCTCAAACGGTCATTCAACTTACTCTAAATCATAAGACAGGAAAACTACAGTTAAGACTATGCAATACCTACTGGCCAAGTGGTGTGGTGTCTCTGATGCTTTGGCAAAAATTCCCTTATCCTGTTATTTGATGCTGGCGTGTGTATACTTCAATGTGGAATTTTATATGTTCTTTGTAGAAGTCAATGTACAGGAGTATGAAATGAAATTGTACTTTTTCTGTGTGCAAGAATGTTTATTTTAGCATTTTTTAATAATAGAAAAACTTACAACTAGAATGTCCAATAGTCCCCAGAGTTGAAATGATGTCCATCACCTAATATTCACTGAAGAAAGCAATTATCCAAAAGTATGTTTAATATTCCAAGAAGTATATACTGCACGCTTTCATTCCTATTCATAAAAAGAGCTTGAAGGAAACATGCCAAACTGTTACTAGTTCTCCCTCAGCTGAGTGAGATTAAAAACCCACTCTGTATTTGATTATTTTATAATTTGTATGTATCATTTTTATAATAAGAAAAAAACTAAGATCTCTTTTTTAAAACTCAAATTTATTAAGAAGTTTGAGCACTTTATAAAAGCCTCATGCAGGGTTTTTAAGCATGTGAATAAAATGCCTTTTGCTTTGCTAATAATTCTACTCATATAGTATTAACTGGAACAATTCTTCATTTCTTTCAGTTATCTCTTTAAATCAGATGACACAGAAGAATGTATCAGTGATCAAGAGGACAGGACAATGGAAATCACCCAACTGAAAGATGAAAAAGAAAAAAGAATTTAAAAGAATGGGGATAGTATATGGGACCTCTGGGACAATATCAAGTATACTAACATTCATATCATAGTGTTCCCAGAAGGAGAAGAGAGAAAGGGTCAAGAAACCTATTTGAAGAAATAATGGCTGAAAACTTCCCTAATCTGGCAAAAGAAACATATCCAAGTCCGGGAAGCACAGAGAATCCCAAATAAGATGAACCCAAAGAGTCCCATATCAAGATGCATAATAATTAAAATGTTAAAAGTTAAAGATAAAGAGAGAATCTTAAAAGCAGCAAGGGAAAAACAGCTAGGTACATATAAGGAAATGCCTATAAGACAATCAGCTTATTTTTCAACAGAAAATTTGCAGGCCAGAAGGGAGTCGTAGGATATATTCAAGAGAATATATCTGATGAGAGGGAAAAACCTACAACCGAGAATACCTTGTTAAGGTTATCATTCAGAATTGAAGGAGATATAAAGAGTTTCCCAGACAAACAAAAGCTAAAGGAACTCATCACCACTGAACCAGCATTACAAGAAATGTCAAAGAAATTCTTTAAGTGGAAAAGAAAAGGCCAAAACTAGAAATAAGAAAATATCTGAAAGAAAAAGATTCTCATTAGTAAAGGCAAACCTATAGTAAAAATAATAGACCAACCACTTATAAAGCTAGTATGAAAACAATTAAAATGGCAGTAAGTACATACCTATCAATAATTACTTTAAATGTAAATGGACTAAGTGCTCCATTCAAAAGAATAGGGTGTCTGAATAGAGTTTAAAAAAATGAATGGATAAGAAAACATGACCCACACATATGCTGCCTACAAGAGACCCACCTCAGAGCAAGAGACCTACACAGATTGAAAGGAGAGGGATGGAAAAAAATATTCCAAGCAAATGGGCAAGAGAAGAAAGAAGGGGTTGCCATACTTATATCAGACAAAGTAGATTTCAAAGCAAAGGCCATAAAAAGAACCCTGAGGGGCACTTTATAATACTTAAAGGAAGAATCTATCAAGAAGACATAAACATTGTAAACTTATATGCTCCCAATATAGGAGCCCCCAAGTATATAAGGAAATTGTTGGATGACTTCAAAAAAGATATAGACAGCAACACACTGACAGTAGGGGATTTCAACACCCCACTGTCAAAAATGGACAGATCTTCCAAACAAAACATTAATAAACATAATGTGGCGCTGAGTGACACACTGAATCAAAGAGACTTAACTGACATATATAGAACCTTACATCCCAAAGAAGAAAAATACACATTCTTTTCAAATGCTCATGGCAGTTTTTCAAAGATAGACCACATGATAGGACACAAAGCAAACCTCAGCAAATTCAGGAAAATTGAAATGATACCAAACTTTTTCTCGGACCACAAGGGCTTGAAACTGGAAATCAACCTCAAAGAGAAACTTCAAAAACTTGCAAACTCATGGAGACTGAACAGTACACTATTAAACAATGAATGGGTCAATAATGAGATAAGAGAAGAAATCAAAAAATTTCTGGAAACAAATGAAAATGAACAGACAACAGTCCAAAACCTATGGGACACAGCAAAGGCGGTCCTGAGAGGGAAGTCCATAGCAATACAGGCTTACCTTAAAAAGATAGAAACATTTCAAATAAAAGACCTAACACTACAACTTCAAGAATTGGAGAAATAACAACAAATAGATCCCAGAGCAAGTAGAAGGAAGGAAATAGTCAAGATTAGAGGCAGAACTGAATGACATAGAGACGAAAAGAACAATTCAGAGGATCAACCAATCCAGAAGCTGGTTCTTTGAAAAGATTCATAAAGTTGACAAGCCTTTAAGCAGACTCATCAAGAAAAAAAGGGAGAGGACCCAAATTAATAATATCAGAAACGAAAGAGGAGAAATAACAACTGATACCACAGAAATACAAAGGACTGTCAGAAACTACTATGAACAATTATATGCCAAGAAATTTGAAAATCTTGATGAAATGGACAAATTTTTAGAAAAGTGTAATCTTCCAACACTGAAGGAGGAAGAAACAGAAAGCTTGAACAGACCGATAACAGCTGGGGAAATTGAAGCAGTCATCAAGAAACTCCCGGCACACGAAAGCCCAAGGCCGGACGGTTTCACAGGAGAATTTTACAAAACACTTAAGGAAGAGCTAACCCCTGTCTTTCTCAGACTATTCCAAGAAGTCCAAGAGGAGGGAAGACTCCCAGACTCTTTCTATGAGGCCAGCATCACCCTAATCCCAAAACCAGATAAAGACCCTACAAAGAAAGAAAACTACAGGCCAATTTCGCTGATGAACATAGATGCTAAAATCCTCAACAAAATATTGGCAAACCGCATTCACCAATACATTAAAAAGATTATCCACCATGATCAAGTGGGATTCATCCCAGGCATGCAGGGATGGTTCAATATACGCAAGTCAGTAAACATGATACATCACATAAATAAAAGGAAAGACAAAAACCATATGATCATCTCGATAGATGCAGAAAAAGCATTCGATAAGGTACAGCACCCATTTATGATCAAAACACTCAGCAAAATGGGAATAAATGGGGCATTCCTCAAGGTAATAAAGGCCATATATGAAAAACCTACAGACAACATCATACTCAACGGGCAAAAACTAAAAGCTTTCCCACTAAGATCGGGAACACGACAAGGATGTCCACTTTCACCACTTCTTTTCAACATCATATTGGAAGTCCCAGCCACAGTGGTCAGACAAGAAAAATAAATAAAAGGCATCAAAATAGGAAAGGAGGAGGTAAAGCTATCATTGTTTGCAGATGACATGATAGTGTACATAGAGAACCCTGTAGACTCTACCAAAAAACTCCTCAACCTAATTAAGTGAATTTGGCAAAACAGCAGGATACAAAGTCAACATTCAGAAATCAAAGGCAATTTTGTACACCAGCAATGCAATAGAAGGAGAAGAAATCAGAAAAAAAATACCATTCGATATAGCAAGAAGAAAAATGAAGTACCAAGGAATAAATTTAACCAAAGAGGTAAAAGACCTGTATGCAGAAAACTATACAACATTGAAGAAAGAAATTAAGGAAGACACAAATAAATGGAAGCATATACCGTGCTCATGGACTGGAAGAATTAATATCATCAAAATGTCCATACTACTCAAAGCAATTTATAGATTCAACGGAATCCCTATTAAGATACCAATGACATATTTCACAGAAATAGAACAGACATTTCAAAAATTTATATGGAACCATAAATGACCCCGAATAACTGCAGCAATTTTGAGAAAGAAAAACAAAGTAGGAGGAATCATAATACCGGACATCAAACTCTACTACAAAGCCACTATACTCAAAACAATCTGGTACTGGCACAAGAACAGATCCATAGACCAGTGGAACAGAATAGAAAGCCCAGGTCTATATGGGCATCTAATATTTGACAAAGAGGGCAGAAGAATAAAATGCAGCAATAACAGCCTCTTCAACAAATGGTGTTGGGAGAGCTGGACGGCTACATGCAAAAAATTGAAATTGGATCATCAGCTGACACCATACACAAAAATAAACTCAAGATGGATAAAAGACTTAAATATAAGTCGCAACACCATAAAAGTCCTAGAGGAGAACATTGGCAGGAAACTCTCAGATGTCCCACGCAGCAATTTTTTCACTGATATGTCTCCGAAAGCAAGGGACGTAAAGGAAAGAATATACAAGTGGGACGTCATCAAAATAAGAAGCTTCTGCATGGCTAAAGAAAACATCAGCAAAATGAAAAGGGAGCCAACCCTATGGGAAAATATATTCACTAATGATACATCAGACAGAGGTTTGATCTCCAAGATATATAAAGAACTCACTCAACTCCACTCCAAGATGACAAATGTTCAAATCAAAAAATGGGCAAAGGACCTGGGCAGATGCTATTCCAAGGAGAAGATACAGAGGGCCCAGAGACATTTGAAAAGATGCTCAGCATCACTAGCCATCGGAGAGATGCAGATCAAAACCACCATGAGGTACCACTTCACACCGGTCAGAATGGCCATCATAAACAGATCAACAAACAACAGGTGCTGGCGAGGCTGTGGAGAAAAGGGAACCCTAGTCCACTGTTGGTGGGAATGCAGGCTGGTGCAGCCACTGTGGAAAGCAGTGCGGAATTTCCTCAAAAAGCTGAAAATGGAACTGCCTTTTGATCCAGTGATTCCCCTGCTGGGACTATACCCTAAGAATACCAAAACGCCAATACAAAAGAACCTATGCACCCCAATGTTCATAGTAGCACAATTTACAATAGCCAAGTGTTGGAAGCCACCTAACTGCCCATCAGTAGATGATTGGATCAAAAAATTACGGTACATATACACAATGGAATACTACGCAGCAGAACGAAAAAAAGAACTACTAAACTTCACGACAGCATGGATGGAACTAGAGAGCATTATGCTAAGCGAAATAAGCCAGGGGGCAAAAGACAAATACCATATGATCTCACCTATAAGAGAAACCTAACCAACAATACAAAGATGCAAGGAAAATAAGCCCAACAACACTGAAAGGAAAAGAAACCAACAGAGACAAGAGGGAAGGAAGGAGGGGGGCGGGGAAAAGGAAGGGAAGGGGAAAGTCAAGGAACATATAGCAAGGACTCATGGACAAAACCAAAGGGGAAGAGCTGAGGGAGGGAGGGTGGGAGGGAGGGGGCAAGGGAAAGTGGTGCGGGATAGGCAGAGACAAATGTATTTGAAAAAATAAATAAATAAATTTAAAAAAAATGGCCCTTACATATGCTGTGTGCAAGAGACTCACTTCAGGTCAAAAGACACACACAGACTGTAAGTAAATAAATGGAAAGAGATATTTCATTAAAATGGAAACCAAACAAAACAAAACGCTGGGGTAGCAATACTTATTATACCTGACAAAACAGACTTAAAAATAAGTTATAACAAGAGACAAAGAAGGACCTAGCAATTCCACTTTTGGGCATTTGTCCAAAGAAAATGAAAACACTATTTCGCAAAGATATAAGCACAGCTATGGGAACTAGTGTATTATGCTAAGTAAAATAAGTCAGAGAAAAACAAATACTGCATTATTTCACTATCTGTGGAATAAAAAGAGCTAAACAAAGGAACAAACAAACAAAACAGACTTGTGGATACAGAGAACAAACTGATGGTTGCCAGCGGGTTGGGTGGTGGGGGCCACGGGAAAAAAGGTGAAGGGGATTAAGAGGTACTAATTTATAGTTATAAGTCAGAGGAATGTAAGTACAGCACAGAAAATATAGTCAGTAATATCTCAATAACTTTGCATGGTGACAGATGGTTACTAGACTTCTTGTGGTGATCACTTGTACGGTATATAAATGTCAAATCACTACTTTTGTATACCTGTAACTAATATAATATTACATATCAATGATACTTCAATTAAAAAGAGCTTTACTTTCCAGAATGTAAAAAAAGAACATTTCTGAGCTTTTCTTATAGAAGTATGGCATTTTCCACTGATATAAGAAAGCATAAGAAATATTTTTTCAACATTGTAACAAATTTTAAATTGCTTCGTTACTCAGATGTAGGCATAAGTCAACAAGTAGAAAAATGAGCACAGAACTTAAAATAGCTGTTAAAACACAGGTTTAAAATACCAGTAGAAATCATACAAATAAGTCAATATTCAAATAACAGAAATGATTATATCAAACATACTTACCATTGAAAGGATTGATTCCTGCACTTATTCTTGAAATAATAGCTTCTTTTACTTCTTTTTTCTTTACACACCGAATACCCAAATTTTGAAAACTGGAAGGAAAACAGAACTTTCAAACTGCATTATAGTTAAACACAAAAATACTAAAGAATACTGCAAGTATCAAGCATATATCCCAACAGTGAAGAGTCATCATACTCTCAGATGGAGATAGTAAAGGATGTTATAAACTCCCAACTGCTATGATAAAGATGTGAGGGTAAAAAAAGTGGGGTTATATTTCTAAGAAAACTGTTTAAAAAATAATATATACTATACAGTTTTTGCATACAGTATTTTACAATTATACGTTACTAATATGCCTTTGCCAAATATTCCAAAGTAGATGAGGATTAACAGAAAGTGACACCAAAAAGCCAAAATTTGCCTCCTGAACAAATTCATTATCAAATCAGTAACATCTGTATAATTGATAATGTATAGCAAAAAACGTAAAAAGATGCCCACAGGCTGAGGCCTACAGGTATATTTTGTCGAGCCCATAAAAATACTGTGTACATTTAAAAAAATGTTCATAGACTGCCAACATTTAAAAATCAGGTAATTGCTTATAAATGTCTGGATTTCTGGCTTCTTGAACATTTTAAAGGTCTGACAACAGGAGGCTGGTACAGAAACCCCTAGGTGGAGCTGATGCAGGGCTCTCCAGTTTGCCGCGGTGCCTGCTGGTCCTCTCAAACTTGACCTACTCCGTGCCATGGACTTCTGATATTTGAGCCCTGACTTCACTGTTAGTAGCAGTGGAATACATTTTATGCCATATTATGTGAAGTTATAATAATCATTCAACACAAGAAAGCACTGAAATGTGCTTTTTTAATTAGAAAGATGTTTGATACTAACAATAATATTTAACAAGTTTTATAATGTCCTTTATGGAAAACTTCTCGATAGCTACAAATATTACTAATTTGCATGTGTACTATAGATGATGGTTGGGGGAACTCCCCTACCACCACCAGTCATACTTCTTCCCACATGGAAAAACCATGACATCATTAAAGTTGGGTGGGTGTGAATAAGGAGGCAAAACGATTATAACATCATTACTATTTGTTCAAATTTCACATGGCAATTTGCACCAGGAGGCTGCCTTGCCTGGTGTGCCCCCTCCGTGCTCACGCTGTCGCATATTCACGCTCTTCACATTCACCACACTTGTGTTAGCACCTAAAATATCCTTGACGCCAGTAATTAAAAAATGAATCTTAAATTCATAATCCTTTCTTGAAACCTCAAAACCACAATCCTCTTCCTCAAAAGTATTCCACTTCTTTGAAAGATCTTAACTTGGTTTGCACTTTTTCTTTGACAAAAGATTTTAAAGAATCCTCCATCACAATATATTTATACACTACTTAATTTAGTTTCGTCTGAACCATATTTAAATAACTGCCATTCACAGAATATTAGAAGTAGTAGAGATTTCTGAAATTCTGACACAAGGAAACCAAGAATCATAGAGATTAGCTGAATGAAAGATTCATTCATTTATAGCCATTCAACGAGCTTCAGGGTTCCTATCATGTACCAAAAACTCTAGAAAACTAATGGGGATGTATAATCCTTCCCCCCATGTAGCTCACATGATGGCCAACTATGGTCCATGGATCTGAATTTGGCCCGCCACCTGTTTTAAGTAAAACTGTACTGGAACACTGTTAAATGGATTTGTTTATACATTGCCTATAGGTGCATTCATGCTGCAACAGGAGAGCTGAAAAATTGCAACAGAGATCTTATAGCCTGCAAAGCCTAAAATATTTACTAGTTGGCCTTTTACAGAAAATTTGCTAACCTTTAGTCAACTAAATTAGACAGACATTAAGCCATCACACACACAAATGCTAACTGAACCATGACAATTTTTATAAAGGAGATGTACACGATGCCATGGGAAGCCCTATGATGGGAGCAAATTAATCAGTTCAGAGGGGCAGAGAGACTGCGTATAGGATGTGATACTTATTATGAACAGAAGTGAACTAGGGGAAGAGGAGAGTAAAGAGACTTCAGGCAGAAGGAAAACATGCAGAGGACCCTACAGGAGAGCAGTGTTGAGCGCAGGAAACTAAAGGAAGACCTTTGTTACTTGAATATAGAGTTCAGGGAGAACACAGGACAACAGAAGCTAGAAATACAAGTGGGTCATGCGGGCTTTTTAAGGAATGTTGTCTAATTCCCAGAGTCACATAAAGCTGGTAACATGTTTTAAGCAGAGATGTGACAATCAGATTTGTATTTGAAAAGACCACACTGAATGAAAAAGTTTAACTTTTAAAAAGATTGTTTTGGCTAAACTAGAGGACATAATGGGAAGGAACAGACACCAAAAGAGCTTATGTGAGAAGACCAGTCAGAAGGCTATTCTTCACAGCCTACATTCAGACTATAGTAATAGTAGTGTGGTAGTGATGGAGGTCACTGAGACAACTGAATAGACTCAAGAACTATTTAGGAGGTACTTTTAGTAAATTCCATGTATGCACCTGTGTGAGAGGTGGTCCAAAAAGTTAAATGCTTGAAAGATTGAGAAGAAACAGCCAGAAAGTAGGAAAATAGGAGAGTTTTTTCCCAGAGAAATCAAGGACTCAGAATGTTTAGGAAGGAGTGATCTACAGTGTAAAATGCTGCTGGGAGGTCAAATAATAGAAATAAGAAATATTTCTTTGCCTACCAGAAAGGTTTAATTTTTTCCCCCACTAACATAGTGAATGGACCCATCTTCTGGCAGCCTCACCAACACAGTGATACATAATTTTTAATCTTAGAACTACTGTTGTATGTTAATTTTATTACCTGTCCTTTTCTAAAAAAAGTTTGTATTACGAGTTATTTTGTTTTTATTGTAAGAAAAATATTTTAAAGTATATTTTCTAAATGGTTACTACTAATATATAAGGAGGCAACTATTTTTTTCCTGTTGTAATTGGTTTCATTTTTCCCTAAACCTAATACATGTTTATTATAAAAAATGAATTGTAGCCCTTTCTGGTGTGGTTTCAGTGGGCTGGGCATCATCCCACAAACCAAAAGGTTGCCAGTTCGATTCCCAGTCGAAGGGCACATGGTTGCATAGGCCAGGTTCCCAGTTTTGGGTGTGTAAGAGGCAACTGATAGATGTTTCTCTCCCTCTCTTTTCCTCACCCTTCTCCTCGCTCTAAAAATAAAGTAAAATCTTTTAAAAAAATGAATTATAAAGTAAAAACAAGTTAAAAGAAAAACATGAAACCCCACAATCCTATCCACCCAGAGACAACTATTATTAATCCTTTAGTGTATATACTGTCATGCATATGTACACATTTGTTTTAGATAAAAAGATTATTAATCACATACTGTTTTAAACCTATTTAATTTACCTAACATTGTAAATATCTTTCTATACAAAGACATGTTGGCAATGTTATTTTTAAGGCTACATAGGAGTACACTGTATAGATTGACCAGTTTATTCAACTAATTTCCCTTTATCATTTGGATTGCTTCTAACTTTTTGTCTTTACAGACAGAGCTGCAGTGAATATCACCATATGGTCCAGAACGGTCTATTACCTGGATAGATGGGTATGTTTGGTTATCCGAACATGTTTAATTGTTTCCTGAGGATAAATTCCCAGAAGTAAAATTGCCAGTTCAAGAGACATTCATGTTTTTCAGACTTTTGCTATGTAGTTGTTGAGCTGCCTACCAGAAAGGTTTAATTTTTCCCCCCACCAACATAGTGAATGGACCCATCTTCTGGCAGCCTCACCAACACAGTGATACATAATTTTTAATCTTAGAACTACTGTTGTATGTTAATTTTATTACCTGTCCTTTTCTAAATAATAATGTCAGTTTTCTAGTTGATTTTCTAACATCTGGCAATTTTAAAGTTAATTATTAATAGAGAGACAAAGTAAAAATTTATGAAACACAAAACTTTTTCATAAATTGTTCAAACTAAGAAAAGAAATGACACCATAAAATAATATATTCAATATGTTGACTTCAGGTAACAATAAAGAAGTATTCCTGCTACCATCATGAACTACATCTACTAATAAAGAATGAAAGGGTGCTTCTAATGCAAATGGTAAGAGAATGTAAATGTACACTACAGTAAATAGAAGTATAACGAGGAATTAGTTTATTCTGCTAAAATATAGCACATGTATATGGACAGGAAACAGAGCATCTTATGCTTATCTGGTACCTGAAGATGGCTGTGATGTATACTTACAATAGAGGCCTACGTTCTTGTCCAAATTCTGCTTCATAGTAGCCATCCCTGCAGTCTTTACCTACTAAATCATGAGGATGAGGTTTAAATGGTTCATTCTTTGTTACTAATGTAATTCTCACTTTTCCTTTTCCATAATAGTTCATAATCTGAAAAAGGGGGGAAATAAAAGAGATGATCCATAAATATTTCTCATTAAGAGCTGATCTAATAAATGAGAATTCAACTCATATAATGTAGTTAGCACTAGATAAGTGAAGTCCAATTGGCTGGCAATTGCACTTTAGATGAAACTTCCCAGAGAATACCAGTAGGGAAGAATTTACCTCTCAGTTCCTTGGCATATTAATTTCCATTGATCGTATCATCTGCTTCTGCTTATTTTCCTTTTAAAAACAAGTAATATTATACCAAAACATTATCACAGAGCATGAGAAAATACTTGGATGTTAAGTCACTGAATGCCATGCTCTTAGATTCACTGTCATGCCATAAACATCCTTTCAAACTATATATTTAAGCCACACTGAATATGACAGTACACCAATGCATAGGACCATTTTACTTAATATGACATTTCATCTCACAAAAATATCTGTTCATCAGTAAGCATATCCCAAGTGTTCACTGTACAGTAGACAATAAGTTGAGTTTCACAAAATTGTTTTCACACAGTAAGTACATCTAAAGCACTGAGAATAATGAGGAGAGTTAAGCATGGAAAGAGGACATGGGAGGAACTAATGTTTAGTTTGGAAGCTAGCAAACTTGCAAACACACAGCAGGGAATAAAAAAACCAGCTTATAACAATGAAGCAAGGCAGTTAGGTAACAATGGGTAGCTTTACAGGTGAGAGAACACTAAAATCCATAATTCTGAATTTAAACTTAATTTGAAAAGAAACCAGGATTTATTGCCTTTTTGAATAAAAGAGAGAATAACCACTTAAAATTGCAATAGGGGCTCATGCAGAACTCAAGATGAAAAGTCTTCAGGACCTCCTGGAATGGTAAAGATAGAGATCTTAGAAATATTTTAGAAAGCCTGAAGAATAAGATGAATTATGGGGAAGAGTTAATAATTGCTCTTCAAAGATTAGAAGAACAGTTCTTTCTTATTTACCTTTTATTAGCATTTCTCCCATTTTAACATTTAAGTAAAAGGACTTAGATAACTCTAATCCATATTGCTGCCAAAAAATGTGATAAAAATTAGGAACTTGGAATTCAATGTTGCCATTGCCTTCTTTTATAATTTAGCATTCCCTTTAAGTTCTACAGAAGAAATTTTGTAAATAATCTAGTTATAAAACAGTGAATTAAGATTTGTTGATTAAAGACTAAATAACACTTTCCAAAATCCACTTTGCCACTAACGCTTTTAATTGGTATTTAAAGGATAAAAATTCATTAAAAACAAAATAAAATACAATATATCAATATATTTTATAAATATAGTGTATTACCAAATATAGTATATTACCAAGTCATTTTGGATCAACAATTTTAAAAGTGATTATATTTCAAATTAGTCAGTGAAATCCAGAGTATCAGGGATAGGCAATAAAGGCAAGGCAAAAGGGGGCAAAATGCTTATTCTCCTTCCTCACAGCCTCTAGTTTATCCAAGCGATTCCAAGAAGAATTCTAATTGAGTTCCCAATCCCTGCTTTTAATCTACAGAACAATTCTGCTCACTTCTTGCAGGAGAGACTTCTTTTTCCTCATGAGCGCTGTGTTTCATGAAAGGAATCATTGCCCAAAAGCTGCCAATGTACACTAACCACTATGAATCCTTCTACGTATATTAACACAAACAATAATGAGTAACTATCTGCAGGGATGAAGAATCCATACTATATTTAAGAAGTGACCCTAGACCGCTATCTAGTGTAAATTATTTACAAAGAAAAGGCGGGGGGAGAAAACCCCAGAGAAATGACTGTAAAGAAGGTGGGCCTTTAATGTAATTGCTGTAGGTAAAGTAAGAAGCAACTAAGAATGAGACACATGCAGGAGAATGGTCTATTACCTGGATAGACGGGTATGTTCGGTTGTTGTCTGTGCTGTGCTCCCCTGGAATGCTGCCTGCTGATCGCCCTTCACATTTGTATCTAAAACGCATTCCCCGCTGTCTGGGTTGTTCAATTATCTCTATATATGGGTTATACCCACCTGAAATTTTTTTTAAAAAGGGGGGGAGGATGAGATTAGGAAGGCAATAATAATGGATTTTAACCATTTTATTTTTTCAAAACATCAGACTAAAAGATTTTCCCTCCTGATATTAAATAATAAGGTTAAAATGTAATTAAGATTGGGTGATAAAAACACCTTTTTCTCCCATTTAAGTTGAATTCCTATACAGTGTTAATACAAGTCATTCAAATCATATTTATTGGTTAGCACTTTATCACTTAATATCTACAGCTAATGCCAATGTGAAGTACCTTTTGTAAAATTTTTCTTTTATTGATTATGCTATTACAGTTGTCCCAATTTTCCCCCTGTGCCCCCCTTCATCCAGCACTCCCCACTCCCTCTGGCAATCCCCCCTCCTTTGTTCATGTCCATGGGCACCTGGGAAACCCCAGAGCCTGCGCACCCAGCGGACAGTTACAGATCACGTCAGAGCACCACCCAACCACCTCCACAAGCCACAAAGGGAGGTGGTTGCTGGCCAGGGGTCACAGCCAGTCCTACCGGCTGTCTGGACTGGGCAAATCCCTCCCATTGACTTACTGACAGCAATCAAGACTCATCTAAAAGAGGAGGGAGTACTCAGCCCACACAGAAGGCACATCTTGAGTACCCAGCTTATGGGATAGGAGAGGCTGAGCCACTGGACCCTACAGGACACCTACTACATTAGGCCATGCTACCAAGACAGAGTCAAAGCAGCTCTACCTAATACATAGAAACAAACACAGGGAGGCTGTCAAAATGTGGAGACAAAGAAATATGGCCCAAATGAAAGAACAGATCAAAACTCCAGAAAAAACTACACAAAATGGGAGATAAGCAATGTGAAGTTCTAAGATAATCACTTCAGGGATACCCACTTCTCACATGAGACCAAACAGAAGGGTTTCTTCCAAGGTTTCCCCAGAAGACCCAAGAAGAAAGTCTTCAGAAGTACAGTGTTGTACTCCAAAAGTGAGTTTAACTGCTTGATTTTACATTAGCCTCTTAATAGTGGACTAAAAGACCATACTGAAAATGAAAATGCATTTAAATCCTTGCAGAAGGATAAGTAAGATTTTTATATCTCCATTGGAATGTCAATGGACTTATATATAGTATATCAAAACAAGTTCCAGAAGGGACTTTAGGCTCAGCATAATTTTCAGTCAATCTCATCTAAACCTTTTCTAAAGTATAAGATATAACAAAAGAAAATTATTTACTTTCTATAACAAATATATTTCAAAATATGCAACTTTAGAATGAACTGATACACACAACCTATGTGAATCTCAAAATAATTATGCTAAGCGAGGCACCATATGAAAAGAGCACATACTGTATGATTCGATATAAATATGTAATCATAGACTACATAAACTAATCTATAATGAAAGAAAGCCGGTCAGGGGTGTGGAATGGATGAGGAAACTGGGATATGAGGGGTATGTTAAATATCCTGATCGTGGTAATGATGTCAAGGTTGTATATGTGTCAAAACTTACCAAACTGCATACTGTAAGCATGTGCAATTTATTATATGTCAATAAAATTGTCTAAAATATATACACCTCTATCATCTCTTATCCAAATTGTGGAAACAAAAGTTCAATGAAGACACTCAAGCGTGCTTAAAAAATAGAGGACACAGCAATGTGTCTTTACTTCAGACACATGAAGACAACTTCCATTGGGTAAAAACCTCCCTCAATCAGTTTGGTGATTTCTAAATTGCCATAACTATCTATCCATTTTTTTTTATTCACTTCAGCCTATATATTAAAATCAAATACCCATTTTTTGATTATAGACTTTTCCTGTATTAGAATGCAAACTAATCTTCAGAAAGGGTAACACAGTGGGTCTTATCAGTGCATTATGGGGAAGAGGCCTTTTGGATCCTACCCAGCCAAACCTTAACAATGAAAACCTTGGAAATGTTATTAAACTTCCCATTCTATAAAATGAATAATAATAGTACTATTTCGTTGGGTTGTTGTGAGGATCAGAAATAAAGTATTAAGTTCTTACCAAACAACTCATATACAAGTTACAGTGTCAATTATTTCAGATGCTTTCTCGAAAACAATGATTTATAGTGATACCATTAAGGTATCACAACTGTCACTTTTAAGGATTTTACAGAACAGTGAAACAAACAACACAAATTTGTTAGACTACAGAAGCGACAAAATTTTGTTTATGCTAATAAAATTCTGCATAAAATGATAATAAAAACAAGAGTCAGTAAGGCCTAACTATATACCAAAGAAAAAAAGGAGTTAATGAGGCAAAAGAATGGAAAGGGAGGAGGGAGGAGGGGGGCAGGCAGGGAGGCATTCTAGGGAAAGGGAGCAATGTGTCCAAAGGTGTACCGGCAGAGAAGACACAGCCCCAAAGGAAGAGAAGAGTTTAAGAATCACGAATATAGCCCCAAAGAAATTGGCGTGCATTTTCCATCCTTAGAAAGAAAACCAAAAGACAGAGTACATTTGGGAATTCGGATTTCATTCTATGAGTATCAGAGAGTCAGTGAATGGTCTTATGCAGGGGAAGTATATGATCAAATTGTCATTTTAAACTAAGAATTCTGGTGGCAATGAGCAGGTTAAAAAGAGAAAGCAAGGCAATCAGTGTCAGAGGCTGTTACGATAAGGTGGGCAGTGATGAGGGTATCCCTGAAATATGGTAGTGATAATAGGAATGAAGGTTTATTTAAGAGATTAAAATTTACAGTACTTGGTGACTGACTGAACATTAGGATTAAGAAAAAGAATCAATGATGGCTCCATAGTTTTTACTTTGGGTTACTGAGTAAAGTATTACTGTTACCTTTCATTTTATTCTGCTTGGTTCAGACTCCTTGTGTTTGAATCTACTACCTATTTGTTCATTCAAAAGACAAATAGGAAAAAAATTGACTTTAATTTAATCAACTTCATAATACTTATTTCTACTTTACTGAAAAATGTAAGGCATGCAGATGAGTATTTCATAATTTCATATCTGTATATGTTTTTTATATTTTAAGTAATTGAAATTCACATTTCAATTCTAAATATTTCACATGTTTATATATCCTTGTAACAATATTTTTAGGAAAGTACATTTTCCTTGCAATAACTCAAAATACTCAACAGTAATTTTTAAGTGATATCTTAAATCACTTACGTGGTTAAACTAAAGGTCGAATTAATCCCTGCCCACTACTTATTTAAAGGTGTCTTGGTGGGAATTTCATATAGAATGACATCATTAATGGTAAGTGGCTAACTTTTGGGGGAGGAGTGTGAACAAAAGTGCTCGGCTCATAGTGAGAATTCAAATAATTTCATTGGTCACATACTCCCTTAAGTTAGAAGGTGTTTATGAAAAAGTCTATACACAAGAGAACAGAAAAGCATTGGTTAAAAGATTAAATAAAACATTTTTGAAATATTTTTTAATTATAAAAATGACAAATATTAGTTATATAACACCAAGTACTTCAAAAAACCCTTGAAATCTATTCTTCCTACTGTAGAGGCTTTATTGGTAAAAAATCTTACTAACAACCAGAGTTTATTGTAATATTCAACATTCCCCAGCTGGAAATAATCTCCTTCTCCTCTAAACTAGCACAGTGTTTTGTTTATGGCAATTATTCCAAATAACTATAATTTAGGGAAGACTAACTATTTCTACTTGAAAAAAAAGCTACTTGTTTTATTTCTTCAAGCTCCTTGAAGGCAGGAACTGTGTCTTACTCATCAGTGTGCCTTGCACACAGATATTTAATAAATAAAGTACCTGTTAAATGAATGAATAAAAATCTAAAGATCTTTTTGTTTGTGTAAGTTGTGCAATCATGATTAATCAGATTTTCTTCAACAGATTCCATGACTATGAAAAAAAAAAGTGCTTTGTACGTATACTAGAATGGCTACATCTTCATATTCCTCATACCCATTGATATTCTGATTTATTTATATGTATTAATGTTTTTTAAAAATTTCCCAGCTATAAATCATTTATATCATGCATCAGTACAATGTTCCAGTTACTTCCTTCCTCAATACCCTGTTTTGAAGTGCAAGTCTTCCTGAAGATAAACAAGTGCTGAAATGTAGTTATCTCACGTGGAGTGGAGGAGGTAAAATATAAATCAGGGAATTTTAAGAAAAATGAATACTCTTAACTAAGACTATCTCAAATCACTAAAGTTTTGAAAAGCCCTAAAAAGTCTTCAAAACTGGTTCTATACAAACTGATTACTGTACTTTTAATTAATGAGCTGGTATTGATCCCTATATTTTGAATAATATTGTAAAAAGCCAACACAGACTAAAGTAACATTTGAAATATAGCCAAAATGTCTGCAAGATATATTTATGTTTCCATCTGCACTTATGCAAACAGAGTGCTATTTTAAAACATAATGCCAACCTAATAAAGTATGAGTTTGTAAGAGGAAAAAAGAAATTACACTGAAATAGAAGTTAAAAATGGATCATCAATTGTCAGAAATAGACACACTATAAATGAAAAACTTATAGCTAAAATTAGGAAACAGCATTAATTATTCAGTGAAAAAATATTAATTACAGTAATTATAACACTGTTTTAAAGCATTTTATCATTTCTCATGTGATCTTTTTAAATTTGTTCTTCATAAAAACGGAATAAAAATTATCCCATTTTGCAGATGATAAAAGCTAAAGCTCAAAATTATGTGAAATTATGAATGACATTAGCAAATATGACACCTGGGATCCCAGGGTGTCAAACTGAAAGAACAACAAGCTTAAAAACAGCTGGGGGTAATTTCACAGTAACTGATACAACAAATAACCTAAAATAAACGCAACTTAGTTTAAGAAGATAAGCATCTTGGTAGAGGCAAGTGAGTATTTAGAGCCAGTGAAATTCCTGGAACAGAGTTCATACTGGGGTTGTATATCAGAATCACCTAGGTAGCTTTTCAAAACATGCATGCCCTGATCCTACCTGAGATCTGCTGAATAGAATCAGAGATCCATCTAAAGCCCAGACATGTTTCTGAAAAAGCCTTCCAAGCAATTCTAACACATTCCGGATTAAGAATCACTGCCCTAAAACATGAAGAAGTGGAAACAATGATGCACATATCTAGAGAAGTAATCCAAAAATTCACATACAAGTATGGGCTGGGTGATAAAGTAGGCAGAGGAATTCTGACTACTCATAACTCCTCTTTCTCGTCTACTCAAAAAAGCTATTCTCAATGCAAGCAAGCAAGGGGTGTGGCGGTGGGAAACATTACTACAGGAATACTCTTTAATTACTCTGATTTATTTAAAAAGTAAATGGGCCCTGGCTGGTGTGGCTCAGTGAGTTGAGTGTCAGCCTGTGAACTAAAAGGTCACCAGTTCGATTCCCAGTCAGGGCCCATGTCTGGGTTTGTGGGCCAGGCACCCAGCTGGGGGCATGCAAGAGGTAACCAATTGATGTTTCTCCCACACATTGATGTTTCTCTTTCTCCCTCCCTTCACCTCTCTCCAAAAAACAAGTAATTTTTTGAAAAAAAGTCTTTTACAAAGTTAATATTTTAACTATCATTAAAAATATTCCTCAAAATACAGCACACGAATTATTATAACACGCCAATGTATCAACACCACAGCTGAGAATAACTGACTACAGACTACATCTCCCTCACAAAAGTACTGGATAACAGGGACCTAAAGGAGCAAATAGAGCTAACAATATATACTTTTCCAAATATCACCTCACTTTGGAGAAAAAGAAAATAAAATCTGTTCTTTTTGTCAAACTAGGAACCCAACTAAATCTTTACCTTACGACACAGGTCAGTTTTCCTGTTTCTTCCCAGTTATGATAAAAATTTAACATTACCATTTCTTACATAGCTAGAATTTCATGTAAGTAACAAAGGGGCAAAGAAAACTTAAGCCAATTCCCATAAGGAAGGAAAAAGACAAACATGGAAGGTGCAAAAGAAATCAAATATAGGATAAGTTACATCAATCAATCTGGTAAAAGGACATGTGACCTATCTACTAAGCAATTTTTGATCTACTTTTTTCTTTCAGAATGCTTACTATCATTTAAGTGAACAAAGGAGAAAAAAATACACTGAATCCAAACATCACTGCCAAATTCTACTCCCCTAGTTTAAACGTACACAAAACCATTTCAAATTGCTTAAAAGTAAATGGGCATTCTTGAAAGATACATTTTCTTTCTAGCATTTGATCTTGTCAATTAATACTGGTTTTGTAGTTTCACAAAATTCTAGAATCATCAGGATACTTAAATAGTAAGTTCCAAGGATCTCTAGTAGTTTCTGTCTGAGTCCCAAAACTGCTCTACTACAAAACAAAACTAACACTTATGGGCATACATTATCACATTTGTTCCTCACAAGCCTCTGCAGTAGTTACTCCCATTTTTCTATCAGAGTGGCAGAAGTAGGAAAAGAAACAATTCAGGTCCATTATACACTAAGGTCCAGGTTTATTCCAATACATCAGGCTGATTCTCAACTGGGTCATGAGACTCCAAGGAAGGAAATTTTCAGGTGAGTATTTGACTGATGTCTGCCTCACAAGGTAACTAAAAGTTGTAAAAGATTTTGGCAATAGAGATTCTACTGCTACAGAGTCCATTGCCGTGGGGCAAATGGAATAAAAAATGAACAAAAAAATAAGTGTTCAATAAAAATTTCACTTTGAGGGTGAAAAAGTAGAGAAATATTTAAAATCTGTCTTAGATTTTTCAGGTATTTAACTAAATTAAAAATAGATGGCAGGGCCAAATCATCTGTCTTGCTTAAGGTCGTCAGATTAAAAAAAAAATTACAGGATGTTTATTTAAATATGAATCCAAAATAATTTTTTTAGTGTAAGTATATCCCATGCAATGTTAATAATCATTATTCAGAAATGGACAAATATTTTCCTGCTAATTTATAGGAGGTTTTTGGGGGGCAGGTGTATGTGCAACTACCATATTTTGCCATCTATAATGTGCGCCCATGATTTTGTGTGCATTATATACATGATTCTTATACCCATTATTACACCCATGGCATGTAGTCATTATACCCATGTATAATGCACATCCTTATTTTTCCCTCCAAAATCTGGGCAAAAAAGTGTGCATTATACACAGCAAAATACGATAGATAGGGAGAAAAATTACTAAAACATTCACTTTTGTTAACAGTGTTCCTGTCATATTCTGTTGTATAGTGAATGATATACACAATGTTAAAATAAAAATAGTTTAAAATATATACTGAAAAATATCCCTGTATTTTCTCATTTAACATTTTTCTCTATATTGGGCCTAGATTTCTGACATCCAAACTTGGATGCTTGGAAAACAAAAAGAGGTTTCTTTTAATAATAAAAAAAATCCATGTGATTTACAATTTGCATACTATTTCTTTTATTGTATTTTATATCTTGTTTACAATAAAGAATTTCCTTTGGTATTAAAAAAAAAGTATATGCCATGCAAATACATAGATCAAGTGCCTACAATACCAAATCACTTGCAGAGAACAGATGAGAGAAAGATGGAACAAAAAGAATGATGAGTCCCATAAATCGTATTTGAGATACTACAATACACTCACCCTAGGTGTTCCCCAAAATGATTCATGATGATTCCTCACTGGTCATTTCATTCACTCATTCCCTTTACTCTATGTCTATCATATATCACCTTCATTCCTTTATGCTACTGTTATTTCTACACTTTCATGTGTTACATTTCTGAAATAGACTTCATACTTGTGTGCAGTCTTTTATTTTAAAAAAGAAGTCATTTGTCTTAAGTATCAATTCCAGCTTGCAGCTCTACTTAAACTTAAAAATTTAACTTGTACCACATTTATATTTTCTACCCCCTTACTTAAGAGAAATAGTTTTCTTGATAGTTACATTACAGACAGAGTTGGGAAGCAGTATGTGGTTTATAGAAACAATTTCTTTGGGTACTTCCTATGTGACAAAGCAGAACTATATACTAAAGAAAACTAGTAATAAAAATAAATTACCTAAATTTTAAAACATATCTTACAAAAGACAGTACTATTTATTAGTAAACAAAGCTATGTACACAAAGAAATTTTATATTTCTTATTGGAACAATGATAACTTTAAATTCAGACCTAAAATAGCTAATTTTATTTAAATATGCAAGTGTAATGAGAGTCTAATGAGTATAGGAATATTTTTCTTCACAAAGTCTATTCTAATTAATCATGTCAAAAGACCAAAATCAAGGTGTAATGTAAGAAATACATGTGTCAAAGTTCCAGTTACTAATGGTACTTATATAATTTGCTTATGAGATTATGATGTTACTTTTTACGTTATACAGATCACATATTCAACTACACATACTTATTTACATATGACATCCGGGGAGAAGTGAAGAAATAGTCTTAAAGGCTTGTTAATCAATAAAAATACCTTTTGAGGTTTTACTACTACTTTACTATTAACAGAATCTAAATGAGACAATGATAAACTAATTTAACACACTTTTTTTTTCTGTGTCTCAGTTAAATTACTGTATGAAAACAGAATGGGAATTTATAATTTAGTGACTCTTTTTCTAGAGTTTACAACTGATTAAGGAAAGTACACCCAGACTCTGTTTTAAACATTTGCTTAGTAGTTTTCAAACAACTGAAATACAATTTAAATACTTCGCGATAATTCACAACTTCTCATTCCTTAAAAAATTTTCCCCTTCTAATTAAAGAATCAGCCCTCACAACAGCACAAAATATAGTGTCATTAAATAAGTTTAAATTTCATCATATTTTTAAACGATGTGGGTCTTACAATACTCTATAAATAGTTAATTCTTTTCTGTCTTTTTAAAGAATTAGAAGTATCATATTCATACTAGATACTAATAAAGTTTGATTCAATTGCCAGAAGGTTGACCTTTTTTAAACTTACAATGCTCACCATTCTCTACTACTTTCATACAAGATTTCATCACCAACAAGTTAACTTGTTATTTCAAGTCTACTTTGCACTTTTAATCTAAATGCGCTTTGAACTTATGAATTTTCAAGATTATCTAAAAGTTTGGGGGGGGTCAGTGAAGTGGATAAAGAGAAAGTTGAAGTTGTTTAAACTCCACTTGTAGTCTCACATGAAAACCACAAACTGAAATCAAATGTCATTACCCCAATTTCCTTTTTAGCCTACAGCAGTAGCTAGGGATGGCACTACTCTTCTCAACCTCTCTAAAAACTCCTCTAAGCTTTCAACTTCCTCTTCTCTACCAGACATCATCAGCCTTCTACTGGGGGTCACTGTCCCAGGGACTGGGGAGGAGGGTCAAGCATAAACAAGAGTCCCTCTTTAGCCTGCTAGTAAAGCGTTGACCACAAACCTTTAAGCCTCTCTGCCTTTGCTCACGCTGCCCCCTCAGTCGGAGACGCGCCCCTAGGAGCCGAACCAGAATCCTGAAATGGTCCAACTGGAACTCAGTCTACTCGATTTACTTTCCTTCGGTACAGGCTGACCTAAAATAAACCATGGCTGTAAATTCGAGACTCCCTCCCTTGCCCTCTGAACTGTCTTGGCAAACGTTTTCCCTCAAGAGACTCACGCACTTATTAACTGAAAATGAGTATTTTCATAAGTGAAACAAAGTTGTTTTCATTCCTACCCATATTTTAAAGCACGGATATTCTAAAAATCCTCTTTTCCATTCTTTCCAACAAAGGAAAAAACAAACGAAAAAACAAAACCCGATTTCTCCGTAAACTAGAACGTACAGTAAAAATTATCCACTTCGGTGAAGGAACATTTTCACTTAAGCTCTGTTAAACTACCACTCGTGATTTTTAAAGGCACACATTGTGTACAACTGTCAGCACAACAGCGATCACCACTTAGCAATTCAACTAAAAAAAGCAGAGCTCTCCTGAGGACTGAGGTTCCTCATTCCTGGTCTAAAACAGAAAACCACCATTTTAATATAAATCGATTTTTCAATACAAGAACTCCTCGCCTCCCTTTATGTAGATCACTTTCCTAATCCCAAAACCTAGTTGGGAATTTCTAAATTTCCGGCTATTATCATGGTATCAAATTACAGAGCGTGGCTTTGATTTCGCACGCAAACCACTTTTTACGAGGTTGACAATTTGCCAGATCAGGCCATTTTAAAGACAGAATGCGCCACAGTCAGAACTGAGCCAACGAAACTAAGCAGCAAGACCCCGGGACGAGCTCCTTCCCCCAAGTCTGGGACTAGCCCGCGGCGCCAGGAACACTCACCGGAGGCCATGGCTCCGCTCCGCGCGTCCGGACCGGAGGCCGCCGCAGTCAGTTAGCCCGCCAGTCAGTCTTCTGCCTGCGGGACCCCCTGTCCCTCAGACCACCCCCCGGAGCCTCCTCCTCCTTCCTGCCCTCCTCTGCTTTGCCGATCACAGCTTCCCACCCCTTTAGTTGTCGCGCCCCAAAACGCCCCGCGTCGCTAGTCCTAGGCACAGGAGCCAGGGGAAGGGGGCGGAGCGCCACAGGAGCCAAACGCAATCACCACTAGCGTAACGCGCGGTGAGGGGATTTCCCACGGCTGACGTAGGCTACTTGCCACTGCCTTCCCCGGGGGCGCAAGGACGGAATGGTCTCGCGGCGCGCGCCCGTCTGCCTGACGGCCCACGCTCCGCCCCTCCCGTGCCCCGCCCACGCTAGCACCTGGGGAGCTGGGGTGGGCTCAGGCCCAGGTCTGGGGTGGTCGTGTGGGGCATCTTCGGGATCGCAGGGAACACTGGGAGCCGGCAGGTGACGGTCCTGAGCGTGCGAAAGACGCCGGCTCCTGAGAAATCCCCCTCCTCCAGGTTGTTCTTCTGAGCGCGGTTTAAAAGTTCAGGAGCGAGTAGGAGGGTGCAGTGGCTTCGAGAGGGCCGGCCGCCCGGGAGCCCTTGGGGGCAGGTCGGGCGGCTTAGTGGGGCCGGCCGGATAGTAAAGCCCGGGGTTTTCGTTGGGTGGTTCCCCTTCTTCCGGATTTTGCATATGCAAATTTTCGCCCCCGCGCCGTCGGGTCACCAGTGCGCCCTGTAGGGGAAGTGCGGCCACGGCTGACACCAGTAGTCATTTGTATTTCATGTATTTGCACAGGGGGACCCCTGCAGTCTTATTTTCCCTCTTGATAGCTAAACTGCGAAGGCTCAGTTAACTTTACTACTTAGTAAAGCTCATTAAACTCAAGGTCCACACTGTGAGTTCGTTGCATCGTTTTGCAGTGTGCTCAAGATTAGTGGAGTGTACCCTATCCTGGCATTTGACCGAGCTACCCAGGAAGAAAGGGTGAATGGGAAAGAACGTTTAGTGTGTTAAAGGAATCTAGTATAACTTTGTTCCCGTCATGTGCTAAGAACCTACTATCTGTCAGTTCATTTACCTCATTTATAATGTATTGTTATCCTTTTTTTATAGATGAGATAATCGGGATTTAGAGAAGTTAAGTTATACTTCAGAGAAGTTAAATTCCTATTTCAGAATGCTGATGAAAAGAAAAGTTCAGCTTAAACAGGGTTGTGTGATTCCAAAGTTCCATGCTCTTTCCACTGTCCCTTGCTTTCTAAAATAAGGAGGGGAAATAGGGAATCAGTCTGCCATGCTAGTGCTGAAACTGGAGGATCCAGTTGGGGGAAAAAACCTAAAATCTACTAACATCAAAATATCCTTTACAAAAAATGTAGAAAAGTAAAAAAGAATGAAATGATTGAATAAGCATTAAACCATACTGTATGTAGTGCACTAAAGAGATTGAAAATCTCACTTGGTGAGGAGGATGGATTTTATTCCAACTTCATACAGAAAGCTATGTAGAGTTTAAGTGTTTCATTGACTTATTGTATTTTGAGATGTTTATTCTGGCTGATGTGCTAAACGGTTAGCATACACTAGAGGCAAGGGTGAAGGCAAAGCAGTTAGATTGTTGGTGTACGTAGCGTGAGAAAGTAAAAGTGGTTTGTTTCTACCAGTGTTTTTGCAGAGATGGTAAAAAGTGGTCAGATTTAGTAAGATATTTTGGTGACAGAGACAGAAATACTCGGTGGTGGATTGGATGTAAGTGGGGGGGGGGGGAAGGAATTGGAAACTTCCATATATTTAGTGTGAGCAACCAGGTAAAAAGGAAGAGAAAGGTGAGAAGGTTTGAGAGGGAAAATCAGGAGTTGTGTTTTGAACACTTTACAGATGCCTATTAGATATTCCAGTAGGCAGTCGAATGTGCAGAACTAAAGCAAATGGGAGAGGACTGGGCTAGAAATAAAGATTTGGGAGTTAGCAGCACTTCACTTAAAGAGTGCGGGGAGAGACAAAAAAATGTTAAAAAGAGCCCTAAGATCCTCGTAATCTTAGGGAACTGGTAGAGAAAAAGGAGCTGCCAGTGAAGTAGGAGGAAGACCAATAGACTGTGGTGTCCCAGAGAGTGTTTCAAAAAGAATGAAAGTGGTCAGCTGTGTTAAATGATGCCGAGAAACTGAAGAAGATGAGAATGAGGATATGAGCTTGGATTTGGCAACTTGGAGGTCATTAATGACTTGATAAGAGGCATGTCAGTGGAATGGTGGGGATGAAGGTGAAATTAAGGAGGTTGAGAAGAGAATGATAGAAACCATGAGTCTAGACAACTCTTCAAAGAATGTGAAGGAAACAAATGGGGCAATAGCTGGAGGGGGATGTAGAGTTATATTAGGCTAAGAGCTATCACTGACAACTGCAATCTCAACAGTTTAACATAAGTAAAGTTTATCATTTGAGTCACAATCCGAAGTGAGTTGAGTGGCTTTCTTCTAAGAATAACCCAGGGATCTGGGTTCTCACAAGCTTGCAGCACCAACATGTAGCCACCAAAGTCACCTTGGAAAAGAAAAGCGAGTAGAGAATCACAAATGGGAGATTTTTATGGGCCACGTCTGAAAGTGGAATACATTACTTCTGGCCACAATCTACTTTCCATATGGCCTCCACAAGGGGGCTGAAAAATATAACTTGAGAAATGTAATTTAGGAAGGAAGAAGAGAAAAAGATGTATTATCAGTGAGCATTAGCAGTCTCTGGCCCCGAAGTTTTGTTTTATTTATAGAGGGTGACATTAAAGCATGTTTGTATAAAAATGAGACTTACTCAATAGTAAATGGATGATGATAATGAGGAAGAGGGTAATATGTGAGGAAGGGAAAGAAACCAAAGCACAGGTTAGGGTCTGGCTATAGATTGGAATGGGGACTCTTATATGGTTATAAGAAGGAGGACAGAGCAGTTGCAGAGAACCTGGTAGACCTGATGGTATGAAAATAAGGTAATCAGTCAAATTGACCCCCTTTTTTATAGCAAAGTATGATGATGTAAAGTTTAACTGAGAGTGGAGAGCAATGAGGGAATGGAAGTTTCAAGGAAGAAGAGAAACTGAAAACATGGTCTAGGAGAATGGAACTTTATAAGGTATATCTGGCTGTACTGAATATCCATTTCAAACTTGTGGTCATAAATGTAATGTCAGACCAGTAAATAGTATTTCTTATATGGTTTTTAACCCAGGGGATATCAATGGGCATTTTTATGAAAAAGAAGACAAAGAACTAGAAAAATTTAAATCCAAATGGGAATATGAGGGAAGGATGCATAATACCTCTCAACCCACGTGCACTCCTTGAGTAATCTCATCCATTCTCATGGTTGACCCATGGTCACAGGACCATATATCCAGCCTGCGTCTTTTCCCTGGGCTTCAGACCTATATATCCAATTATCTGCTATACACCTCCATGGGGAAACTCACAGACATCTCAAACTCAACATCTCTCCCAAGTTTACTCTTACTCCCGTACTCCTTATACCGCCATCTATCCATAAACAGGTTAGAAAATTAGGAGCCACTTTTGACTCTTGCTGTCACCACCACTACCAATCCTACAACATCCAGTTACCAAGTTGTACTGGTTTTACCAATCAAATATGAACCCCTTTCTTTTCCATCTTGATTACCACTGTCCTTGTTCAAATCATTACCATATTTCACCTTAACTACTGGAATGGTCTCCTATTGTGCCTGTTTACACTTTTGTCCCCTTTGAAAGCCATTCAAACCTGCTCAGACCCTTTGCTGATTGAGTCCTCTGTATGAATGCACATCAGATCAGAATACTCACATGCTTTAAAACCATCCATCAGCCTTAGATCCAAACTTTTGGATGTGGCTGACAACTTCCTGCATAATCTGGCCTCTGCCTCTTTCTTCAGCCTCATCTACATGCCAAGCTTGCACTTTACACCTCATTGAACTGCTTCTTCATAGCTTCTTACATATCAGAAGCCATGCTGTTTCTTCTTTCTCTGCCCTTGTTCATGCTTTCCACTCTGCCTAGAATGCTTCTCCCCAGAGACATGCTGTATTTATGGATTGAAAGGCTCAGTATTGCTAAAAATATTAGTTCCCCCTAAATTAATCTATAGATTTAATGAATCCCAGTTGAAACCCCAGTATATTTTTTTTGTTGGAATTGACAAGGTGACTCTTAAATGTATGTGGAAAAGCTGAGGTCATAGAATAGCCAAACCAATATTGGAGAATAAAGCTGGAGAATGTACATTACCAGATATTCAAATTGTTTAAAAAGTACTGAAATTAAGATAGTATGATATTGGCACAAATTTAGACAAATATAAAAATGGGCTGAATGAGTAACTCCAGAATCAGACCCCTGTTCATAGCAGTCACTTGTTTATAACAGTCTCCACTATAGTTTTCTGTGGGAAAAGAAGGTCTTTTCATTAACTGGTACTGGGACAAATTTGTCATCTGTATGGAAAATAATGAAACTTGACCTTAACCTTATCCCATATCCAAAATATTATTTAAAATAAATCATAGACATAAATGTTAAAAGTACAATAATAAAACTTATAGGAGAAAACCTTCATAAAATTGGGATAGACAAAGACTTCTTCAACATTACATAAAGAACGAAAACAAAAGATAGATAAATTGGATAGATAAATTGGATAGATAAAAGAACAAAAGAAAAGATAGATAAAATTAAAAAATGCCACTAAGAAAATGAAAAGGCAAGCCACATACTGGAAGAAGATACTTGTAATGCATACACCTGATAAAGAAGCCAATGGCACCCATGAAGCTATTCTGCTCAGATCTCAGTTCTAGAGAGGATCTACCTCAACTTTTTTTAGAAGATTTTATTTACTTATTTTTAGAGTGAAGGGAAGGGAGGGAGAAAGAGAGAGAGAGAAACAGCAATGTGAGAAACATCGATCGGTTGCCCCTTGTCCTCACCCCAACCTGGGACAGAATTTGCAACCCAGGTATGTGCCCTGACTAGGAATTGAACCAGTGACCTTTTGTTTTGTGGGATGATGCTCAACCAACTGAACCACATCAGTCAGGGCTACCTCAACGTTTAAGCCCAGGCCACATGTTGTCTTGGAAGCACGTAGCCAATTAGGAGCACAGGGGTAGTACACGGGCTCGCTACCTCTGGCCAGTGCAGGACTCCTCTAAGGGCAATATTTTGTCAGAGCCCCCCACTGGACTGGCTGAGGATTTCTCAGAGATTCACTCAATCTGACTCTGTTCTTATTCAATTCTCCTTCTTGCCCCCTTTCTTTTCACAGCTGTCAGACCTGTATCTGAAGACTTTCCCTGCCTATTCCTTGTTTTTCTCCCTTTTATTTTTCATAGGCGTTATTCCCAATAAATCTGTTGCATTGCTCATTGCATATTGACATCTGCTTCCCGGAGGACCCAACTGGTACTCATGTCCATTCTACAAATCAGTAGGAATTCAAGATAGATAACCCAGCATTTAAGTGGGCAAAAGACTCAAACAAGCACTTTACAAAGGAGGATATCCAAATGACTAATAAACATGTAAAATGGTGCTCAGCATCACCAGACATCAGGGAAAGGCATATAAAAACCACAGTGAAATATTGCTCCATCTTCATCAGACTGGCTATAATTAAAAGGACCATACCAACTCTTGGTGAACAGATTTTCTGTGGCAACATGCATTGGTACAACAACCTTGGAAAACTGGCTATATCTACTAAACCTAAAAGATAAATATCTTATGATCCAGCAGTACTGATGCTCCTGCACTTACAATGGTTTTATGTCCCAATCTGAAAAGCTATGATGATCATGACATGCTTTTTTAGGATGAGTTGTATTCAAAATCATAATGCATACACAGTAGGAGTTAGAATATGTCCATAGAGTAAATTTGTTTTCTGTCTTCATTTTGTATCAGCCACACCTGACATTCTAGAACTATGAGACCACCTGAGAGAAAGGTGGGGTGGTACATGACGCCGGGGTAACATTGTAATGTGCTTCCAGATCATAGTGTTGGATGTCCCCTGACATAACTGCCTATTGCCTCTGTTGCCTTTTGGAACCATTTTACATTCGCCAGATGGGGACCGTGAACACCTGATTCTGAACATGGGGGTCTTGTCCTATTTTTATGTATTTTAATTGCCAAGTGTCAAAAGCTTAATGGGCTGTGCTATGTAAATATCTTATAGATTTAACACTGATTAATGTTGTATTTTGACGCCATCTAAGTTTTAGGGATAAGATGGTACCTGATCGACATGAAGTGACTTTACAGCTGCCAAAAAAAAAAAAAAAAAAAAAAAGTGTGTGGAGAAGTTCTGTATGTGAAGAGGAAAAAAAGAAAATAAAAGTTGATTTGAAAGGTTGTCTTGGGTTTTTTGTAAAGTTATCTTTTACATGCTGAATTAGTCTGTGGATCTTTTTTATTAAGAACACAAACTGTTTATTGTAGGGCATGAATTAAAAAATGTAGTGATGGGACTAAATTTCTTACTAAAAAGTATTTTTTAAAAAAGCATTTTAGATTATAGATTAAACAGCATTTTTAGGTTACCCAGTATGAATAGGCACCTAATTTTTTAATGAAATTAAATTCCTAAGACTTAAATTGTATAATAGTTTGTGAACTATCTTGTTACTGCTTTATTTAGCAGACTGTGGGCTCTAATAAAAAATATAAATTGTGAACTATAAAAGAAAACCTAACCTGCTGAACATCATAACAGACTAATATGCCTTGAATGTTGTTGTCAGAGCACTTATATTAGCCTACAGGTAGGCAAACTCATCTCTCTGTCACTGCCCAGCATCACAAAAAAAATATCGTACTGCATATTGCTAGCCCAGGAAAAGATAAAAATTCAAAGAATAGTTTCTACCAAATTCATATCACTTTTGCACCATTGTAATGCTGAAAAGCCAGAAGTTGTTTAATCATCATAAGTCGGGGACTGCCAGTACTACTCTTAGGTATATACCAAACAGAAATACATTCTTATAGCCACCAAGAGCTGGACAAGAATGTTTAAGGGACCTTTATTTGTATTACTCAACAGTAAGAAAACAACTCAAATGTTCATCAACAGCAGAATGGGTAAATAAACTGCAGTAAGTTCATACTTTGGATTTCTCCCCAATTATGAAACAGAATGTACTATTGCCACACAACAGTATGGATAAATTTTATACTCATAATTGAAAAAGCCATACACAAAAGGTACATACTTTATGAATCTATTTATATCAAGTTCAAAAAACAGATAAAACTAATTGTGATGGAAGGCAGAATATTGGGTAACTTTGGGGGTGGATATTGATGAAAGTGGTCCAAGGGAGACTTCTCAATTGCTAGAAACATTTTATATCTTGATCTGGGTTGGGGGTGAGTGACAAAGACTCTCCTTGACCAAACTCTAGTCAGGCTCCCCTGAGCCTCTTCTCAACTAGGTCTCAACCTTGGTCTATAACAACGGCAGATTCAGCCCATGGTATTTTGCCCACACCCCCAACACTAAGAAACTTAAACACTAGCTAAAGTTCCTAACAGCTAAAGGCCACATCCCTAAGATGATGACTTTAGTCCGCTTAGGTTGTTGCTTGGGAAAGCTCCAGGCTGCTAAAAGCATTTACTGTTCCAGACAACACCTGAAGACAAGACCCCTGTCTCCCAGTCTCAGTGGGAGGGTAGGAGCCTAGCTTCAATAAATGCCAGTTAACAAATGCAGATGGCCTAATGCTATTGACTGAGTGCCCCTTTCTACTTTTTGTAAATTTCCAATTCCCTGGCTGCTCATTCCCTATTACCTCCTTCTCCCTTAAAAATACTGGCCATCCCTGTACAAATTAAAGTTGAATTCAGTTTCCATGGTGCTCTCTTCCTTATTTCAATAGTTACTGAGTAGAATCTGTCTTTACTACTTAACTAGTGTCCAACTTTGTTTATCTTTAAAATGTGTTATATATATTGAATATTTAAAAACTGAGCTATATTGGTATATAAAGACTTGTACACTTTATATATGTTATAATTCAATTTTTAAAAATATTTGAAAGGAGACCTGGCCAACTGGCTCAGTTGGTTGGAGTGTCCTGTGCACCAAAAAGTTGCAGGTTTAATCCCCGGTCAGGGCACACATCTAGGTTGTGGGTTGGATCCCTGGTTGAGGTGCAAACAGATGGCAACCAATCGGTGTTTCTCTCACACGTCGATGTTTCTCTCTCCTTCTCTCTTAAGTCAGTAAACATATCCTTGGATGAGGATTAAAATATAAATACATTTGAAAAGATTTTTGATTAACTTTCTCCCTGAGGGCCACACAACCTGCACAGTCTTACTTACCTTGAGACTTGGCTCACCACCTCCCTCCTCTCCACAAACATACTTCTTCACTTGGTTCATTTCTACTCATCTTTCAAGACTCAATTTACAGGAAGACTATGGATTCCCCTAGCCAAATAGGCTGTTGCTTCTCTGTTGTTTGCCAGCAACTTCTAGAGATCCCCGCAAGGTGAAATTCAAAACTAGCGCCTGTACACAGAGGGCAAGGAGAGACTTAAGAAAGACCACTCCAGATTGGCAGGGGGCAGGTGTAATAAGAGGGAATTTATGAGGTTTGTCTTGCGCAGCTACAAGACAAGTAGATCTCTGCACCCACTCATCAGTGTACTGAAGCATTCTTTGAGAATGGCTGCAATACTCACAGAAGGAAGTGATACTTAAGGAGGATGGGTACCATCTGGGTAAGTGAAGAGAAAGAAAGAAAATCTGAGTGTGGGAAAGAGTGGGGCAATTGAAGCAGAGGATATGTGGCAGGCAGACTTTTTTTTTTTTTTTGCTGTGTTAAGTGTGGCTTGATAGTTGCTCAACTGCACTGAATCTCCCAGCTTCCCTTGAGTGGAGAGATGTGCTCACCCATTCCTAGGCAGAGACTCTTCAGATGGTGAGCCTACTTCTTTGTTTGTCTCCCCTAGGGCTAAAAACGTGTCCTATGATGCCTATTCCACTGAATTTTTGAGGACGGATGCTTGAGGACGGTTTCTAGAGATTATGATTGAGAAACAAGATGGAAGAAATCTGTATGATTTCATGGAGAAGCCTGGAACTCAGGTGCTGAATTACACTGCATTTAGTTCTCTTTGTTATAGCATTGTATTAACTAATATGAGTATATACTAAGAAATAGAAATAAGCTTAAAATCTGGTAATGGATGGTGAGAATGCTGGGAGGAGTAGTTTGGTTTCAGCTCATAGACAATGGAGAAATATGGAGAGTTCTGTGATGGGGGCAAGTGATTCAGGAAAGTCAGATTAGTGGCATAAAAAGCCTCCATGAAAAGATTATTGAGGTGAAACAGATGTGAGCCTGAAACTGATCAGGATATTGAACATGGAAATGAAGAGGTAGAGAAACAAGATATATTATAAATAGAAGTTAAAGGCCTTGTTGACCAACTGGATATAGAGAATTAAGGAGACCCGGAGTTGAAGGAAAGTCCCAGATAGAAATCTGGTAAGAAATCTCATTTGGAAAACTGCTGATACAGCAGGGATTGCTGTCAGGAAAATAGAAATATATGGATTAACTTCAAAAATTCATAAATAGCTCGGAGTGTGACAGCACGCCCAGGTCCCGCCATCGTCAGTTTTGCCTCTTCTCCTTCCTATCCAGCACCGGTCCATGTGCCACTGCCTTTAAAGCAATCTTTAGGGGAAAGGGACAGTCCCTAATGTAAGAACTATAGTTATGAGGAAACCTGCCCTACTCACCTATTTTCATTTAAGGAACTGAAACATTAGGTTTGAGAACACCCAGAGAATGAAATCTTATTACATGAAAACTCTAAAAAGCAGTCAGCAAACCTTAATTTTTAAAATGTCACTTTTTAATCTTTATGTTTGTTTTGTTCTTATTCCATTAAGTCCTATAGCATTACATATGTTAGTTTTGCATGGGTAGTACTGCCTGGAAGTATGACACAGCGTACTAACTGGGTTTCTGTAACAGTAATAGCTGATGTTTCACACACATGAGATCCAATAGTTACCAGTACAGATTTAGAATTAGCATCATTTTTCAGAACTGGTAAGAAAGTCATCATTACCTTAATTACCTTGAAGTCATATGATATTTCAGATACGCCTCAACAGAGGATAGTCAGTTTCACAGTTTGAAGGAACCCTATGGATCATTTAGTCTGCTCTTTCATTTTACAAATGAAGAAATGGAGTCACAGTACTTAAATAAATTTAAGTACTTTGCCCATTTTCATGCAGCTAGTTAGTTGCTGAGCTGGAACTTGAAACTAGACCTCCAAATTCTTAGTTCTCTTTTTCCCCTATACCACATTGCATTTCCAAATGTGACCTAAGACATAAAGCAGTATAAAAATATTTCAGCTAACAGCCATAGCTAACAGCCATAATCAAACTAATAAAAATGCTAGTATCTGGCGTGCTTAGCATTCACAGGCTCTGCCTTCTATGCTCTTTTCTCCAAAACCCTCAATTCAACGTCTTTGTGGAAAAAGTAAAGATCAGTTCTTCAACTTTTTTTTTCTATTAAAGGACTGTGTCCAATTCATCATTTTTTCCCCATAATGGTTAGTACACTGCCTTGAGTATTGTAGATGCTTTGTAAGTATCTAAAGAATATAAATTGTTATACATTGAGTAACTAGTACTGATATGAGTTACAATATATGACCTTTGGGCATTAGATGCTACTACTACTGAAAAAAAAGGCATAAGGTTTAACACCTCCCTCCCTGTCCAAAGAGGTACATAACTATGCATGTAGAGAGACATGATTATGTTAAGAAAAATACCAAAATCATAAATTTAATAGCACAAAAGAAAGCTGAGCCAATGAGTTAACAAGTTCTTTAATACTATTCAAAATCCTTAATTTTTTGGCTAAAATTTTTATTTTAAATCATAACATCAAAAATATATATATAAAGAAAGATTGGAGAAAAGGAGAAAAATGAACTATAATTCTGCCTCACTAATACAAGTGCCACCTTTGTGCATGTGTGTATGTGTGCATATGTTCCCTTCAAGAGATTTTATGTATGTAGATTTGATTTATTTCTTCTGCTATTACTTGATCATAGTAAAAAAGTAAAGCAGAGCCCTGATTGATATGGCTCAGTTGGTTGGGTGTCGTTCCACAAAGTGAAGGGTCACCAATTGCATTTCCGGTCAGGACACATGCTTAGGTTGCAGGTTCAGTCCCTGGGTGGGATACGTGTGAGAGGCAACCAACTGATGTTTCTCTCTTACACTGATGTTTCGCTCCCTCTCATTTTCCCTCCCCTCCCCTCTCTAAAAATAAATAAATAAAATCTTTTAAAAACTTAAAGCAAAGAAAATGAGACTCAATTAAAATGACATCATCCCCAATCCTATGCAAAAAATATCCAAGAACATTGGTTTGGATGATATCCTCACATCACTTTTATCGGATATTTTATATAGCTGCAAGCATGAATACTATACATACATAAAATGTGGTAGCCTATTTTTTTCACTTGATATTATGCTATTCACATTTTCTTGTGTTGCTACATAGTTTTTAATACTAAGCTCTGTAAGGAAGGAAGTTGTCTAGAGAATGGATGTCCTAGAAAACTGGGAATAGTTCCAAGATTTGTAGGTCTTAATGAAGTTAACAGATTGTGATAGCATAGTCAATAAAATAATTTAAAAAATAAAATAAAAAACATTGTATATAACTATGGTGTGAGAAGATTGGAAAAATAGGGAATTATGAGCAGAAGATTGTGCTTCCTAAATTACTGCATAAGAAAGAAAAGCTTATTTTATCTAACAAGTGAGATTGAGGACAAGCATAAATTTTATCTCATAATCCAATGTAAACATTTCATTTAATATTTACAGCAGACTATCAAAAACTCTAATGAAGTTCAAAATATAATAAACCTAATTTTAGATATTCCAGATGGAACTTCATTTTCATAGTAAACGTATGCACATTTATTTTTATTTAGTGCTTATTAAAAGTGACAGATCAATATTATAAATCATAAAATTATACTTTCATATTGCTGGATATATTTTTAATGCTTTTTTGCCTTAGACTTGATATGATCTTAGTGATGTCACCTCTCTAAGTGGTTATAAATGAAACTTAAACTTAAGAAATGTTAAATTAGTCAGTGATTAAATTACTTGCCACATGTCAAGCACTGTGTTTAGGCTCTACCAATACAACGGTGAAGTTTTGTCCCTGTTTCAGGGACCTTACAGGATGTGCCATTCTAATATAAGGAAGTTAGTGCTGAAATAGTAAGGACAGGATACAACGGATCCTGAAACCTTCTCTCCTGCTTTGCTGAGCCCAGAAGACCTCCCTTTCTGTCCAACACTATATCATACTTTGTCACCTAGGCTTCAAAAAGGACTGCTTGTACCCAAAGTGTCCCAAAATCTGTCATGAATACAGTTCCTTTATATTTTGGCTCTAACCCCTTTTTCTACAGTCATCAGGCTGCTGACAGCAACAGATGGCCATCCATGTCTGCTACTGTTGCTACTTTCACATCTGCCTCTTGAATCCCCTTGCACCTGAACCCTTTCATACTTCTGCAGCCACAAAACAAATTTTACATGGTGGAGGAAGTGGACGGTGAAAGTGGCATCTAATTCCATATTTAGCATTTGAGCTCCAGTGAGAATACCCTGATAATTCATGAGAGAAAGCTCATCCTCTCAACACTGTGGAAGATGGATTGGGGAAAGTGCAAGACTAGAGGCAGTGACTTGTAGGAAAAATAATTGTAATAATGGAGACGAGAGAAGGTAAGTGCTTGAATTATGCCAGTGGCTTTGGGGAATTTATATTTGCTAGACACAGGTAAAGAGAACTGCCAAGTTTCTGCTTTGAGCAACTATATTAATTGAGGGTGTCATTCAATGATGTAGAAACTCCAGGGAGAGGAAGTTATCCCTTTGTAGAACAATAAATACAAATATTAAAGGCTCCCTGTCTATCATGCTCTCTCCCCTCCCTCTACATGGAATGTTGATTTTGTTTAGGTAGTCTACCCTGATACAGATGTCAAGTGTATCTTTAAGTCAATCATGGTAATCCCAATCTTGAGCCAGAGAGTGGTTTAGGAATGGGCATATGATATACTTCTGACCAATGTAACAAGATGGGAAATTTGCTGGGGAGATCCTGAAATAAATTTTTCCTCATTCATAAAAAGAGACGCCCAGGAATTCACTGGACTTTGTTGTGTCTGCATGTGACAAAATCGCTGTAGAAGCGATTTTAAGACCATGAGTTAAAAATAAAGCTAGCATACTAAAGATATGAGGACAAAAAAGATTTAGAAGTACTCTTGACATAATTAGCTGCCAGTTGGAACCATCCCACCTCAGATTCCTTGTTACATGAGACAATAAATATTCTCTTATAGTTTAAACCAACTGAGTTGAGGTTCCTATTGTTTGCAGCCCACAACCTTTTAAGAGATACAGACCTGGCCCTAAAAAAGAGAATTCTAGCTAGGTTTGTAATCACTTGGAAGTAACATCTTTATCCTCAGTTGGTCCAACCAATGGTCCAGAGCACTTCACCCAGAAGAAGGTGAACTGACTCTTTGAGATCTGAGCTTCTGGAGAATGGTCTCTACTAAAATATATTTTTCCTTAAAGTGGGCACTTATTTCTATTAATTTTAAGACACAGTATTTCAATTTTCACTTCCTGTATTATAGTTACTCTATGCATATCGTTGCTCAAGACCACTGGCAGATTTAGAAATAGAACACAGAGCCTAGGCCAAAATGGAAGTTTACAACTTTGACAAAGCCTTTGACGAGAGTACAGGAAATAAAAGTCAACCAAACAGGAAGTAGGCAGAGTAGAACAAAACAGCCGGAAATATTTGGGCCTGGTGCAAGAATTAATCTATTTACAGAACACATAAGTACCAAGCAAAATATTCAGAGCTAAAGTCTTTAATTTGCAAACATTTTAAGGGACCAGGAAAGAGGGGGAAAACACAAGGAAGTAAAAGGAAGAGAGAAATAATGTCTCTCAAGGAAGTAATCATTGCATAAACCAAGGAATGTCTTCTGCATCGATAATGGCAGTTTAAAAATCTTTCTGCAAATTCCTTGACCCTCTTCCCATAAAGAAGTGAATTCTGTGGCCTCTCTCTCTTTGAATCTGGGCCAAACCATTGATGAGTAAACAGTTGGCGAGGGACTGGTTGACGAGTAAAGTATGGCAGAGTGGTATTACGTGACTTTCCAGGCTAGGTCATAAAATGTGGTGCAGATTCTATCTGGTTTGCTGGATCCTGCATTAGTCCATGGGTCACTGTGTAAGAAGCATTACCATCCTAAGACCAGAAGCTAACCCATGTCGACAGGCCACATGGAGAGGCCCCCTGACATGAAGAAAAAGATAACCAGCCACCCCAAACTCTGCTAATGCCCACCCTTCCAGCGCCTGCCACCAAGTGCAACTGCATGAGGAATCCGAAGGCAGAACTACCTATTGGAGCTCTTCCAGAATTCCTGACCCACTGAAATCACAAGAGATAATAAATTGTTATTGTTTTAAGCCAGTGAGCTTAGGGGTGATTTATTTTGCAGCAACAGATAACTGGAACAATAGATGAGGTGATTTAAATGCTATGGTACTCGAATGAGTAAGGAAAAAGCCCTAAGGCCCATTAGAAGTCATTATAGCTAATTACTATGACAAGGTGAAGTGGTGGTTTCCAGTCAGAACACCTATTACCAAATAATACAAGCAAATAATTAGTGGGGCCAAGTAAAATTTTTTGAAAGTCTTGATTCTGAAAGAATTTCACTTTAGTTAATATGAAATATTTAACTATCATGCCATATTTCTCAAGGGCAATTTTTATAAGTAATTTTCTTTTACCACTTTTTATTCCTGTTTTAGAGATTCATATTACCAACAAACTATGACAGATTTGGGGGTTGATTCCTGACATGTCACAAGGCAAAAATCCACAGGCTGGAGGTTTAGGGTCCCTATATCCCAGGTGACTGTTTACTGACCTCAGAACATTCAGTGACGTAACGCTCCTGTAAGGGAAAGTCCAGGACAGTTTTAGTTGATGTAGGACCTGTAGCTAGTGGGGCCATAGCTGCAGGGAAAACTTCATGATGGGAAAGGTACGTCAGAGAAGTCAAAGCCTTCTATGGCTTACATTTTTGGTATTCTTTTTGTTCTTGTTTTAAAAATATTGGAAAAAACGGAATAAAAATTAAGATCAAGGAAACCAAATGTAGAAAAGTAACAAGGAAAATGTACAGTTGACCCATGAACAACATGGGTTTGAACTGCACAGGTCCACATGTACATGGATTTTTTTCAGTAAAAACTACTTGTATTTTCTCTTCCTTATGGTTTTCTTAACATTTTCTTTTCTCTAACTTACTTTATTGTAAAAATACAGTATACAATACATACAACATAACAAAATACGTGTTAATTGACTGCTTATGTTATCTACAAAGCTTCTGTTCAACAATAAGCTATTAGTACGTAAGTTTTGGAGGAGTCAAAAGTAATATGCAGATTTTTGACTACATCCCTAAAACCCTTGTTCAAAGTTCAGCTGTATATGAAAATGTCCAGAATAGGCAATTTCACAGAGAGGAAGTAGATTAATGGTTGCCTAGGGCTAGAGGGTATGGGGCTGGAGGAACGTGGGCACCGATTGCTAATGAGTAAAATGAGTATGAAATTTCTTTATGGGATGCCAAAAATGATCTATAATTGATTGTCATGATGATTGCAAAATTCTTAATAAACTAAAAAGCTATTGAAATTTACATTTTAGGTGAGTAAATTATATGGTGTGTGAGTTACCTGTATATCTTGATAAAGCTTTTATTTGAAAGAGTAGCATGGGAATGATGTTTATGTAAAATGAAGACAGATAAAAATCAAGCTTCTTTACCATAATTAAAATGTTTTCACTGATGCTTAGAAATTCCCACGACTAAAGTAGGAAATGACACTGCAATTCCTCTAGGGCAGTTTAACAAACCTTTTCTGTAAATGGCCAGATAGAAAACAGTTTAGGCTATGCAGGCCATACAGCAAAATTGCGGATATTATGTAGGTACTCATATAACAAGAAAGAACAAATGTCTGCACTTTTTAAAGGATGAAACTTAAATTACAGTATAATAATAATTGAGTATAATTTCTTTGTAATACAGGTCTACTAAACTAATGAGAAGAATGCAATACTTTTTTTTGGAACTGACATTTCACTTAATTGAGTTTCTAAGATAATGTTCTGTGTTCTCAAGTTGATTTCAAAGGTCTGCTAAAAAAATTTCTCAGTTTGTGGGCCACATAAAAACAGGCAATGGGCTGGTTGTGGGCTATAGGCCATATTTGCCAACCCCTGTTGTAGAGGACTAAATTCCAATATGCTGGTTTATTAGTTTGCTAGGGCGTCCATAACAAAGTACCTCAAACTGGGTAGCTTAAAGGAATAGAAATGTCTTATCTCATAGTTCTAGAGGCCAGAACTCTGAAGTCAAGATTCTGCAGGGCCATATTCCTTCTAAAAGCTCCAGGGGAGGATACGTTTGCCTCTTCTGGCTTTGGTATCCCTAGGTGTTCCTTGGCTTGTGGCACTATGACTCTAATTTCTGCCTCTGTCTTCATATGGCTGTCTTCCCTCTATTTGTGTCTGTGTTTCTTCTCCTCTTAAGAACACCAGTCATACCCTAATTCAGTATGATCTCATCTTAATTAAATATATTTACAAGAAGTCTATTTCCAAGTAAGACCACATTCATTGGTACTGAGGAGTTAGGTCTTCAATATATCTTTTTGGGAGTCACAAGTCAAAGTGCTGTAGCAACGGAGTTGGGCAGAGAGCCCTGGGGGATCCTTGGGCTAAAAGTGTCCTCCCTATTATGAAATCTTAGGAAGGTGGTGCTGTTGATGGCCACCAGATTTAGCTCAGTCTTCATCCTAGGATGAAGGAACACTTGCAAACCTGGAGTAAATAGAGAGCATCACTCTTATGTTTCCCATGGCTCCAAACTTGGACACTTATTTTGTTGTTGTTGTTGTTTTCTGGCCCACAGATAATATTCAGATACTTTGTCTAAAAATGTCACTTATTCTTAGAAAAGAGCTAGATTCTAGCCCTTCTAAACTAGAATGTATATTTGTGGGCTATTTTGGACTTACTGGACACTTCATGATACATCTAAGACTGTAGGAAAAAAAAGGCTAATTTTTGTCTCCTTAGTTTGTTTTCACCTTAAAACTTTTTTGAAAGCTGTTACTGCAGTCCAGGCCAGAATTAATGGTGGCTTGTACCAAGGTTGTTGTGGTACAATAGATTAGTGATTTGATCATAGACAGGCTCTGCAATATTTGAAAATTCATGTATGAATATAAGGATGAAGAAAGAGGTGTTAAGAATGGCTTTCGGCTTTCTGGCATGAGCAGCTGGGAGGATAGTGGTATGTTAGAATGAAATAGGACACACTGGAAGAGGTTTAGGATGGATAATGTTCTATCTGAACAGCTTGACAAATGATAAGACAGCTTTCTATATGAGTCTGAAACCAAAGATATAAATCTGAGAGTGGTTGTTGGGATTTAAGGGAACCAATGAATAATGACCCCTACCTTTGAGTTCAAAAACAACTGAGAAATAAACCTCAGGGCTCAAAATCTCAACTTTCTTTATTGGTTAGATTGGATTGTAGAATACAGCTTTGATCTGTACGCAAAACTGGACCTTTTACTATCTTCCCCCTGAATTTAACCTTTTAGCGCCCAACTGCAGACCCCCTACTTGCAGAAACTAAACCTGCCCTAGTAAGATTGTGTCATGTAGGAGGGAGGACTGCGAGCCTGCTACATGGAGGCATGGGCCCAGAAAGAGAGAGAGATGAGAGAGAGGCACCCAAGCTATCTGTAACTCCCTACCCTTGAGAGGAGAATTGAGTGTTTCAGCAGGAAACAAATGGTGTGCTCAGAGAGGTCATTGAAGGGAATATGACAAAGGGATTATTTGCAGAGGCGTGGGCAAGGTTAAGCATACCAACAAGGGATGTACAAGAATCCAGGAACTATATACAAGGAAGTTCTAACAGGGATAAGGGGAGGGAGCACTTACCAGAACTCAGGAGCTATAGCCCAGACAGAGGCACTGCCCAACAGGAATGTGGCTGAGGGAAGGAGCCAGGGCCAAAACTGTGGCCCTCATTCCCCGGGGGGGCGGGTAGTTTGTAGGGGTGGGGAAGTGCCTGCCTACTTGCTCTTCCCACTTTCTGAACTTCCTCCCATGGACCAAACCCACAGAAACCAGAGGACTATAATGACCCAAGAATGCAGCCTGTGACAGTCAGCCTGCCCAGGCACAGAGCAGGGCAGAAAATGTAAGGGATCAAATGACAATATAAATGCGTGACAAGATGATGTTTGACAATGATACATGCTAATAAAATTGAAACATCCCAAGTAACCTTCTTTTATTACAGTATTTCACTGCTTTTAAGATGTGAAATTTTTTTTTCACATTTTAACCCCTCTAGAGTTGGGAGTAACATTACAATCTCATTAGCCAGGCAGTTGTTAGGATAGAGGAGTCATTGTCTGCCATGTGCATCAAAACTGGCAGAATGGGTGTCAGTGGCGTAGAAGAAAACCCAGCAGACAGAGCGGAGCGCTGGGATAAAATGCTCCATCACCAGTGCCCTTGGTGACGCAGTGATTCCACCTGGAATCACACAGAACACTCTGAGTTTAGAGGTGGTTCGACCACAGAGACAGAAGGTAGACTCCTGATTGCAAGGGCTGGGAGAAAGAGAGAAGTAGAACGGAGAGTGACTGCGAATGGATACAGGGTTTTGTTCTTTTTGCAGGGGGCGGGGGAAGGCGATGAAAGTGTTCTGGGATAGCGGTGGTGATGGTTGCACAATTCTGTGAACATTCTAAAAACCACTGGATTGTATATTCTAAAAGGATGAGTTTTATGGAATATGAATGCTCTCTCAATTTTTAAAAAGTGATTCAGATCATTGAGGGAAGTTGGATAATGGATATACAGGAACTTTTTGTACTATTTTTGCAAGTTACCATGAGTCCAAAATTATTTCAAAATAAAAAGCTTTAAAAAAACACCTTTAGAAATACCATTCAAAATGGAGGTCTTATAATTTAAAAATCTGTATTGAGAGTGTGTTATAGACCTGTATGAACTATCTGTTAGGGGAAAAAGGTAAAATGATATTTAATAAAAGCTCTTTTTCAACTTTGATAAGAAACATGATTCAGAATATTTGGATTCTGAATATAAAGAGCTTCTAAGAATACTTTAAGTTATTTTGCTCATGTTTTTCTTTTCATGTATGCACAAGTACAACATATGATAAAAATTTATGTCTAAATCTAAAAGTGCTTGTTAGTTAAGTATAAGGTAAACATTTGAGGTCATAAGCACTGTATCAAAGTTTAGTTGGCAGTTTCTTCTCCTTTCCTGCTATATGTTAGATGTTACAAAACACACTCCCGAGGAGAAATAAGAGCTCCCAAATCAGATCTCCTTACACTTGTAAGGTGAAGACCACAGACATTAAAACCCACAGTTATTTCCTACATTAACTTTCATCCTGTTCGGCCTCAGGCCAGGGGCCTCACTCAGTGTGTGGGAAGAATGGGGACCTCAGCAGGTACAGTGACAATCTCTTGTATATTCCACTTTTAAGAGTCCAAAGGGTGCCCTGGCCAGTGAGGCTCAATTGGTTGAGCATCAGCCCATGAGCTGAAGGTTGCAGGTTGGATTCCCAGACAGGGCACATGCCTGGATTTCAGCTTCAGTCCTGGTCAGGACACATGCAAGAGGCAACTGATCAATGTTTCTCTCTCACATCTATATTTCTCTCCTTCCCTTCCCCCTCTCTAAAAAATCAATAAATAAAAAAATATTTTTTTCAAGAGTCCAAAGTATTAAAATGTCCATACTATCCAAAGAAATCTATGGATTCAACACAATTCCTATCAAGACACCAACTGCGTATTTCACAGAACTAGAACAAATATTCCAAAATTAATAAGGAACCACAGTAGAAGCTATATAGCCATAAAAATCTTGGGAAAGAAAACGAAGTTGGAGGAATCACGCTACCTAATATCAAACTATATTACAAAGCTGTAGCAATCAAAACTTCATGGTACTGACATAAAAACAGACACATAGATCAATGGAACAGAATAGAGAGCCCGGACATAAACCCACGCTGTTATGGTCAATTAATGTTTGACAAAGGAGACAAGAATGTATAATGGGGTAAAGATAGTTTCTTCAGTAAATGGCATTGGGAAGATTGGACAGATACATGCAAAAAAAAGAAAAAAGAAAAAGAACCTAGAACACCTTCTTATGCCATATACAAGAATAAACTCAGAATGGATTAAAGACTTAAATGTTAGACTCAAAACCATAAAAATTCTAGAAGAAAATGTAGGTAGTAAAATCTTGGACATGTTTTGTAGAAATATTTTTTCTGATATATCTCCTTGGGCAAGGGAAACAAAGGAAAAAATAAACAAATGGGACTACATCAAACTAGAAAGTCTGCGCAGCAAAGGAAACCATCAACAAAATGAAAAGGCAAGGCACTGAATTGGAGAACATACTCACCAAAGATACATCTGATAACAAGTTAATATCCAAAATTTATGAAGAACTTAACTCAATACCAGGAAGGCAATCCAACTTAAAAAAAGGCAAAGGACCTGAATAGACATTTCTCCAGAGGACATGCAGATAATCCATAAACATATAAAAAGATGTTTGATGTCATTCAGACAGATGCAAATTAACACCACCAAGAGGTATCACCTCACATCTGTAAGAATGGCTATTATCAATAAATCAACAAACAACAAGTGCTGACAAGGATGTGGAGAAAAGGAAACCCTAGCGTACTGCTGATGGGAATGCAGATTGGTGCAGCTACTGTGGAAAACAGTATAGAGTTCCCTCAAGAAAAATTAAAAATGGAACTTCCTTATGACCAAGCAATTCCACTTCTGGAATTTTATCCAAAGAAACCCAAAACACTGATTTGAAATAATATATGCACCCCTATGTTCATTGCAACATTTTTTACAGTAGCCAAGATTTGGAAGCAGCCCAAGCGCTCATCAGTAGGTGAGTGGATAAAAGAGCTGTGGTACATTTACACAATGGAATACTGCTCAGCTATAAAAAAGAGGGAGATCTCACCTTTTGAGACAGCATGGTTGGACCCGGAGAGTATTATGCTAAGTGAAATAAGCCAGTCAGAGAAAGACAAGTATCATATGATTTCACTCTTATGTGAATCTAATGAACAAAATAAATGAACAAATAAAGTAGAAACAGATTTATAGATACAGAACACAGATTGATGGCTATCCGAAGGGCTAGAAGTTGGGAGCTGGGTGAAAAGATGGAGGGATTAAGCAAACAACAACAACAACAACAACAACAAAAAACCCCAGACAGACAACAGTATGGTGATTACCAAGGGGTAAGGGGGGTCAGGGAAGGTAGATGGAGGTAAAGGGGGAATAAATGGTGATGGAAGGAGATTTGACTTGGGGTGGTGGAATCAGAATACAATATACAGATAACGTACTATATAATTTTACACCTGAAACCTATATAATATGATACGTACTATATAATTGTACACCTGAAACCTATATAATATGATATGATATAACATATTATATTGACCAACGTACTCCAATAAATTCAATCAAAAATGTTTAAAAACCCTTAGCAATTCTATGAGAGCAAAATTAAAGTCATTTCAGCCTTTTTCACGAAGATGGCACCGAAAGCGAAGAAGGAAGTCCCTGCTCCTCCTAAAGCTGAAGCCAAGGCAAAGGCTTTGAAAGCAAAGAAAGCAGTGCTAAAAGGCGTCCACAGCCACAAAAAAAAAAAAAGAAAAAAAAAGGAAAAAAAATCTGCCCATCACGCACCTTCTGGAAGCCTAAGACATGGTAGCTCCGAAGGCAGCCTAAATATCCTAGGAAGAGCTCCCCCAGGAGAAACAAGCTTGACCACTATGCCTATCATCAAGTTCCCCTGACTACCAAGTCAGCCATGAAGGAGATAGAAGACAATAATACATTTGTGTTCATTGTGGATGTCAAGGCCAACAAGCACCAGATCAAACAGGCTTATGAGGAAGCTCTATGACATTGATGTAGCCAAGGTCAACACCCTGATCAGGACTTGATGGAGAGAAGAAGGCATATGTTCGACTGGCTCCAGCCTATGATGCTTTGGATGTTGCCAACAAAATTGGGATCATCTAAACTGAGTCCAACTGGCTAATTCTAAATATAAAAATTTTATACTAAAAAAAAAGATTAAAGTCATTGGGGAAAGTATTTATTTTCTTGGTAAAAGCCCTCTCAATTTCCTCCCACCTTTTCACTTTTCTATTACTTCCATCACCAGCCACAGGGGGAAAAATAATGAGTCCAAAGGGTTAATAGGACATTGAAGGTTACCTAGCACCAGCCCCACACCCAAGAAATTTAGAAAACCAGAGCAAATCTGCTGGCCCATAGGGCATTTAGACCAGTTATATAAGTCCTGATTGTAGGTTGTGAGCTATAGAAACCAACTCATCCTGATTTTAGCAGAGAAGGATTTATTGACAGTTCTTTGGGCAGTTGGGGGAATTGCAGGGAAGTTTGGAAAACCTGGCTTTGAGAAGTATGACTATAATGTAGTCCCGTGAAGGCACTGTCATCAGCAGCTGAGCTGTGGACCCATTGTATGGGGAATTTTCTGCTGGGCCCGTGTCTGTGCATCTCTGACTCCTGATTCAATGACCAGGGTGGGTGTGTCTCACTGACTGAGCCTTGGTCACATGGCTGCACCCTTGTCGTAGGCTTAAAGGGAGGCTGGGGAAGTAAGTGACATTTTCTGCTTCTATAAAAAGAGGGGGAAGAGGTTCAAATGATGAGCAGCCAAAAGTCATGACGAATGTCTACTTCAATCAAATTAAAGTTCTCAGAATCCCAGAACACACCCCTTGTTTTGGCACCAGCTGGAGACCCTGGCAGAAGCCTTGTAATATCTGAGGGAAAAAGGGAACACTAAGAAAACATGGAAGAGAAAATCTTGTCAATATCAGCCTTGTCTAAATGCCTCTCAGTCTATATGTCAGTTTTCTACAGGTTTTTAAAACTTAAAAAAACTTTTTTTTAATTGATTTGAGAGGGAGAAAGAAAAAGAGAAAGAGAAAGAGAGAGAGAATCAATTTGTTGTTCCACTTATTTATGCATTCACTGGTTGATTCTTGTGTGTGACCTGACTGGGGATCAAACCTGGAGCCTTGGTGTTGTATCAAGAAGATGCTCTAAGCAACCAAGCCACAGTTTTCTGTAGTTTTTGACCTGTGAACTTTACAGTGTTGGGAAAAGACTTTCATCAAAGGTTAATTATGGCTTAAGTTTACCATATCATATCTGGAAATTGAAACCTTCCCTGCTTCTTGAAAAATTTAGAAATTTTAAATGGTTCTCTGAGACTTACTGGAGGCTCCTTCCTTTCCTGTTCTTATATTTAAAGCCCCTTAATTTCTATTTTCCCTGTGTCCTGTCAAACCAAGGATACACCCACATTTCCTCTGGTGAGCAGTCATTGCAATAGTGTGCTGTCTCTGGGGTAGGGGGGGAAGCCCTGATTTAAAGATTTTGCCAATTTCTTTGGTGTAAATACTCTTGCCTTGGAAGATTTCAAGTAATGAATGCTGTGGCTGAAAATCCCTGAATATTTAGCTATTAGCCTTTCTGAGCACCACCCTCCTCCCCCACCAAGAGTCATTGCCTCCTGCCTAGATTTTCTTAGGCCTCTAATACCTCCCAAAGCAGTTTTCTCACTTATTTAATCTGGAGAGTCACTCAGAGTGGAATTCTAAATTAAAGCTGCTACTGAGTGTATGTTCTGTGAGGGCAGAGGTCTTTGGTCACGGCTGTACTCCAAGTGCCTGGCACAGTAGCTGGCACATAGAGGGTTCTTAGTACATACATGTTTGTGGTGGTGGTTCTGAGGCACTTTCCCAGGGCTGGTGAGGATAATCACCGCTGCCATATGCTAGTCCTCAGAACACTGCCTTTCTCTTGGGTAGTAAAGCTGTGGTAATAGCAACAGAGCCTCTCCTTAGATATGGTCTGTCTTCCTGGGTGGGAGGTCCTTCATGGCAAGCTGTTGACCTACTGGACCAATATCTAGCCCAGGCCTGGACTCTGTCTACCCCTATCCTTCCTAGTTCACCTGCAGCTTATTTCATCTTCCTGTGCCTTGCTTGAAAATCCCCCATAAAAGGTTTCCAGGGTATGTTCCCTCAGGGCACACCCCATGCCTGTATTCTCTTGTATAATAATTGAGCCACTTCGAAAATCACTTGTAATGCTAGAAGCATTCTATACTCATCATCCCAGACCTCCCCTTTCAAATATGGCCACAGGTGTATGACTGCCTGGTGAACTGTCACAGTCTTTAAAGTGTGATGCCCCAATAAAACTTATTGTTGACTCTTTATCTGACCTTTTAAGAGGGCACTTCTCAAGAGTCTCCTGGAACTGCTCTTCCTGGTTGAGGGTGGTGGGATATAGATTATTTCAGTCTGTTCTCTGAAATCTCATCTCCTTTTCTTTATTGAGTTCTTTAGATTCCAGTCACCCTTTCTGGTCTAGTAATAACCAAAGCAAACAAACAAACAAAAAGGGTTTCTAAGACCTTCCTTGAGAGCAGTTAGGTCCAAGCATATCTCCTTTCACCTTACACATTGGACTAACCTGGCCTTCACAGTCAAAACCTGTCTCTTAATGAACACCTTCTCTCTCCATGGCGGGGGTGGTAAGGCCTGGTGCTGGCCCATCTGGATGGACACTATCTGCAAACAGCCAAGGTGTGTCCCCAGCTGAACCCTGGGCTTTCCCTGCTGACCACTGCCCTCCAATATCAGCCTGACTCCTTTACTTACCTTTCTCTCCAACTGCTCTCATTCTGACTTTAAGATCAATACTTTTTTAAATAAAAAAATTATTCATGGCTCTTGTCAAAACACAGTGAGGCAGACTTTGTTCCGGACCATTGGGATGGGAGTAGGGACCACTGCAATGGGGTTTTGTAGTAGGGGAGAGATTGGGCTCAATTCTGAATACAACAAAGGAAAGTGGGACTTTATATCCAAAAAGCAGGGTTGGGGGAGGGTCGGTGGATGCAAAATAACTGAAAAATCAGGGGTAATGGGGGATTCTGGCAAAACTTTCTTAACAGGAATCTTGCTGAAGGCAGGCCAGGGTGGTGAGACATCACATGGAGGACGGCGGAGGATGAGGAACCCGATCAGATATCAGGGGTGACTGACTATCGAGGGTGAGGGATTTTGGCTAAAATGACTTAGCTGGATTCTTGTTAAAATGAAACAAGTGCAGAGGTGAACATGGAAGCCCAAAAGTCAAGTCCTAGTTGAGAAGAGAGTTCAGAAGAATCTGACTAGAGTTTGGTCAAGGAAAAAAACACCGTTGTTGGTTTCTAAACCGATCCAGCTCCTCTTTGATTCTCAGAGTGTACATTCCTGGCACAGGCCTTTTCTTGCTTCTTGCTAACCTTTGACTGACTAACAAGTTCACTGATGCCCGAAAAGGTGGCCTGCTACCTATAGAGTAAAGATTCCTTTTCCTGTATCTATTAATTGACAAAATGCCACCACCCTCTTTGGCTGAACTTTCAAATATAAGTCTCTGACCAAAGCCATGGCCAGGCTTAGGTAACAAATCTAGAGAGGACTTTGATACACGTGGTGGGGTTTGAAGGTGATTCTAGGAGCCTGTAGGTGATTCCTAAGAAATTAGGAGGTTAATTCCACCTCAGTTCACTCCTTGGCTCTAAAATTGCATTCAGTTCAACATAACATAAGAGGAAGGGAATTTCAGGCAGTTGGTTTAATGAACCTAAAGCTAGAACTGCATAACCAATATATTCTAACCCAGTGGTACTGAAGTTGTTCTCAGACCAGCAACATCAGCATCGCCTCGAAACTTGTTAGAAACGCAGATTCATAGGCTGTAACCCAGACCCACTGAATCTGCAAGTGGGAGCCCAGGAAACTATCATAACAAGATCACCAGATCTCTGTGATTCTTATGAATGTTAGAGTTTGAGAACCACAGCTGTCACGCAGGTGGAGCTTAGCTCCCTTTACAGGAAGTTTCATGTGAAACTTAGCTTCCTTTGGGTTCCTGCCTGAGAAATATCACAGGAGCAACAAAAAATTTTCCCAACCACTAATGCCTAAAGAATGTGTTTGCTGAAGCTCTGCATGTTTTAAGTGATGGAAAGATTCAGCTAATCCCCATGTTGGGCACACCTGCTTAGATCCGTAAGTTGCAAAAGCCTGCACAGCCTGTGTACGCTGAGATTGCAAAGGCCCGGGTTTGCCGAGGCCCTGTGACACCCATCTCATTAAACTGCTGTGTCTTAAAGCACTTAAGGGCCCAGAAGTCCTGTGTTTACCAAAGCAGTGACACCTCATATTCCGGCCATACCTGAAACATCCTTCTCTTGGGATATATATTAAATCTCCAAAGCCCTATCTTTGTGCTTATTTCTTAAGCTTTCCTGTTTTGTGGGCCACGTGTGGCATTTTGGATGGGGAGGCACAAATTAATCTCCCTCTTCCGAATTCAGAACCAACTGAGAAGTAGGATCAGGCCGCTGCTGGGGTCGATATATCAACTTCAGTGCTGATAAATTTGAATTGGAAAATGCAGCTGGGAATTTGCAGCCATTATTGGGCTTTCTTACATCTTTCCACTGAACAGAAGATCCCCACCCCAGCTACCAGCCCTCCTGGTCTACTGGGGACACTGCCAGGCTTAGCTGTGCTGTCACAAGAGCTTGTGCAGTCTTTCTTCGTCATTTCCCATCAGCTCCTTTATCTGGGCTTTGGAGGAGAGTGGTGAGTTGTGGCAAGATGGCCAGGAGAGGGGCTCCAGGACTGTTTCTTTCTGGGGTGGCTGTGAGGATGGAGGAATAAGGTTTCCCCTGACTGTGGGGACAGTATTTGAGGCCATTAGTGTTAACAGGAGAAACCTGGTTCTTCTTGCCAATGCAATAAAGAATTACAGATCAGCCAGTCTCTCAGCATGCAAGCAGGGTTTATGGGTGATATATTCTCATGGAAGAGAACAGGGCTTGCTGAGGTGGGGGTGAAAGGCAAGAGCCAGGGTGGCAAGAGCAAGGGTGGCCCAGGGGGCATGGTGACCAGAGGCCTGGTGGCCAGAAAGAGCAAGACCGTTCTTTCTGAGGACTTATATAGTTGGTGGGATGGGGGTGAAGAAGTTACATATTGATTGACAGGTAAAGGCAGTACCAGCTTTCCTGGGGGGACATCACTACCCAAACTTAGGTATGTGTGGGAGTCTGTTAGCCTGAATCTTTAGCTTGGTCCAGACTCCAATAGTTCATCTTGTAAAAAGATACATGACAGAAGGCAGTTAATTAAAGTTGGGGCAGTTACCCAAGGTTATTTACAGGCTCTTTCTGTAAGCATTAGGGACTCCCACGTAAAACAGTGACCAGAGGCAGACAATTAGCCAAAGTTGTTTTAGGGACTTCTTCCTTTGGCACTGTGGGCCCTTTTCCACCTTTCGGGCTTTGGGATGAATACCGTTTCAAAGGCTGTCTTTCCCAGATAGTGAAAACTATACATAGAATTGCAAGGACTGCCCTCCTCTGGGGCTAGCATGGTGCTTTCCGTGGTGTTGGAACACCTGGCCATGTTATTGGACCAGGCTCCGGACTGCTGAGTTGGTAGGTGGGACATGTCTCCCTCCTCCTCTCTGTCTTGGTTTACTAGCCATCCTACCTAAGTGCTAAAAGGTGTTTCCTGGCAACCAGGACACTGGATGCTGGTCAGTAACAGCAGCTCAGTCTCAGAGTTTTTCCTAGGCTGCCCCCAGCCTCATTAGCACCCATGAAAGAGTCTAGAATGGAAGAAAGGAAGGTCAGAAATGAGGCTGGAGGAAGACTCACACCTAAATGGGGTTTCAAGGAAGAAGCCCCAGCTAAAGAAACGGCCAGGAGCAGAGCATGTGGTGCCGCGGAGGCTGGGGGAAGAGCATTTTAAAGGGAGAGCGATCAGCAGGGCCAAAGCTTCCTGAGGTAACAATAAAACAAGGAACAAAAACTGTTCCTTAGATTTAGCCTCTTAGAAATTGCTGGTGACCTTACTGGAGTGTGGGAAAGGGAACCAAGCTTTGGGGTAGTCACTGGCGGGTGCCTGGGGGACGGTTTTTTAAGGGAGACAAAGCTTGTTGGAAAACGGACGGGGCGGGAGAGCTGCACGTGCTTGTAGAGCTCATGGTGGGGGCAAGCAGCCGCTCTCTGGGCCAGAGGCCTTGGGCATGGGGCCCTGTCTGTCTGTCCTGCCTGTTTCTAACTTGTGCTTCCCTTAGACCTAGGCAAAAGGGACCCACGTACTGAGTCCTGCACTTTGGAAGCCTGCTCCTGTCATGCCGTTCTTTATAAGGTGATGAGTCCTTAGGGCCTAGGGGACAGGAGCAGAGCTCGGAGGTGCAGACTGGGATGATCACCTGCATGTGTGGGGGGCCCTGTGGTGTGGGATGGAGCCAGGCTGGGAAGAGAAGGGAGGCCAGACATGGGCTGGGGACCACGGGCTGGCCCTCCATGGGCCACAACTCTGGCAGGGAAGCCCAAAGACTGTGAGAATTCTAAATCTGAATCCAGCCTTCTAGGTTGTTTTCAGGGTAGGAGGACGGGCTCTATTGGTCCATTGGCTTGATTTATAACTTTTAACCATTTAAATATATATTTTGTGGGCCTCTCTTTGTACTCTTGCCCAGGCAAATACAAGAGACTGTCTTGGATTAGATTCTCTGCCTTCCACAGGACATCTGGGGCTTTGATAGGCAACCCCTAGAGACACAGCCCCTTAACCCAAGGAAGAGCTCTCCTAACCAGAGCAGGGCAAATGCTGTGGCAGGTTGAGTGGTGCAACAGTTTTTGGTGGCCCTTACATCATGCCAGCCGAGTGGCTGTCTCATCTGCCTTTGCCAGCTGCTCCTGCAGCTGTGGTTGGCCATGCTGATGTCACTGAGGTATGCCATTAAGGAAAGCAACCGCCCCTTTCCTATCAGACACTGGGACAGTCAGCAGCCCTCCCACCCTCTCCCACTCCGGGGGGAGAAATGGTGGTTACACTGGCTGTAAAAAGTTCTATGTTCTTTCTTCATGCATGCCATTGTATGATAAAAATCTTAGATGGGCAGGCTGTGTTACAACCTAAAAACAGCTTCATTAGCAATGCAAGCAGCCAGAAGGTTAAGGAGAGGGAGGAACCTGGGAGGGCCCGGAGAGCTGAGACAGGGGCAGGAAGCCTGCTGTGGGACCTTGCTGAGGCGGAGAAGACCCAGGGCAAGCCCAGTCCCTGTGGGCCATGCATTCCATGGAGCCCTCTGCCCTTCAACTGTCTTCCTCTCTTCTCTTCCCTCTTTCCTCACCCCTCCCCCGGGCTCCCATTCTTTATTCTTTTCTGTGTTCTCATTTTCATTAAAGTATATTAAAGATTTGACAGGGACAGGCAACAGCTAGTCTTTGTTAAATAGAGCTTTTTGAAATAAAAGGGAAAACCAAAACTATTTTCCCCTTCAAATAACTTGTATTTCTTTCATGCCAACCAAATTGTGGGGATTTCCTCCAGGATCTCTTTTATCAAGGCTGTTTGTTTTGTTTTTCCACTTGTGTGCAGGGACTAATTCCTTCATTAAACCAATATTCACTGAGCTTGTATTGTAAGCAAGCACCACGCCACGTGCTGGAGAAATTGGAGTGAACTGAAATGACAAAAACTCTGCCCTTGTACCCTCTACGATCTACTGGGAAAACTAAGCATTAAACAAGATAAACCATGGTAGTGTGTGTGTGTGTGTGTGTGTGTGTGTGTGTTGTGTTTGGTGGTGAGAAGTGCAAGGGAGAAAACAAAGAGGGATACACTATAAAGTAGGGTGGTCAGGGAAGTACTCACTGAGTAGGTGATATTTAAATAAAGACCTATAGGAGGTGGAGAAGAGGCACAGGCTATCTGAAGAGAAGCATTCTTGGCATCAAGAAGAGCAAATGCAAAGGCCGGAGGCAGGGGCATGCTTGGCAAGTTTAGGGATCAACAAGCAGGCCACTGTGATTGAATCAATAACAGGATGAGCACACCAAAGGGTAGAAAAAGACGAGGTCAGAAAGGCATGGGTGTGTGGGTGGGGGGATCACAGAGAGGGCCTTTATAAGCACTTTGGTTCCCAAAAAGATGGGAAACCACTGTATGAGTTAAGCCTCAGAGTCACATGAACTGATTTGCTGTGTTGGGAATAAGCTGTGAAGGACAAAGAGGAGGCCAGATAGGAGGTTACTAAAATAACATAAGAAGAATAAAAAAGTATCATAGACCAGGGTAGTAAAAATAGAGATGGTAAGAAGTGATGAGATTCTGGATATATTTTGAAAATAGAGTCAAAATATATTTTGACTCAAAATATTTGCTACTGGCTTGGTTGTGGAGTGTGAGAAAGAAAGCAGTCAAATAGAACAACAAGGTTGTTGGGGTTTTTTTACTTTTTCTTTTTTTACTTTCTTTTTATTGTTGACGCTATTACAGATGTCCCCATTTCCTCCCTCTCTGTCCACCTACACCCAGCCCTTACACCTGCCCACGCCCCTGCCCCACCCTGCAGCCAGCACCACACCGTTGTCTGTGTCTGTGTCTGTGTGTTATACATACATGTTCTTTGGCTAATCCTTCACCTTCTTTCATCTAGCTCCTCCGCCCTCACATCAAGGTTTTTTACTTCAGCAACTAGGAAAAGGGAGTTTCTGTGAACTGAGAGGGAAGCCATCAGAGGTGCAGGTTGGGGAGAAAATCAGGAATTCTGTTGTGGAACTCACACTCCAGATTCCTGTAGGATGTCCAGGTGGAGAGGCCAGGCAGGCAGTCAGATATAATATGAGTTTGGAATTCAGGGCCAAGTTCACGGCTGAAGATGAACTTTTTGGAGTCATCAGTGGATATGTGGCATTTCAAGCCAAGACATAATGAGATTTTTGAGGAACTGACAGTAGATGGAAAGGAGAAGTCGAAGATACGAGTCCTGGAACAATCTACTGTTTATGACTGAATGAAATAGGAAAACAGCAAAAAAGCCCAAAGGGCCAACCAAGGAGATAAAAGGAGACTAGAGGAGTGTGGTGCCTGTCCTAGAAGAAAAGGAGACATGTCACGGCGGTGGGAGAAATTGACTGTGCTTGTAGATGCTGATTGATCAAATAAAGTGAGACTGAGAATCCTCCAAAATTAAAGTCATCTAGAACCTTGACAAAGGTCATGTCAGTGGAGTAGTGGGGGTGACGGTCTCGTTGGAAATGTTCAAGAACAAGTAAAGAGGAGGAATTGCAGTCAGTGAATACAAACAATGCTTTGAAGGCCATTTGTTTGTTGTTTTTTTGGTAATCTTGTTTTTTTAATTTTTATTTTCGCAATTACAGTTTTCATTCAATATTATTTTATTAATTAATATCATTATTCTGTCAATGGTATTATTAGTTCCAGATGTACAGCATAGCATTACTATTATATACTTTACAAAGCGTTCCGCTCGATATTTCCACTACCTGCCTGGCGCCACACACAGTTATTACAATATTATTGACTATATTCCCTATGCAGTACTTTACATCTCTATGATTATTCTGTAACTACCATTTTGTACTTCTTATTCCCTCCACCTTTTTCACAAAGCTCCCTCAGCCCCCTTCCACTCTGGCAACCATCAGTCTGTTCTCTGTGTCTATGAATCTGTTTCAATTTTATTTGTTCATTAATTTTGTTCTATATATTCCACATGTAAGTAAAATCATATGGTATTTGTCTTTCCCTAACTAACTTATTTCACTGAACATAATACCCTGTAGGTCTACCCATGTTATCGCAAATGGTGAGATTTCATTCTTATGAAATCTTTTTTATGGCTGAATAATATTCCATTGTATATATGTACCACAGCTTTTTTATTCACCCGTTCATTGATGGGCGCTTGCCTGTGAAGGCCATTAGTTTTAAATGGAAGAAAGAAATGGGACTCAAGCAAGAGAAAGAAGTAGGGCTGAGTTTTTTTAAGGAGAAGAGAAATAACCGCATTTGTACATTGGTGAAAAAGACCCAGCAGAAAGGGAAAAGTTGATGATTCAGGGCTAATGGGCTCTATCTGGTAATGTTAAGAGTTATCTACATCAGCTCTGGCTGGCATGGTTCAGTGTATTGAGTGCCATCCTGCAAACCAAATGGTTGCCGGTTTGGTTTCCAGTCAGGGCACATGCTTGGGTGGTGGGCAAGGTCCCCAGTTGGGCGCGTATGAGAGACAACCACATATTGATGTTTCTCTCCTTCTCTCTCTCCCTTCCTTCCCTTCTCTCTAAAAATAAATGAATAAGATCTAAAAAAAAGAGAGTATCTACATCAGATTGAATGCTTATAAGTATTAGGTTTTTATATGTTATTCATTCTTGAAAACGTAAGTGTATATTATAGATGTCCTCCACTTTTGTAAAGTTTGCATTCTGCCATTTCACTTTTACAGAAGACCTACATCAGTACTGTACTGGTTTTTGCTAACCAAAAGAAATCTGAAGAGGATTTTTGCTTTTACAAATAAAACATGCATCCCAAGCAGGGAAAAGGGCACCACCAACCTCCTTCCTCAGGAACCACACTCTGCACCTCAGCATCCAGCCGCCAGAGCTTTGACCTGTGTCTGTGAGTGTTTGAGTTTCATCTTGGTTTGTTTTGTGCATCCATTAACAAGATGTATCCTAAGGTATTGGAAAAGCCTAACAGAGCTTGTATGGATGTTATGCTCAGTGTAAAACTGGACAGAATTAAGCATTTCGATCATGGTGAAGGAAATAAAGACATTGGGTGTGCATTGAGTTTTGGGCTTGGGAATGCTGAAAAATGTCTCTTTATAAGTTAATAGTAATTGCTTCTTCCGTTTACATCATTTTGGTTTATGAAAGTTTTCATGGAAATACGGTATTTTTAGAAATGCAAGGGAAACCTGTATTGTTCCCATTTTACCCTGAGGAAATTGAGACTCAGAGAGACTGAGTTCTGTTCGAGGTCATCCAGTGAGGATCAAGAGGGGCTGAGAGTCAGAGGCAGTCTGTCTGAGGGACTCCCAGGCCATACTGCTCCAGGGAACACTGATCACTCTCCTAGTTGTGGAGCTTCCTGAAGGGACACACTGCTAATTTACATCCATCTCTGTCTGCAGGAAGAGAGTACGTGCTTTTTACAACCATGACCATAGACTTAAGTTTATGGGCAAAGTCTGAGTCACTCCACTGTCTTTTCTTCCTTAAACTCTTGGAGAGGAGCAATGGAGAAGGGGTATTGGCATCTGGCTTGCCCCAAACCTCTATACATTGGACATCTAATGAATAATGTTGTGTTGTATGTTGGGACACACAAAGGGGTAGATTTTAGTCCTGGCTTTTAGTGCTGATTGTCACTATATTGTTCTGTTACTTCTGGTAAGTCAATGTGCTTCGAGTCTTAGTGTCCTTATTAGCAAAATAGAAATAAAAGTATCTCTCCTGTCTGCTTCTTCAGTGGTTGTAAAAACATCACACTATACCCCCAGACCCCCACTATTCCAACCTTATGTGAGACCATATGCCATTTCCAAAGTGTATGAAATACGATGGCACCAGTGGTTCTCAACCATATGCTCAGCAGAGTTCCCCCCCTGCAGTGAGCCTTTGAAATACTTCTTTCCTGCTAGGATGTCGAGCAACTAAAATTCACAAACATTGCTAATGGTAAAACCACTGTGGAAAGCAGTTTGGCAGCATCTATTGAAGTTGAACCAACACCTCTCTGTGATCTAGCAATTCCACTCGTAGGTTTATATCCAAGAGAAATGCGTGCACATGTGCACCAAAAGAATGTTTGTGTAACTATTATTTGCAGTGGCTCAAACTACCAACTACTCAAATGCCCATCAGCAGTAGAATAGATTAATAAATCATGGTATTTTCATACAGTGAAGTATCAAACAGCATTGAAAGTTTGCAAACTAGGGCTCTGCCCACATGAATAAATTTCACAAATATAATATTCAGTAAAAGGAACCTGACATAAAAGATTTTCTTCAAAACATGAGATATCATAAAATTGGGAAAATCTTAAATCTCTGCGGTGTTAGAAGCCAGGACAAGACTTGCCTTTGGAATAGAGAAAATGGGTAGAGATAGGGAGGGCACAAGAAGGTTTCTGGGTTTTTGGTAACATTTGTGTGTGGGTGTGTACGCCCATGTGTATGCTTACCTCAGTGATGGTTAAGCCAATAAAATATACATATACATTTCTGATAGTTCACTGAGCTGCACACTTTTTTGTCCATGCATTTTATTTCAGTTAAAAAACAAAACTGCTGGGAGTTACAGTAAAGATGGCAGCATAGGTAAACAGGGTACTTGGAACCTCCCACAATCATATCAAACTTACAAATAAACTTCAGAACAGCCATCATTAACTGCCTGAAATCTAGTTAAAAAGAAGTTTTATAACTGAGGATATAGGGAAGAAGCTGGGGCAGAGAAACAAAACAGCTTGCTTCCACACCCTGTGTGTGTGGGGGGTGGGGGTTAAAAATCCAGAGGGATATTTTAGCTGCACAGACATTCCCTGAGAAGCTAGGGGTCCCAGCTCCACACCATGCTCCCCAGCACAGGGTTCCAGTGTCAGGAAAAGAAGTCTCCATAACTTCTGGGTGTGAAAACCAACAGAGATTGTGGCTGAGTGAGACAGAGGGCTTCTGGAGTCCCGGATGTTCTTATAGGGCCTGCACATGGACTGACTCAGACTCGCTTGCTGTAAGCTCCAGGGCTGGGGCAGCAGCTGAAAAGGCACTGGGGACATACAGGGAGGAACTGAATGGTCTGGCATTGGTGAAGGCTGGAGAGGCACCTTTCTCCCAGACAGAAGCGCTGGATGAGGCCATTGTTCATTTCCTGGGCTCTCCCCCAACAGAACTGACAGGTAGGAGCCATATCTGAGTTTCCATCAACCTGGCTAACACTATTGGCCCTGCCCCGGTGATTCCCTGAGACTCTGCTCCACCCACTTTGTGGACCCACTCAAGCCATTTCCAGTGGCATTTCCATACAAACATTCTGTCTTGGCTCATGTTGCAGACTTTCCTAAAAATCTCTCAAAGCAGAAGCTAGCCTCAGTGTGCCCTGTACCTCTTGCTAACTAGTCCCAGGCCTACCACTAATGGTAGCTGACCACAGTTTGTGGCTTGACCTCTTCTGGGCATCTCAAAGCCCCATACAAGTAGTATCCATCTGTAGATCACCATGTAGCTCATGCCAGGTGGCCCCAGGCAGGGCAAAGATAGCAGCTGATCTTGGCTTGCTCCTCCTTGGAGGCTCCTGAGCCAATGTACTTGGTGGTCAGCTTCAGACCACATGGGAACACCACTCAACCACCTCCACCAGCAATGCACTCAAGGGGCAGACACATTGGTCACCAGAGCCTCGCTGAAGTGCTCTGAGGTTGGCCACTGCACAGCAGCTCTTCCACTTTGGTCAGAGCCAGTCCTCAAAGCAGAGAGCTTAGGGGGTAAATCCCTCCCATTGACATGCCAACAGCAATCAAGGCTCAACTACAACAGGAGGGTGAACAGAGCCCTCACAGGGTCATACATGGAGCATCCATATTGGTGACCTGGAAGGCTGTGCCAGTCAGCCCCACAGGACAGCTACTACAATGAGGGCACTCTACCAAGACCAGGAGACGTAGCAGGTCTACCAAATTCATTGAAACAAATGCAGAGGCATGTCCCAAATGAAATGACATAGCGAACTCCCAAAAAGAACTAAAAAAAATGGAGATAAGCAATCTACCAGATGCAAAGTTCAAAACACTAGTTATAAGGATGCTCAATGATCTCAGTAAGAACTTCAACAAAGAGATAGGAAACATAAAAATGAATATAGAAACCATAAAAAAGAACCAGTCAGAAGTGAAGAATACACTAACTGAAATGAAGACTGTATTACAGGAAATCAACAGTAGAGTAGATGAAGCTGAGGATCAAATCAGAGATTTGGAAGATAAGGAAGCAGAAACATCTAATCAGAACAGTAAAAGAAAAAAGAATTCAAAAAATGAGAATAGTTTAAGTGGCCTCCAGAACATCAAGCATAACAACATTCACATTATAGGGGTGCCAGAAGGAGAATAGAGAGAGCAAGGAATTGAAAACCTATTTGAAAAAGAAAAATGGTGACAAAACCTTCTCTAACCTGGTGAAGGAAATAGACATACAAGTCCAGGAAGTGCAGGGAGTACTAAACAGGATGAACCTAAAGAGGCCCATACCAACACACATCATAATTAAAATGCCAAAGGTAAAAGACAAGGAAAGAATCTTAAATCAGCAAAAGAAAAGCAGTTAGTTACTTACAAGCGAGCTCCTGTGAGACTGTCAGCTGATTTCTCAACAGAAACTTTGCAAGCCAGAAGGGATTGGTACAAAATACTCAAAGTGGTGAAAAATACGGGCCTACAACCAAGATTACTCTATCTAGCAAAGTTATCATTTAGAATCAAAAGTCAAATAAAGAGCTTTCCAGAAAAGAGAAAGCTTAAAAAGTTCATCAGCAAACCAGCATTACAAAAAATGTTAAAGGGTCTTCTTTAGGAAGAAGAAAAAAGGAAAATATGAATAATAAAATGGCAATAAATACATATGTATCAAGAATTACATTAAATGTAAATGGCTTAAATGCTTCAATCAAAAGACATGTGGTATCTGAATGGATAACAAAACAAAACCCTTACATATACTGTCTACAAGAGAGTCACTTCAGGTCAAAAGACACACACATAGACTGAAATTATAAGAATGGATAGAAATAGTTCATAAAAATGGAAACAAACAAACAAAAAACTGAGGCAGCAATACTTATACCAGACAAAATAGACTTTAAAACAGAGGTTATAACAAGAGGCAAAGAAGAATCCAACAATTTCACTTTTGGGTATTTATTTGAAGAAACCCCAAACACTAAATTAAAAGGACATATGCATCCATATGTTCATTGCAGCATTATTTACAATAGCCTAGGTATGGAAATAACCTAAGTGTCCATCAAGGGATGAATGGATAAAGAAGAAGAGGTTCATTATTACAATGGACTATGACTCAACATTCATTTTTATAAAAAGAATAAAATCTTGCCATCAGCAGCAACTTGGATGGACATAGAGGATATTATGCTAAGTGAAATAAGCCAGACAGAGAAAAACAAATACCAGGAGATTTTACTTATGTGTGGAATCTATAAAATAAATGAACAAACGGAACAGAAACAGACTCATAGATACATAGTATTTTGACAGTTGCCAGATGGGAGGGGTTTGGGGACATAGGTGAAAAAAGTGAAGGGATTAAGAAGTACAAACTGGTAGTTATAGAATAGTCATGGGGATGTAAAGTAGAACATAGGGAATATAGTCAATAATATTGTAATGACTATGTATGGGGTTAGGTAGAAATGAGATTTATTGGGGTGATCACTTCATAAGTTATATAAATATCTAATCACTATATTGTGCACTACCTGAAATTAATATAATATTGTACGTCCAATATAAAATGAAAAATTTAAAAATTACTTAAAAAAACAAACAGGGACTTCTGGTCAAATTGGCAGCATAGGCAGACATGGCTTGTCTATTCACACAACTACATCAAAATCACAACTAAAATATAGAACCATCACTCAGAACTACAAGGAATCAAGTTGAATGGAAGTATAACAACTGCGGAATTAAAGAAACTACATCCATCCAGGCGTGAGCACAGATGTGTAACGGGCTAGTCTCTCACCCATGTGTGATGGATAAAAATTTGGGAGGGGTATCTCAGGAGCAAGGTGTCCAAGTCCCACACCAGGCCCCTCAGCCCAGGGTTCCAGTGCCAAGAAGATAAATCCCCACAACTTCTGGCTGCAAAAACCAGCAGGGGTTGAGTTGGTGGAAGAAACTTCTGGAGCCCCAAGCAGTTCCTCTGAAAGAACCCACACACAGACTCACCTTCTCACATTCACTCCCTCTGAGCTGTAACTGGGATAGCAGCTCAAAAGGCACCAATAGCATAAATGAAGGGATTGAAGTGTCTGGCATCAAGGTGAGCAGAGGCTATTATCCCTCTTCTAAACCCTTCCCCCACAGAGATGGCAAGCTAGTGCAATATCTGATACCCAATCAACCCAGCTAACGTCATTTGACCTGCCATGGAGGTCACCAGAGACTCTGCCACACCCAAGTTATGGGCCCACCCAAGCTGCTTTTCCATATGAATGGCTGGTCTTGTCTCATGCTTCACAACTTCCTAAATCCTATCAAATAAGCAACAACTGGCCTCAGTGAACCCCAGGCATGGCACTAGTAACAACCATCCTAGACTCACAGCTTGGCTTCACCTGGGAATCTCCAATCCCAGCACAAGTAGCAGCCATCTCAGATTGGTTTATAGCTCAGGCAGTGTGGCTGTGGGTAAAACATAGGTAAGGGCTGACCTTGACCTGCACCACCTGGGAAACCCCAGGGCCAGCACACCCAGTGGAAAGCTACAGACCATGTTGGAACACCACCACTCAACCTCTGCACAGCTGATCCTCTGTGGAGGGCAGAGGTTGGTGGTTAGTGGTCACAGCCAATCCTTGCAGCTGACTGGCCTGGGTAAATGCCTTCCATTGATCTACCAAAAGCAACCGAGGCTCAGCTGTGAGAAGAAGGTATATGCAGTTCACATGAAGGGTGCACCTCAAGTACCCAGCTTGAGTGATAGGAGAGGCTGTACCACTGGACCCTACAGGCTACCTACTACATTAGGCCACACTATCAAGACACAGAGTCAAAGCAGCTCTACCTAATACACAGAAACAAACACAGGGAGGCTGCCAAAATGAGGAGACAAAAACAGTTCATCTTTCAGATGAAAGAACAGGTCAAAACTCTAGAAAAAGAGCTAAACAAAATGGAGATAAGCAATCTATCAGATGCAGAGTTCAAAACACTGGTTATAAGAATGCTCAAGGAACTTTGTGAGGACCTCAGCTACATAAAATATATCCAGAAATGAAGGATACACTAATTGAAATGAAGAAAAATTTACAGGGAAACATCAGTAGGGTGGATGAAGCTAAGAATCAAATCAATGATATGGAACATAAGGAATTAAAAACAACCACTCAGAAGAAGTAGAAGAAAAAAAGAACCCAAGAAAATGAGGATAGTATAAGCAGCCTCTGGGTGACTTCAAGAGGTCAAACATTCGCCTCGTATGGGTGCCAGAAGGAAAAGAGAATGAGCAAGAAACTGGAACTCTATTAGAAAAAATAATGAAAGAAAACTCCTAATTTAGTGAAGGAAATAGACAGGCAAATTCAGGAAACACAGAGAGTGCCAAACAAGATGGATGCAAACAGGCCCACTCCAAGACACATCATAATTAACATGCCAAAGGTTAAAGTTAAAGAGAGAATCTTAAAAGCAGCAAGAGAAAATAAGTTAGTTACCTACAGGGGTAACTTATGGGAAATGGAGTTCCCATAAGACTGGCAGCTGATTTTTCAAAAGAAACTTTGCAACCTAGAAAGGGATTGGCAAGAAATACTCAAAAGTCATGAAAAGCAGAGACCTACAGCCAAGATTGCTCTACCCAGCAAATCTATCATTTAGAATTGAAGGGCAGAAAAAGAGCTTCCCAGACAAGAAAACACTAATGGAGTTCATCAGCACCAAACCATTATTACATGATATATTAAAGGGACATATTTAAGAAAAAGAAGATCAAAACTATGAACAATAAAATGGCAAAAAATACAAATCTATCAACAATTGAATCTAAAAAACAAACTAAGCAAACAAGAAAAACAGAGACAGAATCATGGATACAGAGATCCATGGATACAGTGTTTTGATGGTTGCCAAATGGAAGGCGAGTGTGGGGTAACGGGTGAAGAGGTAAGGGGATTAAGAGGTACAAATAGGTAGTTACAGAATAGCCATGGGGATGTAAAGTGCAGCATAGGAAATGGAGTAGCCAAAGAACTTATACTTGTGACCCGTGGACATGAACAAAGGTGGGGGAATTGCCTGAGGGAGTGAGGGG